>NC_135575.1:145758884-146058884 GCF_965152235.1 Eretmochelys imbricata
ATGTGCCAGCAATGCCCCTCTGCCATGTACATTGGCCAAACTGGACAGTCCCTTCGTAAAAGAATAAATGGACACAAATCGGAGATCAGGAGTGGTAACCTACAAAAGCCAGTAGGAGAACACATCAATCATCCTGGACATTCTATAACAGATTTAAAAGTAGCTATACTTGACCAAAAAACCTTCAGAAACAGACTTCAAAGAGAAACAGCAGAACTAAAATTCATTTGCAAATTTAACACCATTAATTTGGGCTTGAATAGGGACTGGGAGTGGCTGGCTCATTACAAAAGCAGCTTTGCCTCTCCTGGAATTGACACCTCCTCATCTGTTATTGGGAGTGGACTACATCCACCCTGATCGAATTGGCCGTGTCTCACTGGTTCTCCACATGTGACATAACTCCCTTCCCTTCATGTGTTATTATATAATGCCTGCATCTGTAATTTTCACTCCATGCATCTGAAGAAGTGGTGTTTTACCCAGGAAAGCTTATGCCCAAATAAATCTGTTAGTCTTTAAGGTGCCACCAGACTCCTTGTTGTTTTTGTGGATACAGACTAACACGGCTACCCCCTGATACTTGCCACAGACTAGGGACTGAGTGGCTAGGCAGCAGTTCTGCAGAAAAGGACCTAGGGGTTACAGTGGACAAGAAGCTGGATATGAGTCAACAGTGTGCCCTTGTTGCCAAGAAGGCTAACAGCATTTTGGGCTGTATAAGTAGGAGCATTGCCAGCAGATCAAGGGACATGATTGTTCCCCTCTATTCGGCATTGGTGAGGCCTCATCTGGAGTACTGTGTCCAGCTTTGGGCCCCACACTACAAGAAGGATGTGGAAAAATTGGAAAACGTCCAGTGGAGGGCAACAAAAATGATTAGGGGCTGGAGCACATGACTTATGAGGAGAGGCCGAGGGAACTGGGATTGTTTAGTCTGCGGAAGAGAAGAATGAGGGGGGATTTGATAGCTGCTTTCAACTACCTGATAGGGGGTTCCAAAGAGGATGGAGCAAGACTGTTCTCAGTGGTAGCAGATGACAGAACAAGGAGTAATGGCCTCAAGTTGCAGTGGGAGAGGTTTAGGTTGGATATTAGGAAAAACTTTTTCACTAGGAGGGTGGTGAAGCGCTGGAATGCGTTACCTAGGGAGGTCGTGGAATCTCCTTCCTTTGAGGTTTTTAAGACCCAGCTTGACAAAGCCCTGGCTGGGATGATTTAGTTGGGGATTGGTCCTGCTTTGAGCAGGGGGTTGGACTAGATGACCTCCTGTGGTCCCTTCCAACCCTGACATTCTAGGATTCCCCAGTGACCCAGCTATGGCTGACAAGATTTCCTTGCACTGGACTCTTCCATCTGGGTGCATCAGGCCTGCAATGACCTTCCTGGGATACATCAGCACCTCTGTCCTTCACCCATGTCTCACACAGGGAGGAGCTTGCAGGCCAGGACTCCCCGGGGCATAGGGGCCTGTTGAGGAACCGTTATGTTGTGTCTGTTTGCACATTGCTCCTCAGCCCCTACTTTCATAGGCGCTGACTCTGTGGGTGCTCCGGGGCTGGAGCACGCACAGGGAAAAAATGGTGGATGCTAAGCACCCACCGGCAGCCCCCCTATCAGCTTCCCTTACCCTCCCTGTGCTTCCTGTCTGCCGGTAGCTCTGCAGATCAGCGCCTCCTCCTCTCTCCCCGTGCCTCCCGCCTGCTGCGATCAGCGGTTTTGTGGTGTGCAGGAGGCTGGGAGGGAGGGGGGAGGAGCAAGGATGTGGCATGTTTGGGGGAGGGATGGAACTGGGCAGGAAGAGGCGGGGCAGGAGTGGGGCCTTGGGGGAAGGGGTGGAGTGGAGGAGGGGCCTGGGGCAGAGACAGGGGTCAAGCACACTGGGGTTGGCGAGGTGGCTCTTACCTGTAGATGATGCAGGCGCAGTCCCGGCAGGTCCCACAGTTGGCGATATCCTGCCCTGTCCGGTATGAGTGTCTCCTACAACAGAGCAGAAACCCCATGAGCAAGGAGCCCTGGGGTTGCTGTTCCCAGTGTCTCTCAGACCCCTCCCTGTAAGAGCTCCCCAGGGGTCTGTGACATCACTCCATTGCCATAGGTAGGACAGTGATGTCAGTGAGGCAACGCAGCGGGAGCCAATGGGCCAGGGTGATCAGAAAACGTCCTGGAGAACTGCAACTGGCAAGAAAGAGAGAAGGGGCATGGAGAGCATCGTGAGGGAGTGGCTAAGGAAGAGGGGCTGAGCATCCGGACCACAGACAGCAGAGTTGTGGGTGGGGTGGCAGCACCACTCACAGCTTTTGGAGAGGAGGGCAGGGAAGCTTCCAGGATCTTGGCTATGGGAGAGGAAGGCTGGGTTCTAGGTCTCCTCTAGGAGTCCTGGGTTCCACCTCTCATTCTCCCAGGGAACCCTGCATGCCACTGCTTTCTCCTCAGCACAATAGAGACAGTGGCTCTGACCCGTCTCTGGGAGGTAATGCCATCATGAGCAGAGGGTTAGGATGAGCTCACTGCCTGGCCACTGATACTAGATGGTTTGCATAGATTCCCCAGGCCAGAAGGGACCATTGTGATCATCTAGTCTGACCCCGCGTACAGCACAGGCCAGAGACCGGCCCCACAATAACTCCCATAGCAGAGCTTTTAGAAAAACAGCCAATCTTGACTGAGAGATTGCCAGTGATGGAGAATCCATCTCGACCCTCAGTAAATTGTTCCGAAGGTTAATTACTCTCACTGGTAAAAGTTTCCACCTTATTTCCAGCCTGAATTTGTCTGTGTTCAGCCATTGGATCGGGTTATACATTTCTCTGCTGGACTGAGGAGCCCCTTATTAAATATTTGTTCCCCATGTGATATTTATAGAGTCCCTGCTCCCAGGATAGAGTCCCCCATCCTGTAAGTGTGGCTACGTTCTTTGTTGCTAGATGTACACATTCTCATACAGCCATATTAGAATGCATATTTTTTATTCACATCCAGGTTGTCAAGGGATCTAGCTCGCTCTCTAGCAGTGACCTGTCCTCTTCACTATTTACCACTCCCCCCATTTTTGTATCATTTAATTTTCAGTGCAGGGCCAAGCTGGGTTGGGACCCTTCCCAGCCTTTCCCTGACTCAGAACGGACTTTGTGCTTCTCACAAGATTGCAGATCAGGGTAGTAGGAGCAGTAGAAGGCCTGATCCCCCTGCCATGTGCCAGCCCTACATGATCACCCTGCTGGAGCTCCTCCTCATGGCAGCTTAGCAGAGAATTCGGTGGCCCTTTGCACGCTGAGCTCTCTGGGAAGGCTGTGGCCTCTAGAAAGCCTGGGGTGGATCCTACCCCAAACACCACACACTTTGTACCTGTGCCCTGCATAGCTGACAGTGTGAGAAGCGTGGAGACAGAGCCCCTTGTTGGTATAATGTAGCGTTTGTGGGATGAGGAAACCATTAGAAGGATCAAGCTGGATGGACAGATAAAGACAGCCAGCCTGGGTCAGCCCCATGACCCATCTAGCCCAGTCTCCCATGTCTGACAGGGGCCAGGACCATTTGTCTCTGCGGAAGGTGTAAGAAACCTTGCAGTAGGCAGAAGTGGGCTCATCTGCTCCAGCTGAGATCTCATCCAGCCCACGAGGTGATAAGTCCTGCCTCAGGGCTGGAGCCAGTCCTTTTCAGGACTTGCTTCTGAGCATCAACTATTCACACACACGAGTACATTCCTCTGTTCTCCACGCAGATGCCCAGCCCCTCTTTAAATCTTGATAAGATCTTGACCCTAACACCATCCTGTGGCAGAGAGTTCCAAAAAATAATTACACTGTGTGTGAAAGTATTTCCTTTGATCGGTTTGAATTTCCCACATTCAGTTTCATTGACTGTCCGTGTGCTGTGAACCAGGGAGAACAGGAGCTCCTGCTTCCACCACCCATCTCCAGCCCATTCAGTACTTTATAGACCAGTCTCCTCTAATGCATCTCCTCTCTAAGGGAACAATACCAGGCTGGTCAGACCCTCATGGGAGAATTTCTCCAAGACTCAAATCATTCTTGTCGCTCCTTCATCTCTGAGCCCCCACTAATTCCGCAGTACACCAGGTGAGGTGAGATGGCCAGTACGGCACACAGTATCCAGATTCATGTTAAATGCCAAAAGGCTAGCAGTGATCGCATGACTAATATAGTGAACATCAGTGTAAATGGGATAGGACCTGAGGCTAAAATAGGGAGAGAACAAGTTAAGAATTGCTTAGACAAGTTAAATGTTTTCAAGTCGGCAGGGTCTGGGGAAATACATCCTAGAATATTTAAGGAACTGGCTGAAGAGATCTCTGAGCCATTAGCAATTATCTTTGAGAACTCATGGAGGACAGGAGAGATCCCAGAGGACTGGAAAAGGGCAAATATAGTACTTGTCTATAAAAAGGGGAATAAGGACAACCCAGAGAATTATAGACCAGTCATCTTAAATTCAATGCCCATAAAGGTAATGGAGCAAATAATCAAACAATCAGTTTGTAAGCACCTCAAAGATAATAAGGTGATAAGTAACAGTCAAAATGGATTTGTCAAGAACAAGTCATGTCAAACCAAGAAGCCTTGTGGACGAGGGGAAGCAGTATATGGGATATATCTCAACTTTACAAAGGCTTTTGATTGTTTATGAGAAGATCATGTGAGACTAACTAGAGACATAGATCTTAGACAAACCAACAATAAGGTGGGTACACAAAAGGTTGGAAAACCGTTCCTGGAGAGTAGTTATCAGTGGTTCACTGTCAAGTTGGAATGGCATACTGAGTAGGGTTCCATAGGGATATGTTCTGGGTCTGATTCTAGTCAATATCTTGATCAATGATTTGGACAATGGCATGGAGACCACGCTTATCAAGTCTGGGGATGGTGATACCAAGCTGGGAGGGGTTGGAGGATAAGATTAGAATTCAAAATGATCCGGACAAACTGGAGAAATGGTCACAAATAGATAGGATTAAATTCAATCAGGACAAATGCAAAGTACTCCACTTAGGAAGGAACAATCAATTGCACAAATACAAAATAGGCAGTGACTGCCTAGGAAGATTTCAGCGCTGTAAAGTAGCAGTGTAGACAGTGCCCCAGCACTGGGAGCCACTCCCCACGGGGGTGGGTTTTTTACAGCGCTGGGAAAGCTCTCTCCTAGCGCTATGCCGCGACTACATAGCCATCTTACAGCAACATACCCTTAGAAAAAACTTCTCCTTATTTCTAGCCTGAATTGGTCTAGCTTCAGAATTCAGCCACTGATCTCATTCTGCCTTTGTCTGCTAGATTAACGAGCCCTCTGCTCCCCATGCAGGTAGTAACCAATTGTGATTACATCCCCTCTTATCCTTCTCTTGGATAAACTGCATAGATTGAGCTTCTTAAGCCTCTCACTATGAAGGCAGGTTTGTCAGACTTCGAATCATTGTAGCTCTTCTCTGGCTCCCTTCCAAATGTTAACATTCTTTTTGAAATGCAGACACCAGAACTGGCCAGGCTTCAGGCACATTGGTAGAGGTGGATGTTCTGGTATCCAGATAGAAGCAGACTCACACTATGTCCCCATGTCTGGCATAGAATCATAGAATATCAGGGTTGGAAGGGACCTCAGGAGGTCATCTAGTCCAACCCCCTGCTCAAAGCAGGACCAATCCCCAACTAAATCATCCCAGCCAGGGCCTTGTCAAGCCTGACCTTAAAAACTTCTAAGGAAGGACATTCCACCACCTCCCTAGGTAACGCATTCCAGTGTTTCACCACCCTCCTAGTGAAAAATTTTTTCCTAATATCCAACCTAAACCTCCCCCACTGCAACTTGAGACCATTACTCCTCGTTCTGTCATCTGCTACCACTGAGAACAATCTAGATCCATCCTCTTTGGAACCCGCTTTCAGGGAGTTGAAAGCAGGTATCAAATTCCCCCTCGTTCTTCTCTTCTGCAGACTAAACAATCCCAGTTCCCTCAGCCTCTCCTCACAACTCATGTGTTCCAGTCCCCTCATCATTTTTGTTGCCCTCCGCTGGACTCTTTCCAATTTTTCCACATCCTTCTTGTAGTATGGGGCCCAAAACTGGACACACTACTCCAGACGAGGCCTCACCAGCGTCAAATAGAGGGGAACGATCACGTCCCTCGATCTGCTGGCAATGCCCCTACTTATACAGCCCAAAATGCCATTGGCCTTCTTGGCAACAAGGGCACACTGTTGACTCATATCCAGCTTCTCGTCCACTGTAACCCCGAGGTCCTTTTCTGTAGAACTGCTGCCGAGCCATTTGGTCCCTAGTCTGTAGTGGTGCATTGGATTCTTCCGTCCTAAATGCAGGACTCTGCACTTGTCCTTGTTGAACCTCATCAGATTTCTTTTGGCCCAATCCTCCAATTTGTCTAGGTCCCTCTGTATGCTATCCCTACCCTCCAGCGTTTCTACCTCTCCTCCCAGTTTAGTGTCCTCTGCAAACTTGCTGAGGGTGCAATCCACACCATCCTCCAGATCACTAATGAAGATATTGATCAAAACCAGCCTGAGGACCGACCCTTGGGGCACTCCACTTGATACCGGCTGCCAATTAGACATGGAGCCATTGATCACTACACGTTGAGCCCGACGATGTAGCCAGCTTTCTATCCACCTCATCGTTCATTCATCCAGCCCATACTTCAACTTGCTGGCAAGAATACTGTGGGAGACTGTGTCAAAAGATTTGCTAAAGTCAAGGAACAAGTCAAGGCATGGGTCAGGGGCACTGGTGCTGCTCCCACGTCCCCATTCTCAGGAACAGCAGAATCAGTGAAATGAACAGACATGAATACTGAGTGCTTTGTTCGGAGAGACCTGACCGCACACAGCAGGGAGGCCTGGACCCCCAACTGGGGTGCCTTGGGGAGTCAGTCTGTGCTCTCACAGTTGCTGCATCTTCCTTTTTCTGGCGAGAGCAGTCCGAATTGCCTGCTGAGTCTTGTGGCCGTCTCTGCCAATCCACATTGTACAGGAAAGGGAAAGTGGCAGGATACACACATGCCCGAAACTTAGGGAAGACAAGGCATACTGAGCTGTAAACCAGGAGAACATGAGTTCTAATCCCAGCTCTTCCACTGGTGCAAATATTTTTTTGTCCTTCCCAACCACTAGTAACCCAGGGCTCACACCACCACCTTAGAAGAAGGCAGCTAGCATTTACCTGTTTTACAAATAACTAGGAGGTTCCAACAGGTCTCTACGGGTAGGCCTAGGACTAGAATCCATGTGCTTAATATGATAGACCCAAATCTCATCCACTTTGCCCTGCGGCCTTTCTGAAGCAATGTGCCAAATTATGTGCATGTGTAACCCCACTGATGCAATGAGGCTTGGTGTCACTCTCTGGTGGTACACCACATATGGAGGATTCTGAGGGTAGGTCTACACTGCAAAAAGAAACAAGCCACACCTGTGGCAGCAAATCTCAGTGCCCGGATCAACAAACTGGTGCTGGCAGGGCTCACGCTATGGGGCTAACAATAGCAGCTCAGACATTCAGGTTTTGGCTGGAGCCCAGGCTCTGAAACCCCGTGAAAGGGGGTGAGGCCCCAGAGCCAGGCTCCAGCCCAAGCCCAAATGTTTACACTGCTATTTTCAGGGCCACAGGCCAAGCCCGCATCAGTTGACCTGGGCTCTGAGACTCACTGTTGAGGAGGGGGTTTTGCAGTGTGAACATAACCTGAGTCTATTACTACTTCCATGTTAATGGAGCTGGCTGTGCTTTTAGAGCCAAGCCTTGAGTTCAGTCCTTGCAGACAGCTCAGCCTGAAGTGTTATGTTTGGCTGTGATATCTACAACCACTACATCATACTGTGTCCCCAGTGCTAAGAACAGAAACCAGTAACCCTGATACGCAGCATCCCACCACTAGCTCCCAAACAGTTGTGTGCTTGGGACAAAATGTGTCATGTCTTTCTCGATGGGCTGACCCACACACAGGATATTAGCAAGCTTTCCTCACCCCTCACTTCCCATAGCTGTGGAAGTCTGTGTGTGAATCTGCAACTCATGGGTTCAAACTCTGTTAATGACTCTCACAGTGTGAGGACTCTGCAATTAATATTGTTATCTTATATTGCAAACCATCCTACAGAGAGGTTGTCATAAATATAAAGGGAAGGGTAAGCACCTTTCTGTATACAGGGCTATAAAATCCATCCTGGCCAGAGGCAAAACCCTTTCACCTATAAAGGGTTAAGAAGCTAAGATAACCTCGCTGGCACCTGACCAAAATGACCAATGAGGAGACAAGATACTTTCAAATCTGGAGGTGGGGGAACAAAGGGTTCATCTGTCTGTGTGATGCTTTTGCCGGGAACAGATCAGGAATGCAGTCTTACAACTGTTAGTAAGTAATCTAGCTAGAAATGCTTTAAATTTCCTTCTGTTGAATGGCTGATAAAATAAGCTGTGCTGGATGGAATGTATATTCCTGGTTTTGTCTCTTAAGGTTTTGCCTAGAGGGATGCTCTATGTTTTTAATCTGATTACCCTGTAAGGTATTTACCACCCTGATTTTACAGAGGTGATTCTTTTACCTTTTCTTTAATTAAAATTCTTCTTCTAAGAACGAAAAGGAGTACTTGTGGCACCTTAGAGACTAACCAATTTATTTGAGCATAAGCTTTCGTGAGCTACACCTCACTTCATCGGATGCATACTGTAGAAAGTGTAGAAGATCTTTTTATATACACACAAAGCATGAAAATATACCTCCTCCCACCACACTCTCCTGCTGGTAATAGCTTATCTAAAGTGATCACTCTCCTTACAATGTGTATGATAATCAAGTTGGGCCATTTCCAGCACAAATCCAGGTTTTCCCCCCCACACACACACACACACAAACCCACTCTCCTGCTGGTAATAGCTTATCTAAAGTGACTACTCTCCTTACAATGTGTATGATAATCAAGGTGGGCCATTTCCAGCACAAATCCAGGGTTTAACAAGAACGTCTGGGGTGGGGGGTAGGAAAAAACAAGGGGAAATAGGTTACCTTGCATAATGACTTAGCCACTCCCAGTCTCTATTCAAGCCAAAGTTAATTGTATCCAATTTGCAAATGAATTCCAATTCAACAGTTTCTCGCTGGAGTCTGGATTTGAAGTTTTTTTGTTGTAATATAGCAACTTTCATGTCTGTAATCGCGTGACCAGAGAGATTGAAGTGTTCTCCGACTGGTTTATAAACGTTATAATTCTTGACATCTGATTTGTGTCCATTTATTCTTTTACGTAGAGACTGTCCAGTTTGACCAATGTACATGGCAGAGGGGCATTGCTGGCACATGATGGCATAGATCACATTGGTGGATGTGCAGGTGAACGAGCCTCTGATAGTGTGGCTGATGTTATTAGGCCCTGTGATGGTGTCCCCTGAATAGATATGTGGGCACAGTTGACAACGGGCTTTGCTGCAAGGATAGGTTCCTGGGTTAGTGGTTCTGTTGTGTGGTATGTGGTTGCTGGTGAGTATTTACTTCAGGTTGAGGGGCTGTCTGTAGGCAAGGACTGGCCGGTCTCCCAAGATTTGTGAGAGTGTTTGGTCATCCTTCAGGATAGGTTGTAGATACAATTGGATACAATTAACTTAGGCTTGAATAGAGACTGGGAGTGGCTAAGTCATTATGCAAGGTAACCTATTTCCCCTTGTTTTTTCCTACCCCCACCCCCCAAAAAACGTTCTTGTTAAACCCTGGATTTGTGCTGGAAATGGCCCAACTTGATTATCATACACATTGTAAGGAGAGTGGTCACTTTAGATAAGCTATTACCAGCAGGAGAGTGGGTTTGTGTGGGGGGGGGGGGGGGAGGTGAGAAAACCTGGATTTGTGCTGGAAATGGCCCAACTTGATTATCATACACATTGTAAGGAGAGTGATCACTTTAGATAAGCTATTACCAGCAGGAGAGTGGGGTGGGAGGAGGTATTTTTTCATGCTTTGTGTGTATATAAAAAGATCTTCTACACTTTCCACAGTATGCATCTGATGAAGTGAGCTGTAGCTCACGAAAGCTTATGCTCAAATAAATTGGTTAGTCTCTAAGGTACCACAAGTACTCCTTTTCTTTTTGCGAATACAGACTAACACGGCTGTTACTCTGAAACCTGTCTTCTAGGAACCTGATTGATTTTCCATTGTTCTTAAGATCCAAGGGTTTGGGTCTGTGTTCACCTGTACAAATTAGTGATGATTCTTATCAAGCCTTCCCGAGGAAAGGGGGTGTAGAGCTTGGCGGGATATTTTGGGGAAAGACGTCTCCAAGTGGGCTCTTTCTCTGTTCTTTGTTTAAAATGCTTGGTGGTGGCAGCATACAGTTCAAGGACAAGGCAAAGTTTGTACATTGGGGAAGTTTTAACCTAAGCTGGTAAGAATAAGCTTAGGGGGTCTTGCATGCAGGTCCCCACATCTGTACCGTAGAGTTCAGAGTGGGTAAGGAACCTTGACAGAGGTAAATTTGGATGGTGTGTTAATATTTGTTTTACTGGTGTAGTTTTAGGGTTTGTATTTTGTTTAATGGGAACTGTCCCTCTAAGAAGGTAGGACATTTAATTGTGCAGTGGGTTTGCTAGCAACTGAGCGCACTGGTGGGAGGCATTGCCTGTGTATGCAGAGAGGAGAAGACGCTGCCTGTGTGAGCTGCAGAAAAGTCTGCACTTGAACTGATCTTTCCAGACAGCAGCCTCACTTGCCAAGGGGTAGCAATAGTATGTACGGGGCCTGGCTGCTTCAGGATAGTGCTAATGAGCTCCGGAGCCTTTCTCCTGGAGGGCACCGGTTTGAATCCTACCTGGCTCAGGAGGGACTGACAGCAGTTCCCATCTAAGGGACGTCTGGTGGCCCCTGTCTGAGAGGAGTTTGTGAATCTCAGCTCCCATGACACACACTCATCCCTGTGCTTTACCCTGGCTGGCAGACTGGACTACCCGTGACGTGTAGGGGAAGGGGGAGGGCAGGTGTGTGTTGCCATGGGGAGGGCTGAGAGCAGGCAAGTGTGGGGCTGGTGCATCATGGAAAGGTGGGGGTCAGCGGGCTGGCATTTTGTCAGTGCTGTTTGGACAGTAGTTCCCTGGAGTCGTGTTATCCTTTCCTGACCTGACACCTCATTTGATCGAGCCAAACCTATGGTGGTGAGTCCGTGCACCTTGTCTTCCCCCACAGCATTGCACCCTCCCTGGCAGCCCACCTGCACCCTGCTGCTCACCCATCCCGCTGGGCCTCCTTCTTCTCCAGGTCCTGGATGACATCCAGCAGCACCTTGATGGTTTGTTGGCTGGTCTCCAGCACCCCTTCCAGCGACTGCAGCTGTGACTGTAGGTCCCCCATTTGCCCGGGTCCCACGCTCACATGTCCCCGAGATGTTAGGAAATGCTCATCCCCCTTGGACAAACCCACTTGCCCTTTGGCTGCAGCCACCAATTGCAGAAGGTCCTGAACCTGGTGCAGAGTCTCCAGCTGCTCGGCCGTCAGACAGGGCTCGCCCAGCGGCTCGTTGCTCCAGGGGGCCCCAGGAGTCCGGGTGAATTGCTGTGTCCTTGGGGGGTGCCCCTGGCTGGATGTGGAGATCAGTTGCTGAGGCTCCTCCAAGTTCATGAGGCCACACTCAGTCTGGATGGCCTTTAGCCGGCTGCAGACACTGGGCCTTGCAGCCACAGGTTGGGACTGTCCACTGCTGGGAGCCTGGTGGCTGAGGGTGGCTGGTGTCTTCTTCAGCATGGTGGCTGTAGAACTGGGCTGGTTTGGTGGTGGCAGGACTGTGCTGGGGCTGTGGTTTGAAGGGAGGCAGCGGGGGCTGCCCCAGGACGAGCTGTGGCGTTGTTGCAGGGCAGCGGCGGGGTCTCCTTGGGAGGGACACTGAGCTGGTTGGCCGAGCCCATGGCTGCCGGTCATGCAGTTATGAGCAGGCTGGCATGGCAGGTCCTGCTCAGACTGGCTCCTGCTCCAAGGCCGTGGCTCTGCAGGTGGCCCAGGCTGTCCACATGGCACAGAGGGAGGGCGCAGGGGCCACGGAGCAGGGGCACCGTGGCTATCCTTAGGGCTCCCACAGTTCCTGGTGTATGCAGGGGGCTGGGAGGAGCAGAGGCTGGGGCTGGGCACTGGGGGGCAGCCCTTTTGCTGGGAGGTATAGTTGGCAGCGGTACACCTGATGGTCCCTGGATAAGGTGGGCAAGGAGCCCTGGGCGGTGGAGTCAGCCCGTGGCACAAAGTGGCATGTGGAGCGGGGCCTGGCTGCCCCTCTCTGCTGGTGTGCTGGGCGAGAGGGGAGACAGGGAGGTGGTTGTGTGCGGAAAGGCTGGTGAGGGTGCACTGGGGGAGATCCCTGCTGGCTCTGGCAGAGGCGGGTGCCCTGGCTGGGCTCCTGCAGCCTGTCTGGCTCTTGCTGGGCTCCCAGGCGGTCGCCAGCACCTCCTCCTGGGCGAAGTCGCAGGTGCTCTTGCTGCGGACGCGGGAGGCTGGGCATTGCTGCTGGAGGCGGGGGGACGTCTGGATGGCCGTGCTCAGACACACCTTGCTGGGCACAGGCAGCGTCAGTGAGTGCGGCTTGGCCTGGTGCCAGCTCCACTGGGCGTCCGAGACATAGTTTGCCACCAGCTCCGGGGAGTCCCGGGGGGGCGTAGAGGCACATGGGGTGTTGGTGTCGGGTGTGGCTGCTGGCTCCTGGGGGGGGCTCACCTCCTCCCCAGGGTTACCGTCTACCAGGTCCTTGAAGCGTACCTGCTGGGTGCGGCTGCGTCGGCGCTTGAGGCGGGTCTCGATGTCGGGCGAGTCGCGGTTGAGCAGCACCGAGCGTACTGTCATGGCTTTCTCCTGGCTGCCCTCACTGCTCCGAGCCAGGCAGGGGCTGGTCTCCTTACTGACCATCTCGTGCCGCCCCGCCCTCAGGCCCGAGGCTCCACGCCCATGCTCCTCCGTCCTGCTGCTTGGGAAGCTGCAGTACACGCGCTGCAACCTGGCAGAGGGAGCATCTCCTCCGCCTGTCAGAGCTGCGGCAGGAGACCCGTGCTAAGGGCTGCCCATGGCTTGGGCAGGGGGGCAGCTGGTTTCATCCTCTGCTGCCTGTGGGTCTCGCTGATGGACTGGCGACCAGGAGGAAAGCTGAAGAGGAGATGCAGCATTGAGGCTTCTTGGCATGCTGTCCTGGCCGTCCTGCCTCTGTCCTTTGCCCCTAAAGCTTCCGACAAAGTGCCCCAGCATAGCTGGCCCTGAGCCTGGTCTGGGGCACCAGGAGTCCATTCTCCTGGCTGCTTTTCCTTCTTAGTCACCCCCAGGGTTGGCCCCCCTGGGGGCAGGATGGCAGCAGGTCCAGGCCCAGCTCATGGCCCCTACGCTCCCTTGGACCTGCAGAGACAGAGAGAGACTGTGTGAGCATGGAGCCAGCACAGGAGCTGCAGCACGTCACCGTCTCCTCTCACGTTCCCTCCCAAGGGCAGCAAAGTTTCTAGCACACATGGCTGTCTCCGCACAGAGTTGCTGGCCCCTTTCGAGCCCTCCCTCTCAGCTCAGGCAAGATCACAAACCCAGAGAGACAGGTTCTGATCTCCCGCGCTGCCTCTTCAGCAAAAGGGGAAAAGGAAGCCCCTGTAGCATAAACACAGTACAAGTTCACAGCTCAATTCAAGCAGAAGAAACTGTTAAAAATAGCTCTGCCACAGTGGGGCTAAGTGCACCGAGCTCGGTGCAGGGCAGACAGGCTGTGCCAGGGAGCCAGCTCCACGCAGGGCAGTGACAGGCCGGGGTCCTGGGTGCAGGGAGCCAGCTTACACCAAACATGGCAAATGGGCCAGTGAGAGAATGTGCATCAGCCCTGAGCCAGCAGCCTTCCTGCTGCTCCACGGAGGGCACTGCTGGCAGTTCAGCAGGAGTCCAAGGGCTGCATCTGTTCCCATTTCGAATACAAAGAGGCAACCTGTGGGAACTACAAGTCCCTGCATGTTGCTGTTCTGAGTGGAAAGTGTCCAGCCCTTGCTCTTCCACTCAAGGGCACCCTCCCCCCCATCAATTCTGCTGATTCCCCTCAGTCTCAACCTGCTGCTCCCTCTCCCCATTCCAACCCTTGGCTCCCCCACACAAAGCAAGGCTGATGGTCCTCAATCCTGAACTTCAGTCCCCCCGCTACTCCAGGCCCGGGCACTCCGCCTGCAGCCGCCCCTCATTCCCCCTGGTTACTCCAGGCCCGGGCGCTCCACCTGCAGCCACCCCTCATTCCCCCCGGCTACTCCAGACCCGGGCGCTCTGCCTGCAGCCGCCCTTTATTCCCCCCACTACTCTAGGTGTGGGTGCCCGGGACAGTCCATAAAGCAATCTCATCTGGAGGAGCAGGGACTTTTCCAAATCAGCTGCGTTGGGATTTTACTCAGAGACCCCCGCCTGCCACCTGGAGGCTCTAGGTTTGCCGTGCATTGTATCTAAATGACATGGCACAGAACCCTTCCCCTTCCCTCCCTTCAGGCACTGCAGTTGAGTTAGGCCCCTATCGCTCCTCGTGTCAGAGGCAATTGGAGTCACTGGCCACTGCAGGGCCCTCGGTTCTATTTCTGTAAGCAATGGTAGATACAGCTACTAGCCCAGCCCAGGGCAGGAGAGTGCCCTAAGGTCTGTTTCATAATGCTGCACCCACTCGCACACATGCTTCCCAGCGTGGGCTCCGACACGTCTTCCCTGCCACATCAGCTCTGCAGTGAGCACACACGCCCATTCCCACTACCCCGACTGCGTGAGAGGCACGCACACCCGCACTCCACCGCCCCTTGATCCCAAATCACACTCAGGCATACATCTCCTGCTGCACCCTATACCAACTCCAGTCATTTCCGCTCTCCTTCCATTCCTGCCTCCCGTCTGCCCCAGCTGGGTTTCCCCACTCCCTCCTGCATGCAGCACAGCACAGCACATGCTCAGCAGCCTTGCTTGAGTTGCCCCCTGCCACCCTCCAGGCAGCTCAGGGGATGTGGAAGAGTCTAACAGCTCATTTCAGAGAAGAACTCACGGAGAGGAACTGCTTTGGAGCTGCAGGGACAGTTAGAGCCACTAACACGCCGGGAGCAATGCTCCTTGGCCTTGCAATTTAAGCTGTGTTTACACTGCCACTTTCAGCGTTAAAACTTTAGTCGTTCAGGGGTGTGAAAAAACACCCCCTGAGCGAGAAACGTTTTAGCACTGAAAAGCACCAGTATAGACAGCTACGTCCGCTCTTTCGGGGTGGTTATTTTCTATCTCCAAGAGAGCTCTCCCCGGGCTATAAAGCATGACTACACTGCCCACGTCACCACAGCCGCGCTGTGACATGGGCAGTGTAGACATACACAAAGTGTCCCGGATGTCCAAGGTCTGTGAATATCCAGAGGTACCTGCTGAGTGGGCGAGGAGCAGAGCAACTCCAAAACCCCCCCGCGCCCCACACCCCTCCCTCCGCACCCTTCCAGTGCTGCTGCCTTGCTCCCTACAGTGTGTGTGCAAGGCTGGGCCTGGTATAGAAGGGAACACCCCCTGCAGCCCGCATTCAGGCCCTGCTCCCTAGAGCACGCCCTGTCCTGCCCCCCACAGTGCCTCATTCTGGGAACTCTGCACAGCCGGCATTGCTGCGGCCACATCCCTTGCAGCTCCTTCTTGCTGTAACCAAGCTGACGACTCAGCAGAGTGGCCAAGAGTTAGCAGGTGCTGAGAACAAGCAAAGTCCCAGCTGCTGAGTGAGCTGGATTCCCGACCCCTCCCGCAGCGAGCAGCAAGCTGCACAGCTCAGAGCTTAGCAAAACCAAACCAGAGCTGGGAGGGAGCTGCCTGATCCCTCCCGCCTTGGGGCATCCCCTTCTGGAGTGGTGGAGGGTGGTGCCCACAACCAGCCTGCCACCCAGTGCCTGATGCTGCAGCTTTCTGCTCAGCATTCTGCTCAACGCGCCACCCAGCCAGACGCCCAGTCGCAGGGCAATTTCCTTCCTGCTCTTGGAGCCGTGCCCAGACGTAGGGAGATGCTTGTAAGGCAGAACGAAATGAAGACACAATAGATGGGACACCTAGTTAGTATGGACAGCAACAGGCTGGAGAGAGTCATTACTCAAGGGACTGAGTGAGCTGCAACCTCCTTCTACAGCACCCAGCGCGCTGCTGTTCCCGAGAGCTGCAGGGTGGGAGCCGCAGCAGGGTGGGAGCCGCAGCAGGAGCCAGCCAGAGTCCAGTACAGCAGGCAGGAGGGGTTCAGGCAGTGCTGCCTAGTACAGTGAGAACCACCCCCACCCCGCTCTGGGGAAGGAAAGGGGAACATTGCACACACTGGCTGCCCTGAGAGCACTCACTCAGGGTTTATACACAGACCCCACCTCCCAAAGGCAACCCCAACCTTCCCTGTGCATTTCTGAGCACAGCACAGCTGGCAGGAAGCACTGGGCGTGTGCCCTCAGTGGCACATGGCTGCGGGACTCGGGCTATGCTGTCCTGGGGATGCCAAATAGGATGGGGGAGTAGCTGCAGGGGGAAGGGTCACTATGATTCTTGCCATAATAAACTGATGGCTCCATCCAGTGCATGGACCCCCTGCCAGGGAGGCCCCGTTCACTCTGGGAGGCCATTTTCTAAGTCTCTGCCTGAGCTTAAGCCATGGCAGGTGCCTGCCGTGGACAGGTCAAACCAGACCTTGGGCTCTACCAACTCCCCCAAGGGCACCCAGCAGGCCCGTGGACACTAAGCCAGGTCTTCTGAGTCCCAGTCCAGTGCGATCCACTGGCATTTGCTAACTTGAGTGCTTGACTTGGGTTGGGGCAAGGGGCTGTAGGTAGTACATTGGGAGGGGAGTGCCAACTCAGCAATCTGTCACTCTGGTAATGGCTTTGTTCTCTCCCTGTAAGAGACTGGGGACCCCAGTATTTATTGTATGCATTGTGGTAACTCCTAGGAACCCCAGTCAGGGATCAGAGACCTATTGTGCTGTGCACTGTACAAAGTACAGTCCATGCTCCAGAGAACTCAGGCTGAGCATCAGACAGGATATGACAGGAGCATGGACGAGAGATGGGGGTAGCACTGATTGCAGTGACACCCCCCTCCCCCAACTCATGTCACATCAGTATTGGGACACAAGTGACAGGAGATGGAGGAAGTCATTGCAACCAGTAGTAGGCACTTATCGATATCACAAATGCCCCACAGAATTGGTCAGTGATGCACAATGTGGGAATTGAGGGCAGGGCTAGCAGCGGGGTCAAGGAGCGCTGGCAGAGTTAGGTGTCGGGAAGTTTTCACAGGACCTGCCCTTGTCCGTACTATGGTGTAGCTGATGCTTCTCCTTTGAGTTCTGTCTGAACAGAGTACACAGGGAGCCCTCTGTATTGTAGTCATCACCCCTCAAGAGCAGTGACCATTGAAGCTGTGCATACTGCCCTGATGAGGTACGTCTACACAGCATTCTGGAGCGAGTGGGAGTGAGCCCCACAGCCCGGGGGCAATAGACATGGGCTAGTGAGGCTCGCACGAGCAATAGCTGTGTACACAGAGCACTGAAGTTGCAGCTCGGGCTGGAGCTCATGCTCTGAAGCCCAACCCCCTCCCTAGGCTTCAGAGGACTGGTGAAAGCTAGGTGCTTATAGGTCTGTCAGCCCGACGTTGATCCAGGACACAATACTGGAATAGCAGATATAGGACTCATATGATAAAGGAAGGAAGGTAATATAACTAATGACAATAAGCACAGGTATATGGAAGACAGATCCTGACTGACTTGGGATCTTGTTTTGATGAGATTACAAGTTTGGTTGTTTAAGGTAATAGTGCTGATGTACTACACTTAGACTTGGTACTTTGATTAAGAAACTAGAATGATACAAAATCAACATGGCACAAATTACATTGATTAAAAACTGGTTAACTGATAGGTCTCAAAATGTAATCGTCAACAGAGAATCATCATCGAGCAGGTATGTTTCTAGTGTAGTTCCACAAGGATCAGTTCTTGGCCCTGTGCTCTTTAATATTTTTATCAATAACCTGGAAGAAAAGCTCATCTCTGATGAAGTCTGCAGATGACACAAAGATTGGCGGGGAGGGGTGAAGCAAGCAGTGAAGAGGACAGGTCACTATAGAGAGTAATCTAAGATGGGCACAACTAAACAGTGTGTGTTAATATGGCCAAATGGAGAAACAAAGGATGCAGGCCGTACTGACATGATGGGGGATTCTATGCTAGGAAGCCGCGACTCTGAAAATAACTTTGGGACATCAGGTGGATAATCAACTGAACGTGAGGTCCCAGTGTGACACTGTGGCCAAAAGGGCTAGTGTGAGCATTGGATGCGTGAACAGGGGAATCTCAAGTAGGAATAGGGATATTATATTCCCCCTGTATTTGGCACTGGTGCAAACGTGATAACGTGTACAGTTCTGGTGTAGCAGAAGTCGACGTATCTTAGATTGACTTACTTAGAATCACTTACTTCACGTCCTCGCAGCACGGGATCGACGGTGGCTGCTCCCCAGTCGACTCCGCTTCCGCCTCTCGCCCTGGTGGAATTCCGGAGTCGACAGCAGAGCGATCGGGGATTGATCGCTACCCGCCGATCCGGTGGGTAGTGTAGACATGGCCTTAGGCATATACCCCCTTCTCCTTTCTTCTCCTCTCCCCTTCCCCCCACCCCCCCAAATGATGTCTTAGAAGAGTTTAGCTTCAGAATCAAGGCCTGGGACCTGAAAGCCCCTGAATCAACCTCTGCCATCAAGGATGGAGTCTGTTGATCAGTCCTGTAGCCCTCAGGATCCCTGCAGCTGCCATCCAACTTGGGTTATATCCAGTGTCTGATTCCTCAAGATCAATGGCTACCTTGTCTGGTGCATGGACAGCTCCTCCATGGACACCAATAACATGGCCTGTAACATGCCACCTTATTCCTGTGGAGCTGATCTGCTGGTTCTGGTCAATCCAACAGAAAAACCAGACGACGTTGTTTCCACATCTGCAACCTCCCTTGTTAGGGACTCTGGGGATCATCCTCCTAAGAGACAGACCCCAGCTCCACAAATAGCATCTAGGGATGTCTGTATCCTCCCAAATTACTGTGAGTAAGATGTCTGATGACAAAGAAACGGCCAACTTCCTGCCTTTCCTCATCACCACCTGAGGAAGCAGTGCGGACCTCCTCCTCTTCCCTGGCGCCCCCAGACTCCAAGAATTTTCAAGGCCTTCTGGGGACCTCGGAGGACAAGAACTGCCCCAGTGATTATCTGACATGTTTGAGTCTCAGCACAGACCCTGAATGGAGGTCATTATCCATGAAGAACTTAAGGAACCACCGAAGGACTCCCCAGCCCAACACTGGGCCCTGTACCTCTGAAAAGGCAGACAAATTCCAGCTGTCCATCAAACAGACTTCGGGGGTTTTCTTCAGGCATCCACTTCCTAATTCCCTTGCAGTGTCTGCAGCTCAGGAGAAAGGAGAACTAGAGCAAACCTGTAAATCTACGCCTCGAGACATACGAAGCCAGACTAGATTTACTGGGGAGGAAACTGTACCCTTCTGTAGTTCTGCAGATGAGAATAGCTAACTGTCAGGCTCTGCTAGCGGCATACAACTTCTCCCTGGACTCAAATCTTCCCCTGAATTCTGAAAAGAAGGCAGAGGAGATGGTGATGGAGGGTCAATGGTCCGATGAAGCACAGGTGCTTATGACACAGAAATCAAGCCCACAACAGAAGTAGTCAATGAGGAAGCTTCATCACATCCTGGCTCTGAGAAGACTCTGTGCTGGAAGGACACATGCTTGCACATCATCACCAGGCCAGCTCACAGCAAGGACCTTGGATTCTGCACAGCAGAAGATCTTTACCAGTACAAGAGTCTCCCTTTTGGCCTTTCTTATTGGTCATTAAGTGTCTAACCATCGCAGCACCTCATATAAGCAGCCAAGGGATCCACATGTATCTTTATTTAGGTGACTCTCTGAGGAGTTCTGCAGACAGATAGCTAGCTCCCTCTCCACTCCCTGGGACTAGAAGAGTCTCCGTTCACATCAGTGGAGCCAACAGCCCTCATAGGAGACACCACCAATTCAATCGTAAGTTCAGCACATCTGCCACAGGACTAATGCAAACAATTCTGGCAGCGTTTTAGTACAGCTCAATGTAAGCATCTACATCTAGGAACAAAGGATGCAGACCAAGGTTCAGGGGTGACTTGATCACAGTCTGTAAGTACCTACATGGGGAACAAGTATTTCTTCAATCTTCCAAAGAAAGGTATAAGATGATCCAATGGCTGGAAGTTGAAGCTAGACAAATTCAGACTGGAAATAAAGTGTAAATTTTTAACAGGAAGGGTAATTACCCACTGGAACAACTTACCAAGGGTCATGATGGATTCTTGATCACTGGCCATTTTAAAATCAAGATTGGATGTTTTTCTAAAAGATCTGCTCTGGGAATTATTTTGGGAAAACTTCATGGCCTGTGTTATTCAGGTCAGATTAGATGATCTCCATGTTCCCTTCTGGTCATGGAATAAATGAATCTATGAATTCACCTCTTCAGGTCTTTAATAAAAAACACACACACTCTACACCTCTTCTGGAAACTTATGGGGTTCGTGGTGTCCTGTACCCTTATAATCTATTATCCAGACTCAACTTGAGATATCTCCAGTTAGTTAATTCTTCAGGCCAGCGATCATGTGTCGTGGTTACATTGCCCTTCTATCTTCCAACTCTATCTGCAGTGGTAGTATCAGGCTAGGAACCTTACTCTCATCACCCGACAATACAAGGCCTGTGGAAGCCTACAGAGGCCCAACTATCTGTCTGTCTTAGGTATTTACATAGCCCCCATTTCTGCTAAATGGGAGAGCTCCATAATCCTTTATGTATTTATCCACACAACACCCCTGTGAGGTCAGGAAGTTCTAGTATCCCCATTTTACAGATGGGGAACTGAGGTACAGAGAAGCTAAACAACTTGCCCGAGGCCACACCGGAAGTCTGTGGCAGAGGAGGGGTGACATATCAGTGGGTGGGAATTAGGAGCAGTTTGTATGCCAAGGCTTTTCTTCCTCACATCAGTGCAGAAGTAGTTCAGCATCTCATACGCAGACTACAGCCACTGTTGGAGGGGGAGCTCTGTTCAGTCTTTGATGTCTTCTAGATGTCAAGAAACAGTCCAGTTTGCGAAATGTGATCTAATGATGACCTCCTCACTGGTGGCTGTCTGTCTCCTAGCAGAAGTGGCAGGTTCCAGCACAAGTGCTTCCCCAACAACTTGGGGAACAACCTCAGACAGACCTATCTACACAAGACACATCACCAATGGCAACAGTTCTGTTCCAGGGAGAGAAAAGACTCTGGGGAGTGATCCAGCACGCCAGCCTGGCCTGGAACATAGCAGTTCTACAGGGTCCCTCCCATGCTTCCAATTTCCAGAGCAATAATCAGAAAAATAAAACAGGCCATGGCCTGAGGGCTACTGCGAGCCATAAAACAGGTTCATCACTACTGGTATTCACATCTCCCAGACAGCACAACCCCTCCATAGCCCTGCTTGTCTGGATTACCTCTCCCAGAAACAGGGTCACATTGCCCATCCGAAGCCAAAATCTCTACAACTAGGAGACTGCCTGGTGGCAAAACCTGACAGACTGGGAGTGTGCCTCAACGAGCAGCCAACCTTATCAGAGAGCCATGGACTGTCCACAAGGCAAACTGCTGCACCAGACTGGAAAAAGTTCTGTCCCTGGGCACTTCACAAACAGACAACTCCAGCACACGTATCTGCTGGCCTAGACTATTTGCCGTCATTGAGGAAATCTGAGGTGACCTTAAACACAGTCAAAATGAATCTGGCAACCATATCCACTTACCACGTTCCTACTAACAGATCCTGGAGTTACGTGCTTTCTGGACGAGTGACCCACACTTTCTCACCACCAGGCACTGCCATCTTTTTGGGACATCGCCTGTCCCTGAAGACTACATTCCTCATAGTAATCACTTCAGCCAGGATTGTCTTTGAGCCCCAGGCCAGAGTGGCTGATCCTCCCCCATAAGGATAAGATGACTCTATGCTGACTGCACAATTTCTGGCCCTAAAGAAAATTAGGAGTACTTGTGGCACCTTAGAGACTCACAAATGTATTTGGGCATAAGCTTTTACACAAGGTTTTAGCCCACGAAAGCTGATGCCAATAAATTTGTTAGTCTCTAAGGTGCCACAAGTCCTCCTCTTTTTTTTTTGCTGATACAGAGTAACACAGCTACCACTCTGAAACCTGACCCTAAAGAGAATCCCATCTCATAATCAATCCCTCATTTTACCTGTGTGCTTCCCTAAACCATATTCATTAGCAGGGAAGCCAGGATACATTGTTTAGATGAAACATTGAAACATTTTTAGATGAAAAAGGGTCCTCCATTATTTTCTAGAGAGAAGTAAATTCCCTAGATCAGTGTTTCTCAATGACTGGTCCGTGGGCCAGCGCTGGTCCCTGAGATCTCCCTGACGCAGTTTAGGAAGGCAGCAAGCCAGTGCCTGGTATCAAAAAAGTTCAGAAACACTGTCCTAGATTATTTGTGGCCTCTGAGTATTACCATAGTGTAAATCCTAAATAATTATAGTAATCCGTGAGGAAGATGACCTCTGCTCAGAGATATCTGACTCAATGAGGTTCTGCATTCAAACCTGTTACAACCTTGGAGGTGTACCTGACAGATTTAGAACACATCCCACCAGATCTAAAGCACGCCTCAAAATGAGTAGTCTCTCAGTTATGTCTGGTGGCTGCCTAGGATATACTTCCTGAGCTAAAGAATGCAATTCAGGGGACCAGCATCACAGTTCCCCTGAGACCCACCCCTCAGGGTAGTGCTATGGAGAGGGGATCTCTGCTAGCAGTCCTTGAAGGCAAAGAGAGGTTACTTGGGCTAAGTGCGGCTCTCCAAGGAGACTCACTCTCACTTCTTCAGAACATGCCAAGGGGGACAGCAGCTTGGGTTGGAGCATTTGGTTCCAGGAGAGCATGTGTGCTCCCCAAGAGACGGTTCTCACTTTGGCACCAAGGATTTTGTGTTCCCTGGCTGGTGACACTCACAAGGCGAGCCCAGTTCCTGCTGCCTGGCTTCTTTGGATTGGTTAGGGTATCTCTCCACAGAACAAGCTGGGCACAGGCTGAATTACCCGGCTAGCACTGGGAACAGCAGTAGTGAAGACAATGCAGTGTGTGCGTCAGCGCAAGCAGGAAAGCCTGGCATGGCCCCGAGGCACACACTCCCATGCTGCACTGTTGTTACCCACGCTAGCAGCATTCAGGCCAGCTGGGTAGGCCAGTCCATGCTGGTTACACATACCCTCTGTCACTTATCCCCACCTGACCCATGAAAGGAAGAAAATGGCACCATTGCACCCTCTCTTTCCTCAGGGTCTTGACAGTCCCTGCTCTTAGCATCAGTGTCACCTCCCCAGAGCCTCTCCTGAGGATTCCCTGCCTCTGGCACTCTTTGCCAAGGTTGGTAGTGGGGGCAGGGATGGTAGAGAGGTCTCTGGAAACCAACCACTTCAATCGCTTCTGAGGCCCTGCTCTGTTCCTAGTTCTCAAGCACAAAGGCCCCAACCAGGACACAGCACAAAAAGCTGCCGGAAACACCCGCTAGCAGAAATGGCGTCTAACCTCGGACCCACGGGTCAGGAATGCACAGCTCAGAAAGTGACAGGCCCAGGACCAGGGTGAGACAGAAGCACACGTGGGTCTCAGCTGATGGACATGTCTCCTGAAGAGGGACAGCAGAGAGGGAGGTGGTAGCTCTCTGGACTGGCACGCTCTCCCTGGATCTCCCACACGTTAGTGACTGAGCAGAGATGCATCCGATGAAGTGAGCTATAGCTCACGAAAGCTTATGCTCAAATAAATTTGTTAGTCTCTAAGGTGCCACAAGTCCTCCTTTTCTTTGAGCAGAGATGGAGGCTGAAACAGGCTGAGGCAGCGAGAAAGGGCAGCTTGAGCAGAGGGCGCGGACACGAGCTATCCAGGGAACTTTGGTCTTTCCAACAGCAAAAGTCACTAGTCCGAGAAGCTGGGGCAGATTTATTTCTTCCTGGAGCCTCCAGCTCCTCCAGCCAGGGGCTACGTCTCCTGTCTAGACTGGGCTGCAGCCACCATGCCCTCACTCCAAGGAAGGAAAGGGCAGGTATGGGGATCTCTCCCCAGAACCAGTGTTTCCTGGCTACCTCCCTGACATGACAGGACAAAGCCAGGGGTTTGCAGCACCCCCAGAAGGTGGTACTGAGCCAGTGCTATTCCCCAGAGGCCAGACTGAACAGGGAAAAGCCAAGGCAGCCGAGCTACCAGGGCCAGGTTCATTCAGTGTGGGCAGCCTCTGTCCCTTCTGCTAGCACATGGCTCCTTCCAGCCCACTCCAAAGGAGGGGCGACGGGGGGGACATGCAGAGGGGTGTCAAGTCAGCAAGGGCTAGAGATGCTCCCAGCAGGTTCCCCTTTTGGAATCTGTTTACTCTGCTGCTCCCTCAACCAGAGCAATGGGGAGGGAGAGAGACTCCCCCGGAGAAGTGCTGGGAGCCCCATCGGCCAAACACTAGCAGCAGATGGAAAGGACCCAACCCTGCCCCAGTGCCTGGGAGCGGATGGGGTCCTACAGCTCAAGGGTCCCAGACCTCACAAGGCTGGGCACCTCACGTACCCTTTGAAACAGGGAGTGTAGGTCAGAGCTCAGCAAACTCCTCACCCAGCCAACTACCCCACCCAGGCCCTTCCAGCCCCAGTGACCCTCACCAGCCTCGTGTGACCACCCTGGCCACCAGTGGTTTCCCCAGCACTGCTCACCCATCCTTGCTCCCCCACCCAGCCCCTGTGACCCCAATGGGAGTACATAAGGCCTGGCACTGAGCTGGAGCTGGTTCCATGACTGCAGCTTTCTGAGCCACTCCCCAGGGCACTGACCAGGCAGTGCGGACAGAGCCAGTGCCCCTCAGAGGGCAAAACCTGGCACCCAGGCTCCACCCATCTTGATTCAAGGGACCTGTGGCTCAGAAACTGGGTCCTGTGGACCTGTTGTCCCTAGGACATCGCAACACCAGCCCCAGGCTCCCCATGCCCCCTGGCTCCTAATACCTTTTAGCTCCCCCTACAGACCCGGGTCCCCGGACTCCCCATACCCTGCACTCCCCCTGCCCCGCAGCCCCCTGTCCCTGGGGTCCCCCCAGGCTTCTCATGGCCCCCAGCTCCTAATGCCCTGTGACTCACCCACTCCCCATGCCCCGGAGTCCTGTGTCCCTTCCTCCCACACAGCCCCCTGTCCTGTATGCTCCCCCGTGCCCTGGGCTCCCCCACCCCCAGGCTCCCCCCATGCCCTGCGCTCCCCTGGGCTCCCCCCCATGCCCTGCGCTCCCCCCAGGCTGCCCATACCTGCAGCCCCATGATCCTGTACGCTCCCCGTGCCCTGCGTAGCCTGGGCTCCCCCTGTCCGTGCGCTACCCCCCGGGCTCCCCATACCTTCAGCCCCATGTTCCTGTGCTCCCCCTGGGCCCCTTCACTCCCCCCGTGCCTTGTGCCCCCCCCGGGTTCCTCCCCATGCCCTGCGCTCCCCCTGGGCTCCCTCCATGCCCTGCGCTCCCCCTGGGCTCTCCATACCTGCAGCCCCATGTCCCTGTGCTCCCCCTGTGCCCCTTCACCCCCCCGTGCCCTGCGCTCCCCCCGGGCTCCCCCGCGCCCTGCGCCCCCATGTCCCCGCGCCCTGCTCTCCCCCCCGCGCCCTGCGCCCCCATGTCCCCGCGCCCTGCTCTCCCCCCGCGCCCTGCGCCCCCATGTCCCCGCGCCCTGCTCTCCCCCCACGCCCTGCGCCCCCATGTCCCCGCGCCCTGCTCTCCCCCCGCGCCCTGCGCCCCCATGTCCCCGCGCCCTGCTCTCCCCCCCGTGCCCTGCGCCCCCATGTCCCCGCGCCCCCATGTCCCCGCGCCCTGCTCTCCCCCCGTGCCCTGCGCCCCCATGTCCCCGCGCCCTGCTCTCCCCCCGTGCCCTGCGCCCCCATGTCCCCGCGCCCTGCTCTCCCCCCGTGCCCTGCGCCCCCATGTCCCCGCGCCCTCCTCTCCCCCCGTGCCCTGCGCCCCCATGTCCCCGCGCCCTGCTCTCCCCCCGTCGTGCTCTCCCCCCGTGCCCTGCGCCCCCATGTCCCCACGCCCCCATGTCCCCGCGCCCTGCTCTCCCCCCTGTGCCCTGCGCCCCTATGTCCCCGCACCCTGCTCTCCCCCCTGTGCCCTGCGCCCCCGTGTCCCCGCACCCTGCTCTCCCCCGGTCCTGCTCTCCCCCCCGTGCCCTGCGCCCCCATGTCCCCACGCCCTGCTCTCCCCCCCGTGCCCTGCGCCCCCATGTCCCCGCGCCCCCATGTCCCCGCGCCCTGCTCTCCCCCCCGTGCCCTGCGCCCCCATGTCCCCGCGCCCTGCTCTCCCCCCCGTGCCCTGCGCCCCCATGTCCCCGCACCCTGCTCTCCCCCCGTGCCCTGCGCCCCCATGTCCCCGCGCCCTGCTCTCCCCCCCGTGCCCTCCGCCCCCATGTCCCCGCGCCCTGCTCTCCCCCCCGTGCCCTGCGCCCCCATGTCCCCGCGCCCTGCTCTCCCCCCCGTGCCCTGCGCCCCCATGTCCCCGCGCCCTGTTCTCCCCCCCCGTGCCCTGCGCCCCCATGTCCCCGCGCCCTGCTCTCCCCCCCGTGCCCTGCGCCCCCATGTCCCCGCGCCCTGCTCTCCCCCCGTCGTGCTCTCCCCCCCGTGCCCTGCGCCCCCATGTCCCCGCGCCCTGCTCTCCCCCCCGTGCCCTGCGCCCCCATGTCCCCGCGCCCTGCTCTCCCCCTGTGCCCTGCGCCCCCATGTCCCCGCACCCTGCTCTCCCCCGGTCCTGCTCTCCCCCCCGTGCCCTGCGCCCCCATGTCCTCGCGCACTGCTCTCCCCCCCGTGCCCTGCGCCCCCATGTCCCCGCGCCCCCATGTCCCCGCGCCCCCATGTCCCCGCGCCCCCATGTCCCCGCGCCCTGCTCTCCCCCCCGTGCCCTGCGCCCCCATGTCCCCACGCCCCCATGTCCCCCGCGCCCTGCTCTCCCCCCCGTGCCCTGCGCCCCCATGTCCCCGCGCCCTGCTCTCCCCCCCATGCCCTGCGCCCCCATGTCCCCGCGCCCTGCTCTCCCCCCGTGCCCTGCTCTCCCCCCCGTGACCTGCGCCCCCATGTCCCCGCGCCCTGCTCTCCCCCCCGTGCCCTGCGCCCCCATGTCCCCGCGCCCTGCTCTCCCCCCCGTGCCCTGCGTCCCCATGTCCCCGCGCCCTGCTCTCCCCCCGTGCCCTGCGCCCCCATGTCCCCGCGCCCTGCTCTCCCCCCCGTGCCCTGCGCCCCCATGTCCCCGCACCCTGCTCTCTCCCCCGTGCCCTGCGCCCCCATGTCCCCGCGCCCTGCTCTCCCCCCCGTGCCCTGCGCCCCCATGTCCCCGCGCCCTGCTCTCCCCCCGTGCCCTGCGCCCCCATGTCCCCGCGCCCTGCTCTCCCCCGTGCCCTGCGCCCCCATGTCCCCGCGCCCTGCTCTCCCCCGTGCCCTGCGCCCCCATGTCCCCGCACCCTGCTCTCTCCCCCGTGCCCTGCGCCCCCATGTCCCCGCACCCTGCTCTCTCCCCCGTGCCCTGCGCCCCCATGTCCCCGCACCCTGCTCTCTCCCCCGTGCCCTGCGCCCCCATGTCCCCGCGCCCTGCTCTCCCCCCGTGCCCTGCGCCCCAATGTCCCCACGCCCTGCTCTCCCCCCCGTGCCCTGCGCCCCCATGTCCCCGCGCCCTGCGCCCCCATGTCCCCGCGCCCTGCTCTCCCCCCCGTCCCCTGTGCCCCCATGTCCCCGCGCCCTGCTCTCCCCCCGTGCCCTGCGCCCCCATGTCCCCGTGCCCTGCGCCCCCATGTCCCCGCGCCCTGCTCTCCCCCGGTCCTGCTCTCCCCCCCGTGCCCTGCGCCCCCATGTCCCCGCGCTCTGCTCTCCCCCCGTGCCCTGCGCCCCCATGTCCCCGCGCCCCCATGTCCCCGCGCCCTAGTCTCCCCCCCGTGCCCTGCGCCCCCATGTCCCCGCGCCCTGCTCTCCCCCTGTGCCCTGCGCCCCCATGTCCCCACGCCCTGCTCTCCCCCCGTGCCCTGCGCCCCCATGTCCCCGCGCCCTGCTCTCCCCCCGTCGTGCTCTCCCCCCCGTGCCCTGCGCCCCCATGTCCCCGCGCCCTGCTCTCCCCCCCGTGCCCTGCGCCCCCATGTCCCCGTGCCCTGCTCTCCCCCGTGCCCTGCGCCCCCATGTCCCCACGCCCTGCTCTCCCCCCGTGCCCTGCGCCCCCATGTCTCCGCGCCCTGCTCTCCCCCCGTGCCCTGCGCCCCCATGTCCCCGCGCCCTGCTCTCCTTCCGTGCCCTGCGCCCCCATGTCCCCGCGCCCTGCTCTCCCCCCGTCCTGCTCTCCCCCCGTGCCCTGCGCCCCCATGTCCCCGCGCCCTGCTCTCCCCCCCGTGCCCTGCGCCCCTATGTCCCCGCGCCCTGCTCTCCCCCCCGCGCCCTGCGCCCCCATGTCCCCGCGCCCTGCTCTCCCCCCGCGCCCTGTGCCCCCATGTCCCCGCGCCCTGCTCTCCCCCCGCGCCCTGCTCTCCCCCGTGCCCTGCGCCCCCATGTCCCCGCGCCCTGCTCTCCCCCCGTGCCCTGCGCCCCCATGTCTCCGCGCCCTGCTCTCCCCCCGTGCCCTGCGCCCCCATGTCCCCGCGCCTTGCTCTCCTTCCGTGCCCTGCGCCCCCATGTCCCCGCGCCCTGCTCTCCCCCCGTCCTGCTCTCCCCCCGTGCCCTGCGCCCACATGTCCCCGCGCCCTGCTCTCCCCCCCGCGCCCTGCGCCCCCATGTCCCCGCGCCCTGCTCTCCCCCCGTGCCCTGTGCCCCCATGTCCCCGCGCCCTGCTCTCCCCCCGCGCCCTGCTCTCCCCCGTGCCCTGCGCCCCCATGTCCCCGCGCCCTGCTCTCCCCCCGTGCCCTGTGCCCCCATGTCTCCGCGCCCTGCTCTCCCCCCGTGCCCTGCGCCCCCATGTCCCCGCGCCCTGCTCTCCTTCCGTGCCCTGCGCCCCCATGTCCCCGCGCCCTGCTCTCCCCCCGTGCCCTGCGCCCCCATGTCCCCGCGCCCTGCTCTCCTTCCGTGCCCTGCGCCCCCATGTCCCCGCGCCCTGCTCTCCCCCCGTCCTGCTCTCCCCCCGTGCCCTGCGCCCCCATGTCCCCGCGCCCTGCTCTCCCCCCCGTGCCCTGCGCCCCCATGTCCCCCGCGCCCTGCTCTCCCCCCCGCGCCCTGCGACCCCATGTCCCCGCGCCCTGCTCTCCCCCCCGTGCCCTGCGCCCCCATGTCCCCACGCCCTGCTCTCCCTCCGTGCCCTGCACCCCCATGTCCCCGCGCCCTGCTCTCCCCCCCGTGCCCTGCGCCCCCATGTCCCCGCGCCCTGCTCTCCCCCCGCGCCCTGCGCCCCCATGTCCCCGCGCCCTGCTCTCCCCCCGTGCCCTGCTCTCCCCCCGTGCCCTGCGCCCCCATGTCCCCGCGCCCCCATGTCCCCGTGCCCTGCTCTCCCCCCGCGCCCTGCTCTCCCCCCGTGCCCTGCGCCCCCATGTCCCCGCGCCCCCATGTCCCCGCGCCCTGCTCTCCCCCCGCGCCCTGCTCTCCCCCCGTGCCCTGCGCCCCCATGTCCCCGCGCCCTGCTCTCCCCCCGTGCCCTGCGCCCCCATGTCCCCGTGCCCACGGCGCCGTCTCCCCGCTCGCAGCGCGGCCGCTCACGGCCCCTCACCTGGCCCCGCGGCGGGGCGGAGCGGAGCGGGCGGCCGAGCCCAGGCGCCGCGGCAGCTCGGGGACGGGCAGCTCCTGCGCCCGGGCTGGGCAGCGGCAGCTCCAGGGCCGCGAGCCGG
Organism: Eretmochelys imbricata; assembly: GCF_965152235.1. Taxonomy (NCBI): domain Eukaryota; kingdom Metazoa; phylum Chordata; order Testudines; family Cheloniidae; genus Eretmochelys; species Eretmochelys imbricata. The sequence goes on from NC_135575.1 coordinate 145,788,818, forward strand.
GCTGCGCTGGCGGCCGGGCCGGGCCGGGCCGGGGAGGAGGGGGCGGAGCCGGGAGGCAGGTCGGTGCCAAGTGATGTGTCATCAGCGGGACGGCGGAGCTGGGGCAGCCCGGGCCGGTGGCGAGCCTGGGGCGGGGGCAGGCGAGCCCGGAGGAGGGGCAGGGGCAGGGGGCGTGTGCTGGGCTTGGGCTTGTGTAGCGGGGGCGGGCACGGCAGGCGAGCCCCGGGTTCGGAGCGGGAGTGACCGCGGGGGAGTCGGGGCGAGGCCGGGGCGCTAGGCAGTAACGGGGGCTCCTGTGCGGGGCTGAAGCCGGCGCCCAGCTCTCGGGCAGCACTTGGAAAGGGATGTTGAAGAGCTGGAGCGGGGAAGTGACTGGGGGGCTGGAGAAAGCCCCCGGCAGGAGTCTCGGGAACTGGCTCCGCTTAGCGCCGCACAAAGGGGATGGACGGAGGGTGGCTTGGCCATGGGGCATTAGCACCTTGGCTGGGAGAAGCTCCCGGGCCCTAAGGGCCCTTTAAGAGGGGGAGGTGAAACCAGACCCTGGCTAGAAGCTGAACCAGGTGTGAGGCAGCAGGGAGGGTTGACCTGGGAATGTGGCAGGGGGTTTCACTGGGGACGGGAGACCTGAGAGCCGGAAACCTGAGCCAGGACGGGGTGGGGGGGTAACAGCTCTGCCTGGGGAACTGGACACAGGCTGCAGGAGAGAGCCTGATGGGGGGCGCTGGTTTCAGTTTGGGGCTGGGGGTGGAATGCAGGGAACCCCAGGGCTGGGGTCTAAGCTCCCTGCCCCCCAGAAGGACTTGACTGAGGGGTCCTGGTTGTACCCACAAGCTCTGTTTTATGCTGTGTTCCTATTCCTTCCGTTTTACTGGCTGACTGAGAGTCACGGTGAATCCCAGGAAGAGGGGTGCAGGGCCCGGACTCAATCACACTCCGTGACACCAGACACACAGGAGAGGTCAGGCAAATTGTTCTCACCCAGGGTGAGTTACTGTTGGAACCAGCTCCCAAGGGAAGGGTGGATTCTCCCTCTTCTTGGTGTCTTGAAACCAGGACTGGAGGCCTGTCTGGGAGGTACTTTAGCCAAACAAAATTTAGTGCAATCAGGACAGAGGAAACTGGCCCTGTTCCCTGGCCTGTGTTTACAGAGGAGGTCCCGTCTGGCCTGCAAAGCTCTGAAGGGCTGAGTAGTGGGGTCTGTGAGGTAGGCTGGCTGTGTGCATGTGTAACCCACACATCTCCTAGGTGTGGGCTGTCACGGCGTCCCCGGGTGATGCTCTGGAACCGCTCCCTATGAAGCCAGGCAGGAGTCTGGGGAAGTCTCCTTTCTGTGAGCAGCCTGTCTGCAGGGCAAACAGCTCACACAGCTTCCACCTTCCTGGGTCTGACCTTGGAGCATTCAGCATCCTCTGTCCCTCCGTGCGCTTCCCACAGCGATTCTGCCCAGTCGGGGTCCTGGGGAAGCCAGAGGGTCCTGCCCCCCAACTCCGCAGTCAGACGGGACTCTCAGCCAGTCAGTAAAACAGAGGTTTATTAGACGACAGGAACATGGTCTAACACAGAGCTTGTAGGTGCAGAGAACAGGACCCCTCAGCTGGGTCCATTTTGGGGGGCAGTGAGCCAGACAACCACATCTGCCCTTCACTCCATGTCTCCAGCCAGCCCCAAACTGAAACTCTCTCTAGCCCCCCCTCCTCTGGGTTTTCCCTTTTCCCGGGCCAGGAGGTCACCTGATTCCTTTGTTCTCCAACCCTTTAGCTATCACCTTGCAGGGGGAAGGGACCAGGCCATCAGTTGCCAGGAAACAGGGTGTCGGCCATTCTCTGTCCAGATCCCTGCACACACCTGCTCTCTAGGGCTCTGCAAGGATCATACACCCTTATCCCACCCCCTAGATACTTAAGAACTGCCTAGGGGAAACTGAGGCAACCCCACAATGTTCAAAGGAAACATTAAGAATAGTCCCGCTTCGTCACAGGGGCTCTGTCCCATCTAGTGGCACTGAGACCACTTAAAGAGAAAGATTATGAGTCTGCTCTACAGCCGCCATATGGCTTTTAACTCATGCGGTAGAAGCTCATGCACTAAGCTCCAGAGGTCCCAGGTTCAATCCTGCCTGCTGACAACCGGGGTCTGTCCACGTTACATTTGCAGCAGGATAGGGCCTGTGGTGGGGGTTGGGGGTACGCAGGTCTGGCCTTGGAAAAGAGCCCCTGCTGGCGGCAGAGCTGGGTGGTTCTTATGTGTGGTGAAGGCTCCTCCTGCCTCCAAGTCTGGACAGAATAACCCTGCCAAGGAGACTTGGCACATCCAGCCCTGGGTCCGGCTGGGTTGGTGGCTGCCGCACAGCCAGGGCCATAACAGTGCCTGCAGGGGGAGCCCCTTACCATGGCTGTGGGAGTTTGATCCAGAGCTTGGCGCTGCGCAGCCTGGCATGTCCGGATCCCGGGGCAGCGGCATGCAGGGCCCTGCTCACAGCTACTCGGAGTGGTTTGCAGTCCCCATATGTATTAGATTCAGATGTGACAATTCCTGACAAGGCCTGAAACACCCCCTCCTCCCACACTTCTGCCTGTGACTCTCTCTTCTCTGCCCTGACTCCCAGCTGCCTCGTTCAGCCCCCTCCCCAGTCCCTTAGGATTATGACCTGTCTGACAGCAGTGCCTTGAGGCCGGGGAGGATTGAGTTCCCGCTGCTGGGGGAGCACAGACACAGAGCGCAATGCTTCTCCCCTGGAAGAGCTCAAGGACAAGATGACCAGTGCCATCGGAAGCCCTGTGTCTAAGAGGGCAACACCCCCAATCGTTAAGCACACGCAGACCTTTGCTTTGGTGTGTGTTGGTATGTTTATAGCTTCAGCCTCTACTCTCCAGCCATCCCCCCAGCTCAGCAGTCACTCACTGGTTGGTTTCTTGTAGGTATTATGGCAAAAGCGGGTCGAAGCCACATCTTCCCCATGCTCTGCATTCTCTCTTCCCCCCTCCCCCAAAAAATCCTCTTTCTCCTTTTCCTTCTCCACATGCCTGATTGCTGTGGTTATTGGTTTTACAGTAGTGCCAAGAGGCCAGGGCTCCATCATACTAGGTGTTGTGCAAGCATGTAACGGGGACAGTCCCTGCCCCAGGAGCTCACTGGCCACGTGTGAGATGGGAGAGCAGGGGTGCAACAGACAGATGGCAAAGCGGCAGGGAGACGGAAAATCGTCTTGGTGAAGCTGGGTGGTTATTGTAGGCCTGGCGGCAGAGGGAGCTAGATGGATGAGGTTGCCTTGCAGAGCTTAAGGGGAGCTCGCCCTGCGTGTAAGGGCAGCCAGGCAGAAAGTGCAAAGGTGTGAACTGCTGCAAGTGCCCAGTGTCTGCTGTCCCATTGGCAGGGCGAAGGTGGAGTTGGCCCAGTGGTGTCTGGGAGATGATCAGGTGGTGGGGTGGGACAGGCCGTGGATGTGGAGATGAGGGGTTTGTGTCTGATGTGATGCTGAAGGGTGAACCAGGGGAGGGGGAACTGAGTCAGAGCTATGAGCTAGGTCATGTATCTGTGCAGCAGCATTTGGAACAGACATGAGTGTGGGGCAGGATGGCCTCTGTCGAGGCTGGAGAGGAGACCATTTCCTTCATGCCCCTGAACCCCATCTTCCCACCACCAGGAGCCCTGAGCCCCCTGGAAGTTTATTTCTTGTAAGATCCATCGGCTGGAGACGTCCGCAATCACTGCGCTTGGTTGCTGGTTTGTTGCTGGTGCAGTTGGATTTCAGGCAGCTGCAAACAGCTCACTGCTGGGTGGTGGGGTTGTGACATCCCAGGTAACCCAGCCAGTCATGTGACAACGGGGCAGCTCATCTGCCTGCTGCAATCCTGCTCGGGGAGGGGTTCTCAGAGTTTGTCCTGGTGACCCCTTTCACATACCAAGCCTCTGAGGGCGACCCCCCCCCCGATACATTAAGAACACTTTGTTTATATTTAACACCATTATAAATGCTGGAGGCAAAGCGGGGGTTAGGGTGGAGGCTGACAGCTCGCGACCCCCCATGTAATAACCTCGTGACCCCCAAGGGGTCCCGACCCCCAGTCTGAGAACCCCTGTGCTAGGGAAAGTTGCAATGAAAAGTCTTTATCTGCACCACTAAAATCCCCCTCCGGGGCTGTGGGAGTGGGTTCTGCTGCTGGGCGGGCTGGCGCTTTGCTGGGAGATCTATAGCCAGTGCGCGCACAGCTCCCCCATTCCCTAGCCGAACCATATCCATATGTATGGCAGGGTCTGGCGGCTTCCCTTCCCAGTAACGTAATTTAAATGGAAATACAGTTTCACTGGTACAAGGTGTAACAGGCAGCGCAGTGAATTCACCTGAATCTAATTCCAACAGCTGCTAGAACAGCTGTTTTCACGTGACTGAACTAATCTCATCAAATCCCTGAAGAGATCAGCTTGCTTTAGAAGTGTCCATCCTGTCACATTCCTGCCAAGCCCCAACTTTCTGTGTAACCTCCAGTCTCACCCAGCTCTGCTGGCTGCTCCGTCCAGAGGGGACAAGCTGCATGCGCTGGACTCACTGAGGAAAGGGGAGTGGGATGCCCTGCCTGCAACACCATGGCACTTGGCATTCCCTTCTCAAGGAGCCCCAGGTCAGCGGGCTGCTCCTTGTGCTGGGGCAGTTCCATTCGGAGCCACAGGCCAAGACAGTCTCTGTCCATGCGTTGCTGATTAGTAACAATACTGTCGGGTCTCTCCTTCGCCTGCGCTTGCAGGCAGGTAGGATAGATGAGATGCGAGTTTCCATTTGTGGCACATTTCCAGTCTGCCCTGTGTCACATGCTCACTGTCTCAGACAGGCCCCTTGCTGTGCACACTGTGTGTCACGTGCACTCCCAAGCAAAGTCCTGGGTACGGACTGGACGCTGCCTGGGCTGAGCCAACAGCTTGTGTGCAGCCAGGAGACATTCATTTCAAACTCTGTAGGCAAGTCATGCCTGCTAGGGCTGAAGGACTATGGATCACGAGGGGCAGGTAATGACCCTTGTGCCATTGCAGGACTCTCGCTGCAGTTTGCCCTAGCAAGGCTCTGCGGTGTCTTTGTGCAGGTGCTGCTGACACAGCTGTGGGCCAGTCGGGGACACCGCTCCCGGCTTGTCGTGTTCACTCTTTCACTTTTATGCTAATGGGATTGATTTTTATTCACTTACTGTTTAGCTGGATCAGTTTCTGGGTCCTTGGCATGTTTTTCAAGCCTCCCTGTGTCCTTGGATTCACTGCACCTGCTACGCAGTAGTTCTAGCCACTGAACGGAGCACTGGGGAAAGGTGCTGTGTGGAACAGACCCTGCTCCATAGAACAGGACCCTTCACTGGCAGGGCAAGGAGCCCCAGCACGCTGCTCCCCAGCCTTAGCTGTGCCCTGGAGGGACTGTCTTCTGGAGCTTGGTCTCCGGCGCTCAGTCACTCCCTGCTCTCTCTGCTGAGACTGCTAATGAGGGGCCACTTAATGCCGTTTGTGATGTGTCACCTGCCTTCTGGGTCATCCTGTGCACACTCCACTTCACCAAAATCACAAGTAGCCACCAGATGGCAGCACCATTCCAGCACTGCTGACCTGAGGTCAGATTTCCAGCAGTTCTCAAACTGTGGCTCGGGACCCTGTTTTAATAGGGTCGCCACAGCTGGTCTTAGACTTCCTGGGGTCCGGGGCAAAGTTGAAGCCTGAGCCCCACTGGCAGTAGCCAAAGCCAGAGGGCTTCAGCCCTGCGTGGCAGGGCAAAGGTTACAGGTGCCCCGCCTGGGGCTGAAGCCCTTGGGCTTCGGCTTTGGACCCCCAACCCTGGGTGGTGGGGCTCAGGCTTTGGCTTCGGCCCCCTGTCCAGGGCAGTGGGGCTCAGGCAGGCTTGGGCTTTGGTCCCCCTCCCGCGGTCGTGTAGTAATTTTTGTTGTCAGAAGCGGGTCTTGGTGCAGTGAAGTTTGAGAACCCCTAGATTAGACCTAGCAATGAAATATTCCATCCCCAAGCCCCCTCTCAGCCTGGAGCTAGATTGGAACTAGTGTCCCTTAGATGGGAAAGGCCTCCTAGCTACCTCTCCATCCCCGCTGGCCAGTGTCTCCTGGTGACTGGCGAGGCCCCATTTTCATGGTGTTTCCCTATCGAGCTGGATGAAATGTGGGGTATAGGGTGTGGGAGGGGAAGGGGGCTTCAAGCCCTCCAGCATTGTGGGCAGTTCTCACACTTGGGTGCAGTGGGCCCCAGCAGCCAAGAATAGCTGAAGGCAAAAGGGGGTGCACATTCATGCACACAGTGGTTGGTATGAAAGTGGATCTGAGGACAGATGGGTCAGTTTTCATTGGCAGGGAACCTTCCCTTTGAGCCTTTGCAGCGTGAGCCCGTCCCTGGATCAGAAACTGCCATAACTCTGTTCCCATCCCTCATGTGGCTCCATTTCCCCTGCCCGGCGGAGCTGTGTTGACTGTACTGGGTTGTTGTGTGTGTGTGTGGCTTTACCTAGAGAACGCTTCTCTGCCTCTGCCCCTGGAGACAGGGCTGCCAAGTGCTTGCTGGGCAGGGGTGGCAGGTTCCAGACATTGTCAAGTGTCAGTTAAATAAACCAAATGGGAGACTCATCACAGCTGATGCGTTAGAGCATTTCACAGGGTCGCGGGGGATTTGCCTGGGCAAGACTGCAAAGCCTTGGAGCCAGGCTGTCACTGAGAGGTGGGGGCAGGTTGAACGGGAGCACGGCACCCATCCTCATTCCCCCACATCAGACAAGCAGTGTAGAACCCAGGGACACGTTCTCCTGGCTGGGAGAGAGCAGGCTGGGGCTGGGGCCTGGTGCACAACTGGGGGGAGGGATGGTCACCAGAACTTAGGCTGGTGTGAGTGAGGGCTGAGCCATTCCTGGGGTGAGATGTGCTTAATGCCTGTGGGGCAGGTACACTGGGCAGCGCTCACTCTGTGTCCAGCGTCCCTTGGTACCCACCTCCAGCACTGTAGCATCTAGTTCTGTTGTCTAAGGAGATCGTGTGGAGCAGGGCATGGGATGGGGAGCTCAGATCTGCTATGCTCTCTGGTGTGACTGTGGCAGCTCCCTGTCCTGCTCTGCCATTGGGAAGGAGGGAGGAGGAAAGTGGAGTTTGGCCATGGATGGGCTGCTCTGTGCCAGCAGCAGGGAAGGTGACTTTCTCTCAAGCACTCCCTCGTGTGCACCTCCAAGGAAACCCAAGTGTGGCATGGGGTCTCCTGAGGATCATCCTCTGGGTACAGTCAGCTGGGCTTTCCAAGGGTCACGCTGCCCAGCTTCCATTGCTAGTTCAGCTGTGGGTGTGGTTTTAATGTAAATTACTTGCTGAGCTAACCATAAACCTTGGCTCTAAAAAGCTGTGCCTATTTAACTCTGTGGTGGTGCTGGCCTGACGTCCGTGGTGAGAGAAGCCCGCTGTTCGAAGTGGTGCCCTACCGGGGAAAGGCTCTGTCGCACATTAGCCATGTCCCAAGCCATCCAGTGCCATAAGCGCTAACGCTGCACCTCGGAGCATGGGGCTGCTGCCTGGGGCTTGTGACAGTTCTTGGGGTACCCAGGATTGTGGGTCACCTTGTTCCCCACTGCCTCTAGCGAGGGGTAGCGGTGACGGGGTCCCCAGGGTGAAACCTGGGCTGTGGGACTGCTGAGCCCTCCAAACCCACCAGCCTGGGCTGTCTCTCACACTGTGATGCTGCGTCAAGCTATAGACCTCTGACAGGCCCTGCACTTACACAGCCAGCCACAGGCAGGGACACACCCAGCTGAGGTACCTGGATGATTTCCCAGCCACTCATGGATAAGGCTACGTTTTAGTCATGGATATTTTTAGTAAAAGTAATGGACAGGTCACAGACAGTAAACAAAAATTCACGGCCTGTGGCCTGTCTATGACTTGTACTATATACCTCTAACTAAAACTTGGGCCGGGGGTGCTGCGGGGGGCATCCTGGGACCCCCTCTGGTGTTGGGGGGGGCAGGCGGTAGCGTGTGGCCCGGGACCCCCTCTGATGCTGGGGCGCAGGGTTGGCTGGGCTGGCAGGCTCCCTACCCGACTCCGCATGGCTCCCTGGAAGCAGCCGGCATGTCTCTGCAGCTCCTAGGGAGAGGGAAGGCCGGGGGCTCTGCACGCTGCCCTTCCATGAGCACTGGCTTCGCAGCTCCCATTGGCCAGAAACTGCAGCCAATGGGAGTTGCAGGGGCGAGCAGACGGGGGCAGCATGCAGAGCCCCCTGCCCCCTCTGCCTAGGAGCTGCAGGGCCATTCCGGGTGCTTCAAGCCCTTCCCCCCACCCCCCCTCCATGAGGTAAGCACCACCCCAACCCCCTGCTCCAGCCCTGAGCTCCCTCACACACCCAAACTACTGCTCTGTGTGTGTGTTGGGGCGGGGGGGACAGTGGCCTCAGACTGCCCCAGCAGCAGCCGGTGCAGCTGGCCCAGGGGCTGCCTGAGCTGTTCGGGCAGCCCCGGAGCCAGCCTCACCGGTTGCTGCAGAAGTCACGGAGGTCCCAGAAAGTTACGGAATCTGTGACCTCCATGACAGACTCTCAGCCTTACTCATGGACCATCAGCAAGGAGGCCCCAGCCAATTCTCCCAACTGCCCAGCCTTGCACCCCAGAACTGCACTGGTCAGAAGCCTGGCCTGTGTAAGTTCATTATCTAGTTCGCCACTACGTCAAAGGAAAGTGGACATGCACCAGTCTTTGTAATCTAAGCAGATTCCCCAAGCACTTTAGACAAACTCACTGGTAAGGATAGAGCATTAAAATAAGTTTATTAACGACAGAGAGATTGTAAGTGGTAGGCACAAAGTCCAAGTTAGTTACCTTGAGAAATAAAAATAGAAACGCGCATTCTAAATTCAAAAACTTTTAGTCTAAGCAAGAGTTGAATCAAACAGTTTTTCTCACCTTGACAGCTGGTACAAGCAGGTTACAGATCCTCAATACACAGACTGGACCCTTTTCCAGCCTGAGACCAAACTCCCCAGTTCTAAGTCTTTGTCTTCCACGTTTCCCTCCAGGTGTTGAGATGGCAGGGGGCTAGGGGAAGAGAGAGGCCAAATGGTGTCACTGTCTCTCTTTTTATACCTTCTCCCAGCTGCTAGAAAGATCCTGCTGTGACGTGGGGGTCAGGCAGTCCCTATGGTCAAGCAGCCTCCATTGTGTATGTGCTGCCTTCGAGATGGATCACTTGATGATTATGTTCCCTCTGGGGCACCTGGCATTGGCCACTGCGGAGACAGGACACTGGGCGAGATGGACCATTGGTCTGACCCAGTGTGGCCGTTCTTACATTCCCTTGTTGTAACTGTAACACATACAGCAATACTTCATAACTTCACGTACCATGAGAGCACATACTAGCCACCAGGTTATTAGTGTTCAGCCAATCCAGACTCACCAAATGATACCTCACAAGGCACCCTTTGTACAAAACATCATAATCCTATTGCAGTGGGGACTATGGGGGTTCCAGGGAGTTACTTTGAGGTATAGAGTGCCAGGGGCCTTGCCCAGGGTGGCTGGGTGCCAGATCCCTAACACTACCAGCCTGTGAGCCACTCAAGCACTGTCCTCTGGGGTAGATCAGCCCTGACTTTGCAGTGCAGGTGCACCCCAGTCCCTGACTCCCTTTGAAGCCTTCCCCTGTGATATCCAGCCCCTGACACTGGCTGCTCACAGGAATCCCAGCTCCTCTGCCCCAAAGGGGAGCAGCATGCCCCAGTTTCCCAGTTTTACCTTCAGTCGTCGCTCCTGTAAATCACACAGCATTTGTGAGCACTTGTAATAAAATAACAGCAGCGTTATTTAAGAACAAATAGAGATTCAACTAGACATGCGAGAGTGGTGGAAACAAATGATTACAATACAAAACAAAATCTCAAACCACAAACTGAGGCCTACGTTTATCAATAGTCACTAGGGGTACTGGGGTACTAGTTAGTGTCTGCTACCGATCACCAAATCACACTAGGGACCAGGATGATGCCCTCCTTATGCACCTGTCTATAATGTGTAGGCAACAGAAACACTGTGATCCTGGGGGTCTTATGCTGGAGGACGAAAACATCCTTGGAATTTTTAAGACGTTTCCTAACTCAAAAAGTGTTGCAGCCAATGTGGGGGAATTCGTTATTAGACCTTGTTCTAGCAGATAAAGAACTGATTGCAGAACCAAAAATTAATGGTAACTAAGGTACAAGTGCTCATGACTTGATCCCATTTATAATGTCCAAGCAGAATAAAGTCGAGACCAGTAATAAATGTACTTGGTGCTCTAATAGGGCCAGTTTCACAAAGCTGAAAACAATTATGAGCCAGATCAGCTGGGAGGAAGAATTTAATCAGAAAAATGTGAATGATAATTGGGACTAGTTTAAGAACATCTTACTAGATGCCCAAAAACCCACAGCCCCACAATTGAGGAAGAAGGCTGTGCTGCTTAAAAAAACAACCTGGATTAGAGGGGAAGAGAAGGCAGTTTAGGTAGATAGATGATTGATTAAATAGATAAAAAGGGGAAGTTGATAGTAGTGAATATTAATCAGAAGTTAGACACTGTATCAATTGATAAGGGAAGGCAAAGGACACAAGGCGAACTTTATGGCCAGCAGAGTTAAGGACAATAAGAAGGAGTTTTTTAAATATATTAGGAACAAAAAAGTGGTATTGGTCTGTAGATGAACCACTAGATGGGAATCGTCAAATTATCAATAATAATGTGGAAAAAGCAGAAGAGTTCAATAAATATTTCTGTTCAATATTTGGGGAAGAACAGATGATGCAGTCTCATCAGATGGTGATAACACTCTTTCCATTCCATTAGTATCACTCAGGGATGTTAAACAGAAGCTACTAAAGTTAGACATTTTAAAATCAGTATGTCCAGATAACTTGTGTGCGTGAGGAGCTCACTGGACTGTTAATGTTGATTTTCAATAAGTCTTGGAGCACTGGGGAAGTTCCAGAAGACTGGAACAAAGCTAATGTGCAATTTTTAAAAAGAGTAACTGGGATGACCCAGGTAAATTATAAGCCTGTCAGTTTGACACCGATCACAGACAAGACAGGGGCACAGCTGCTACTGAAGTCAATTAATAAAGAACTAAGGGAGGCTAATGTAATTAACATGGGCTTTTAGAAGGTAGATTCTGTCAAACTGACTTGATTTTTTTTATGAGATTACAAGTTTGGCTGATAAAAGTAATAGTGGTGATGTAATGTATTTAGACTTCCGTAAGGCATTTGACTTGATACCATAAGACATTTTGATTAAAAACCTAGAACAATATAAAATTAATTATGTCACACATTAAATGGATTAAAAACTAGCAGTTCTTCAAGGGTGTCCCTGTGGATGCTCCACTTCAGGTTCATCTGCGCCCTGTGCCTTTGATCAGAGATTTTTGGTCGCAGTGCCGGTTCCAGCTTGCACATGTCCCCCACACCCGCACCAAGGCTATATGGGGCTGCGTGGGTGAATTGCCCTCAGCTCCTTCTCAATAGCCTTCAGCCTGAGATGGGACCTACAGCTGGGCCTGTTCTCCGCTAGTATTCAGAAGTTGGTTAGTATATAGTGTTTGTAGTTGTTGGATCAGCTGTTCCCTTTTCTTTCATTCTTTCTTTCTTTCACTTGCCGGGATGCTAAAGGTGACTCTCTTATCATGTGGCTATTCCAGTCAGCGATGGGCATTCCCACTGTCTGTGCTGTCTGGGTGATACCAATATCCCTAGTAAGTGCGAGATATTCACTTCCTTCAAGGGTAGATCCCCCAAAAAACAGGAAGATCAAATTTAAACTGATGATGATGGAGCAAGCCCTGTGGCCAGCTTCAGATCCCAGGGGGAGGACCTCCCTGTACTTAGATCTCCCAGTACTGCTAGGACCTCATAGAATCATAGAATATCAGGGTTGGAAGGGACCTCAGGAGGTCATCTAGTCCAACCCCCTGCTCAAAGCAGGACCCATCCCCAACTAAATCATCCCAGCCAGGGCTTTGTCAAGCCTGACCTTAAAAACTTCTAAGGAAGGAGATTCCACCACCTCCCTAGTGAAAATGCTTTCCAGTGTTTCACCACCCTCTTAGTGAAAATGCTTTTCCTAATATCCAACCTAAATCTCCCTCACTGCAACTTGAGACCATTACTCTTTGTTCTGTCATCAGCTACCACTGAGAACAGTCTAGATCCATCCTCTTTGGAACCCCCTTTCAGGTAGTTGAAAGCAGCTATAAAATCCCGCCTCATTCTTCTCTTCCACAGACTAAACAATCCCAGCTCCCTCAGCCTCTCCTCATAAGCCATGTGTTCCAGTCCCCTAATCATTTTTGTTGCCCTCTGCTGGACTCTTTCCAATTTTTCCACATCCTTCTTGTAGTCTGGGGCCCTAAACTGGACACAGTACTCCAGATGAGGCCACACCAATGTCGAATAGAGGGGAACGATCACGTCCCTCGATCTGCTGGCAATGCCCCTACTTATACATCCCAAAATGCCATTGGCCTTCTTGGCAACAAGGGCACACTGTTGACTCATATCCAGCTTCTCGTCCACTGTCACCCCTGGGTCCTTTTCCGCAGAACTGCTGCCGAGCCATTCGGCTCCTAGTCTGTAGCGGTGCATTGGATTCTTCCATCCTAAGTGCAGGACTCTGCACTTGTCCTTGCTGAACCTCATCAGATTTCTTTTGGCCCAATCCTCCAATTTGTCTAGGTCCCTCTGTATCCTACCCCTACCCTCCAGCGTATCTACCACTCCTCCCAGTTTAGTGTCGTCTGCAAACTTGCTGAGGGTGCAATCCACACCATCCTCCAGATCATTTATGAAGATATTGAACAAAACTGGCCCCAGGACCAACCCCTGGGGCACTCCACTTGACACCGGCTGCCAACTAGACATGGAGCCATTGATCACTACCCATTGAGCCCGACAATCTAGCCAACTTTCTACCCACCTTATAGTGCATTCATCCAGCCCATACTTCTTTAACTTGCCGGCAAGAATACTGTGGGAGACTGTGTCAAAAGCTTTGCTAAAGTCAAGGAACAACACGTCCACTGCTTTCCCTTCATCCACAGAACCAGTTATCTCATCATAGAAGGCAATTAGATTAATGAGGCATGACTTGCCCTTGGTGAATCCATGCTGACTGTTCCTGATCACTTTCCTCTCCTCTAAGTGCTTCAGAATTGATTCCTTGAGGACCTGCTCCATGATTTTTCCAGGGACTGAGGTGAGGCTGACTGGCCTGTAGTTCCCCGGATCCTCCTTCTTCCCTTTTTTAAAGATGGGCACTACATGAGCCTTTTTCCAGTCGTCCGGGACTTCCCCCGATCACCATAAGTTTTCAAAGATAATGGCCAATGGCTCTGCAATCACATCCGCCAACTCCTTTAGCCCTCTCGGATGCAACGCATCCGGCCCCATGGACTTGTGCACGTCCAGCTTTTCTAAATAGTCCCGAACCTTCTTTCTCCACAGAGGGCTGGTCACCTCCTCCCCATGCTGTGCTGCCCAGTGCAGTAGTCTGGGAGCTGACCTTGTTCGTGAAGACAGAGGCAAAAAAAGCATTGAGTACATTAGCTTTTTCCACATCCTCTGTCACTAGGTTGCCTCCCTCATTCAGTAAGGGGCCCACACTTTCCTTGACTTTCTTCTTGTTGCTAACATACCTGAAGAAACCCTTCTTGTTACTCTTAACATCCCTTGCTAGCTGCAACTCCAGGTGTGATTTGGCCTTCCTGATTTCACTCCTGCATGCCTGAGCAATATTTTTATACTCTTCCCTGGTCATTTGTCTAACCTTCCACTTCTTGTAAGCTTCTTTTTTGTATTTAAGATCAGCAAAGATTTCACTGTTAAGCCAAGCTGGTCGCCTGCCATATTTACTATTCTTTCTACACATCGGGATAGTTTGTCCCTGTAACCTCAATAAGGATTCTTTAAAATCTTTAAAACCTCCATCAGTGGGCAGCCCCAGGAAGCTGTCTCAGTCCCCTCCTGCACTGGGGCATGTTCTCTAGTATGGCTGCTACGACTGGGACCCAATCTGGGCCTGGGTAGAGCCACTTCTCCTTCCCCCTCTTTTCTCCCTGCTACTCTGCGCAGAACCTGTGAGTGGCCAGACTGGGTCAGACCAAGGGTCCCTCCAGCCCAGTGTCCTCTCTGCTGACAGTGGCCAATGCCAGGGGCCCCAGAGGGAGTGAACAGAACAGGGAGTCATCAAGTGATGCATCCCCAGTCGCCCATTCCCAGCTGGCAAACAGAGGCTAGGGTCACCATTCCTGCCCATCCTGGCTAATAGTCATTGATGGACCAATCCTCCATGAACTTATCTAGTTCTTTTTTGAACCCTGTTATAGTCTTGGCCTTCACAACATCCTCTGGCAAAGAGTTCCACAGGTTGACTGTGTGTTGTGGTAAGAAATACTTCCTTTTGTGTGTTTCACACCTGATGCCTATTCATTTCATTTGGTGACCCCTAGTGCTTGTGTTATGAGGGAGAGTAATTAACACTTCCTTATCTACTTTCTCCACACTAGTCATGATTATATAGACCTCAATCATATCCCCCCTTAGATGTCTCTTTTCCAAGCTGAAAAGTCCCAGTCTTATTAATCTCTCCTCATACGGAAGCTGTTCCATACCCCTAATAATTTTTGTTGCCCTTTTCTGAACCTTTTCCAATTCCAATATATCTTTTTTTGAGATGGGACGACCACATCTGCAGGCAGTATTCAAGGTGTGGGCGTACCATGGATTTATATGATATTTTCTGTCTTATTATCGATCCCTTTCTTAATGATTCCCAAGATTCTGTTCTCTTTTTTGACTGCTGCTGCACACTGAATGGATGTTTTCAGAGAACTATCCACAGTGACTCCAAGATCTCTTTCTTGAGTGGTAACAGCTAATTTAGACCCCATCATTGTATATGTAAAGAATTATAGAATATCAGGGTCGGAAGGGACCTCAGGAGGTCATCTAGTCCAACCCCCTGCTCAAAGCAGGACCAATCCCCAGTTTTTGCCCCAGATCCTTAAATGGCTCCCTCAAGGATTGAACTCACAACCCTGGGTTTAGCAGGCCAATGCCTCTCCCCAGTGTTTTCCAATGTGCATCATTTTGCATTTATCAACATTGAATTTCATCTGCCATTTTGTTGCCAGCCACCCAGTTTTGTGAGACTTTGTAGCTCTTCACAGTCAGCTTTGGACTTAACTGTCTTGAGTAGTTTTGTATCATCTGCAAATTTTGCCACCTCACTGTTCACCGTCCTGGAGAGTCGGTGGTGCCTAGCAAGGCATGGGGAGGGCTGCATGCTGGGCCGGTCCAGGGCGTCTGTGTGAGCCTGCTGAAGATCCTGGGCTAGCTAACAAGAGATTAGCACTTGGTGCTTGTCCCAGGAGCCGAGCCCCAGGAGCCACGGCTGGTGTTTGTGCAGAGACGTGTGACTGGGCCCGGGAGGGAACTCCTTCCCCACCTACAACTCTGCCTCTGCCCTGTCTGCGGCACGGCTGCCTATGCATCCCTTCTGATGCGCTGCACCTTCTGCAGACAGCCAGGCAGTGCATGGAGCAGGAGCTGGGTGGCCCAGGTCTTGTCCTATGGGATTCGCTCTTTCATTTCATTACTGGGCGGGCGGGGCTGTGATGCTGAGGTGCTGCCAGGCCTGAGGGCGGGAGAGGCAGCATTCAGAGACTGAGGCAGGAGCAGCTGGCACTGGGGCCACGTGCCCCACATCTCCGGGCCCCCGTAGCCCTCAGCCCAGCCACCTGCACCTCCGTGTCACCAGGGCCAGCTGCAGGGATACTTGGTGAGTCAGGCTGCGTTGTGCTGTGTCAATGGGGCTGGGGTTATCTCTTGTGGAGGAGGAGGAAGGGACTGGGACAGGCTGGGCCTGGTATCATCTGGCAAGAGTTGAGACCCACTGTGCTCCCCTGAGAGCTCCTGCAGCCTGGGCTTCAGACAAGTGGCTGGGAGAAGTCTAGCTAGGGACTCTGAATGGGAGCACAGGCTGGGCTGGGGGCAGGCAGGGGTGCTAAGGGGTGCATGGGCTGGGCTGGGGGATGGCAGGGGTGCTGGGGGGGATGTGGGTGGGCTGAGGCTAGGCTCGGCTGGGGGGTGCATGGGCTGGGTGGGGCTAGGGGGTGCATGAGCTGGGGGTGTGTGGGCTGGGGGTCAGCAGGGTTGCTGGGGGGGTGCATGGGCTGGGCTGGGGCATGCATCAGCTGGGCTGGGGGCCGATGGGGGTGCCGAGGGGAACATGAGATGAAACGAGATCAAACTATCTTGAGACACAAAAGGGTAACAAGACATTCTACAACTACATTAGAAGCAAAAGGAAGACCAAGAACAGGGTAGGTCTGTTACTCATGAGGGGGAAAAAATAGTAACAGAAAGTGTGGAAATGGCGGAGGTGCTTAATGACTTGTTTGCTTCGGTTTTTACCAAGCAGGTTGGTAGTGATTGGACGTCTAATGTGGTGACTGCCAATGAAAGTGAGGTAGGCTCAGAAGAGGCTCAGATAGGGAAAGAACAAGTTAAAAATTACTTAGACAAGTTAGAGGTCTTCAGGTCACCAGGGTCTGATGAAATGCATCCTAGAATACTCAAGGAGCTGACTGAGGAGATATCTGAGCCATCAGCGATTATCTTTGAGAAGTCATGGAAGATGGGAGAGATTCCAGAAGAGTGGAAAAGGGCAAATATAGTGCCCATCTCTAAAAAGGGAAATAAGGACAGCCCAGGAATTACAGATCAGTCATCTTAACTTCTGTACCCGGAAAGATAATGGAGCAAACAATTAAGCAATCAGTTTGCAAACGTCTGGAAGATAAGGTGATAAGTAACAGTCAGAATGCATTTGTCAAAAACAAATTGCATCAAACCAACCTGATAGCTTTCTTTGACAGGGTAACAAGCCTTGTGGATGGGGGGAAGCGGTAGAGGTGGTATATCTTGACTTTAGTAAAGTTTTTGATACTTTCTCACATGACCTTCTCATAAACAAACTAGGGAAATGCAACCTAGATGGAGCTACTATAAGGTGGGTGAAAAACTGGTTGGAAAACCATTCCCAGAGAAAAGAAATGGAGTACTTGTTTCTTTTTGCGAATACAGACTAACACGGCTGTTACTCTGAAACCTGTCATTCCCAGGGAGTAGTTATCAGTAGTTCGCAGTCATGCTGGAAGGGCCTAATGAGTGGGGTCCCGCAGGGATCAGTTCTGGGCCCGGTTCTGTTCAATATCTTCATCAATGATTTTGATAATGGCATAGAGAGTACACTTATAAAGTTTGTGGATGATACCAAGCTGGGAGGGATTGCAAGTGCTTTGAAGGTCAGGATTAGAATTAAAAACAATCTTGACAAACTGGAGAAATGATCTGAAGTAAATAGGATGAAATTCAGTAAGGACAAATGCAAAGCACTGCACTTAGGAAGGAACTATCAGTTGAACGCTTACAAAATGGGAAATGACTAGGGCTATCAAGCGATTAAAAAAATTAATTTCAATTAATCGTGTTGTTAAACTATAATAGTATACCATTTATTTAAATAGTTTTGGATGTTTTCTACATTTTCAAATGTTTTGTTTTCAATTACAACACAGAATACAAAGTGTATATGTATGTATGCTCACTTTATATGTATTTTTAATTACAAATATTTGCACTGTAAAAAACAAAAGAAATAGTATTTTACAATTCACCTAATACAAGTACTGTAGTGCAATCTCTTTATCATGAAAGTTGAACTTACAAATGTAGAATTATGTACAAAAAATAACTGCATTCAAAAATAAAACAATGTAAAACCTACAAGTCCACTCAGTCCTACTTCAGCCCATCGGTCAGACAAACAAGTTTGGTTACAATTTGCAGGAGATAATGTTCCCTGCTTCTTGTTTACAGTGTCACCTGAAAGTGAGAACAGGTGTTTGCATGGCACTGTTGTAGCCGGTATCGCAAGATATTTATGTGCCAGATCCGCTAAAGATTCATATGTGCCTTCATACTTCAACCACCATTCCAGAGGACATGCGTCCATGCTGATGATGGATTCTGCTCTATAACGATCCAAAGCAAAGCAGACTGACGCATGTTCATTTTCATCATCTGTGTCAGATGCCAGCAGAAGATTGATTTTATTTTTGGTGGTTTTTGGTTCTGTAGTTTCCCCATCGGAATGTTGCTCTTTTAAGACTTCTGAAAGCATGCTCCACATCTCGTCCCTCTCAGATTTTGGATGGCACTGTAACGATGCTGCCTCTGGCAGGACACAACTTAAAGTACCAGTTCAGGACAAATTGCTTAGAGCAGGGCAGTTACAGTCCAAGGCTGGGGTTTCTACACTTCTAAGGCACACCAACCCGCCAGCCAGAGAGGACTTTGGTTTTACCTCACTGGCTAACCATAAGTCATACAAGCAATTTCCTTAGACACTCCAGTTTCCCAGTATCACCACCAGTGCCACTTGTTATGGGGATGAATGGTTATGAAATCCAATGCCCCAGCAAAAGAAAAAGGGTTCTCTCGATCCCAAAGGACCAAGCCCCAGACCCAGGTCAATATACAAATCAGACCTTACCCACAAATCACGCTGTTGCCAATCCTTTAGAATCGAAAATCTAAAGATTTATTCATAAAAAGAAAGAAATATAGATGAGAGCTAAAACTGGTTAAATGGAATCAATTACATACGGTAATGGCAAAGTTCTTGGTTCAGGCTTGTAGCAGTGATGGAATAAACTGCAGGTTCAAATCAAGTCTCTGGAGAACATCCCCAGCTGGGATGGGTCATTCAGTCCTTTGTTCAGAGCTTCCGTTTCAAGCACAGTTCCTCCAGAGGTCAGCAGCAGGATTGAAGACAAGATGGAGAAGCTGCAGCAGTCTTTTATAGTCTCTTGCCATGTGGCATCTGCTTTCTTTGTTCCAAAGGCAAACTACCCAGCACATGGCATGGAAAAACATTAGAGTTCTGTCCATAGGCAGGGGTCCCTGCATACTTGGCTGAGTCCCAAGGTGTATCTGCCTTCTCTCAATGGGTCAGTTGTATAGCTGATGGTCCTTAATGGGCCATCAAGCAGGCTAGGTAGTGCAGATGCCAAATTGTCTGGGGTGTCACCCAGAAGCATAGCACAAGTTTGAACTACAGACAGTATAGAGCCAATACTTATAACTTTACATACAAAAATGATACATGCAGACAGATAGCATAATCATAACCAGCCAACCATAACCTTGTCTTAGACACCTTATTTGACCCCCTTTATACAAGATTTGGTGCCTGTTAGGATCTTGGTTGCAACAATAATCTATACTGTCCCAGTTTGTGTCAATAACATCACAAGCGCTTCGGATTCTTAAACCTTAGGTCAAATGCTTTAGCTATTTTTAGAAATCTCACATTGGTACCTTCTTTGCATTTTGTCAAATCTGCTGTGACAGTGTTCTTAAAATGAACATGTGCTGGGTCATCATCTAAGATTGCTCTGGCATGAAATATAGGACAGAATGTGGGTAAAACAGAACAGGAGACGTACAATTCTCCCCCAAGGAGTTCAGTCACAAATTTAATGAACGCATTACGAGAATCATCAGCATGGAAGCATGTCCCCTGGAAGGGTGGCTGAAGCATGAAGGGGCAAACAAATGTTTAGCATATCTGGCACGTAAATACCTTGCAATGCCGGCTACAAAAGTACCACATGAATGCCTGTTCTCACTTTCAGGTGACATGGTAAATAAGAAGCAGGCAGCAGCATTATCTCCCGTAAATGTAAAGAAACTTGTTTGTCTTAGCGATTAGCTGACCAAGAAGTAGGACTTGAGTGGACTTGTAGGCTCTAAAGTTTTACATTGTTTTGTTTTTGAGTGCAGTTATGTAATAAATATCTACATTTGTAAGTTACACTTTCACAGTAAAGAGATTGCGCCACAGTACTTGTATGAGGTGAACTGAAAAATACTATTTCTTTTGTTTATCATTTTTAAAGTGCAAATATTTGTAATCAAAAACAATAATATCAAGTGAGCTCTGTACACTTTGATTTCTGTGTTGTAAAAGAAATCAATATATTTGAAAATGTAGAAAACATCAAAAAGTATTTAATAAATTTCCATTTTTATTCTATTGTTTAACAGTGCGATTAATCGTGATTAATTTTTTTGAGTTAATCATGTGAGTTAATTGCGATTAATCGACAGCCCAGGAAATGACTGCCTAGGAAAGAGTGCTGTGGAAAGGGATCTGGGGGTCACAGTGGATCACAAGCTAAATATGAGTCAACAGTGTAACGCTGTTGCAAAAAAAACAAACATCATTCCGGGATGTATTAGCACGCATGTTGTAAGCAAGACACGAGAAGTAATTCTTCCGCTCTACTCCACGCTGATTAGGCCTCAACTGGAGTATTGTGTCCAGTTCTGGGTGCCACATTTCAGGAAAGATGTGGACAAACTGGAGATAATCCAGAGAAGAGCGACAAAAATGATTAAAGGTCTGGAGAACATGACCTATGAGGGAAGTTTGAAAAAATTGGGTTTGTTTTGTCTGGAGAAGAGAAGACTGAGAGGGGACATAACAGTTTTCAAGTATGTAAAAGGTTGTTACAAGGAGGAGAGAAAAAAATTGTTCTTAACCTCTGAGGATAGCACAGGTTTCAGAGTAACAGCCGTGTTAGTCTGTATTCGCAAAAAGAAAAGGAGTACTTGTGGCACTTAGAGACTAACCAATTTATTTGAGCATAAGCTTTCGTGAGCTACAGCTCACTTCATCGGATGCATTCTGTGGAAAGTGTAGAAGATCTTATTATATACACACAAAGCATGAAAAAATACCTTCTCCCACCCCACTCTCCTGCTGGTAATAGCTTATCTAAAGTGATCACTCTCCTTACAATGTGTATGATAATCAAGGTGGGCCATTTCCAACACAAATCCAGGTTTTCTCACCCCCCCACACACACAGACTCACTCTCCTGCTGGTAATAGCTTATCCAAAGTGACCACTCTCCTTACATTGTGCATAATAATCAAGGTGGGCCATTTCCAGCACAAATCCAGGGTTTAACAAGAAGGTCTGGGGGGGGGTGGTAGGAAAAAACAAGGGGAAATAGGCTACCTTGCATAACGACTAAGCCACTCCCAGTCTCTATTCAAGCCTAAGTTAATTGTTTCCAATTTGCAAATGAATTCCAATTCAGCAGTTTCTCGCTGGAGTCTGGATTTGAAGGTTTTTTTGTTGTAAAATAGCGACTTTCATGTCTGTAATCGCGTGACCAGAGAGATTGAAGTGTTCTCCGACTGGTTTATGAATGTTATAATTCTTGACATCTGATTTGTGTCCATTTACTCTTTTACATAGAGACTGTCCAGTTTGACCAATGTACATGGCAGAGGGGCATTGCTGGCACATGATGGCATAGATCACATTGGTGGATGTGCAGGTGAACGAGCCTCTGATAGTGTGGCTGATGTGATTAGGCCCTGTGATGGTGTCCCCTGAATAGACATATGGGCACAGTTGGCAACGGGCTTTGTTGCAAGGATAGGTTCCTGGGTTAGTGGTTCTGTTGTGTGGTATGTGGTTGCTGGTGAGTATTTGCTTCAGGTTGGGGGCTGTCTGTAGGCAAGGACTGGCCTGTCTCCCAAGATTTGTGAGAGTGTTGGGTCATCCCTCAGGAGAGTGAGTTTGTGTGTGTGTGGGGGGAGGGGGGGTGAGAAGACCTGGATTTGTGTTGGAAATGGCCCACCTTGATTATCATACACATTGTAAGGAGAGTGGTCACTTTAGATAAGCTATTACCAGCAGGAGAGTGAGTTTGTGTGGGGGGAGGTATTTTTTCATGCTTTGTGTGTATAAAAAGATCTTCTACACTTTCCACAGAATGCATCTGATGAAGTGAGCTGTAGCTCACGAAAGCTTATGCTCAAATAAATTGGTTAGTCTCTAAGGTGCACAAGTACTCCTTTTCTTTTTGAGGAGAGGACAAGAAGCAATGGGCTTAAATTGGAGCAAGGGAGGTTTAGGTTGGACATTAGGAAAAACTTCCTAACTGTCAGGGTGGTTCAGCACGGGAATAAATTGCCCAGGGAGGTTGTGGAATCTCCATCGTTGGAGATGTTTAAGAGCAGGTTGGACAAACCCCTGTCAGGGATGGTCTAGATAATACTTAGTCCTGCCATGAGTGCAGGAGACTGGACTAGATGGCCTCTTGAGGTCCTTTCCAGTCCTGTGATTCTATGGGCGGGCGGAGGCCGAGGTCAGGCTGGGGGATCCCAGCGAGCAATCGCTCGGTTCACTGCACTGCAAGGCCTGGGTCAGCATCTGTCTTGTTGACTCCCTGGGGCTGTCTCTCCTCAGAGTCACTATGTGGCCTGCATGGCAGCCATCCTGAACCAGATGGACGAGGCCCATTACAGCTCCTACATCCAGGCCTTCTCTGCCCGGCCCGACTTGGTGGTGAGTCGCCCGCTCAGCCTGTGCTCTCCAGGGCTCGGTCCGGCAGCAATCAGGGGGCTGTCGCTCGATGTGGTACTGACGTAGCAGCTGCTCCCCCGCCCCCGGGCCGGACAGCCCCTGCCCCGTCCTGTCCCAGACACTCCCCAGCTGCTCTGCATCCCTTCTGCGTGGCTCAGGCCGGTCCCTTCCCATGGGCTGCGGGCAGGGGTCTCCCACACCCAGATGGGCAGTGCCCAGCTGGCAGGCCGCCCCCAAGCCAGGCTGCAGGGAGAGGTGCTGGCCTGGCTCACTGGCAGTGATGCCTCGCCTTGGTGCCTCGATGGGAGGGTGCCACGTAGGCCCCACGGGGGGCGAAGTCCAGCAGCTCCCAGAGCATTACCGGTTGGCATCGGCTCGGGCATTAGCTCCAGGAGCAGCTCTGCAGCCGATGGCAAAGGGATGAAACTGGCAGAGGGGATGGAATGGGGTTGGGGCTGCGGAGCCGGGCCGGGAGGGGGATCGAAGGGAGGAGACTGGGACAGACACCCGGGGGGCGCGGGGCGCTTAGAGGCTGGTGTCAGGTGGGTCAGTGGGGGCGGTACATGGGCCTGGCCAGATCTGAGCCTGTGCCACAAAGCTGAATAGCTCGGGGGGCGCGGAGGGGTGGATGGTACTTTTCTGTGCTCGCCTCCCCCCTCGCTAGCACCCCCGAGCAGCCGGGCTGGGTCCTCGCTCCAGCCAGACGCCTGGATGGAGCCAGCCCACCCCAGACGTTGCTAGGAGACAGTGGCGGAGTTCGGGGTCCTGGTCGGGGCTCTGCAGGCTGCGCAGTCGTAAGAGGCCTGGCAGTGCTGTTCCCCAGGCTACCACGGCGCCCCCTCCCACACGGCACCCCACAGCCAGCACCTCGGCGCCCCTCCCCCACGGCACCCCACAGCCAGCACCTCGGCGCCCCCTCCCCCACGGCACCCCACAGCCAGCACCTCGGCGCCCCTCCCCCATGGCAACCCACAGCCAGCACCTCCGCGCCCCTCCCCCACGGTACCCCACAGCCAGCACCTCCGCGCCCCTTCCCCCACGGCACCCCGCAGCCAGCACCTCGGCGCCCCTCCCCCATGGCACCCCACAGCCAGCACCTCGCGCCCCCTCCCCCACGGCACCCCACAGCCAGCACCTCCGCACCCCTCCCCCACGGCACCCCACAGCCAGCACCTCAGCGCCCCTCCCCCATGGCAACCCACAGCCAGCACCTCCGCGCCCCTCCTCCACGGCACCCCACAGCCAGCACCTCCGCGCCCCCTCCCCCATGGCAACCCACAGCCAGCACCTCCGCGCCCCTCCCCCACGGTACCCCACAGCCAGCACCTCCGCGCCCCTTCCCCCACGGCACCCCGCAGCCAGCACCTCGGCGCCCCTCCCCCACGGCACCCCACAGCCAGCACCTCGGCGCCCCCTCCCCCACGGCACCCCACAGCCAGCACCTCGGCGCCCCTCCCCCACGGCACCCCACAGCCAGCACCTCGGCGCCCCCTCCCCCACGGCACCCCACAGCCAGCACCTCGGCGCCCCTCCCCCACGGCACCCCACAGCCAGCACCTCGGCGCCCCTCCCCCATGGCAACCCACAGCCAGCACCTCCGCGCCCCTCCCCCACGGTACCCCACAGCCAGCACCTCCGCGCCCCTTCCCCCACGGCACCCCGCAGCCAGCACCTCGGCGCCCCTCCCCCACGGCACCCCACAGCCAGCACCTCGCGCCCCCTCCCCCACGGCACCCCACAGCCAGCACCTCCGCACCCCTCCCCCACGGCACCCCACAGCCAGCACCTCAGCGCCCCTCCCCCATGGCAACCCACAGCCAGCACCTCCGCGCCCCTCCTCCACGGCACCCCAAAGCCAGCACCTCGGCGCCCCCTCCCCCATGGCAACCCACAGCCAGCACCTCCGCGCCCCTCCCCCACGGTACCCCACAGCCAGCACCTCCGCGCCCCTTCCCCCACGGCACCCCGCAGCCAGCACCTCCGCGCCCCTCCCCCACGGCACCCCACAGCCAGCACCTCGGCGCCCCTCCCCCACGGCACCCCACAGCCAGCACCTCGGCGCCCCTCCCCCACGGCACCCCACAGCCAGCACCTCGGCGCCCCTCCCCCACGGCACCCCACAGCCAGCACCTCCGCGCCCCTCCCCCACGGCACCCCACAGCCAGCACCTCCGTGCCCCCTCCCCCACGGCACCCCACAGCCAGCACCTCAGCGCCCCCCTCCCCCACGGCACCCCACAGCCAGCACCTCGGCGCCCCTCCCCCACGGCACCCCACAGCCAGCACCTCGGCGCCCCCTCCCCCACGGCACCCCACAGCCAGCACCTCGGCGCCCCTCCCCCACGGCACCCCACAGCCAGCACCTCCGCGCCCCTCCCCCACGGCACCTGTGAGCCAGCACCTCGGCGCCCCCTCCCCCACGGCACCCCACAGCCAGCATCTCGGCACCCCTCCCCCACGGCACCTGTGAGCCAGCACCTCGGCGCCCCCTCCCCCACGGCACCCCACAGCCAGCACCTTGGTGCCCCTCCCCCATGGCAGCTGTGAGCCAGCACCTCAGCGTCCCCCTCCCCCAACGGGATCCCCACTGTGAGCTCCTCGGTGCCCCCTCCCCCACAGCACCCCCATTGCCAGCTCCTCGGTGCCTCCTCCCCCACGGCACCCGCCAGCCAGCACCTCGGTGTCCCCCCCATGGCACCTGTGAGCCAGCACCTCAGCGTCCCCCTCCCCCAACGGGATTCCCACTGCCAGCTCCTCGGCACCCCCTCCCCCATTGCACCCCAGAGCCAGAGCCTCGACACCCCCCATCGTGCCCCCCAGCTCCTCAGAACCCTCTCCCCCACGGCTCCCCCACTGCCAGCTCTGTGCCCTTGGCACCCCCCAGCCCGACTGCCTCTGCTGCTTTTCCTCTTCTCCGTGGGCAGAGGGAAGAGACCTGCCCACTCGCTCCGTGCTGGCTCCGAGGGACCAACTGGGGCCAAGTTTTTACCCAGTGTGTGAGGGTGGGGGAAACTGTGTCCTGTCCACCCCACCCTTTCTGGTGCCCTGCCAAGGGGCAGCTGGTCTGATCCCCTGCTGTTGGCTGGGGAGGGTCGTGGCAAGGGAGGGCTGAGCTGAGCTCACTGCCTAGCAGCCCCAAAGCCAGGAGGCATGTCTGCGCCCCTGCCACCGGACAGCGGGTGAGGAGGGCCAGTATCCCCTGGGCCTGGGCCAGTCTCCTGTCCTTGGGCTCGCACTGTGGCCCTGGGAGGGACCCAGGAGCCAGTGCCGCCAGACTCAGCTGCAGCTTCAGGCCAGAGGCCGTGGTGGCGATGCCAGTTAGAGACAGGCTGGTGCATGGGGGCGGAGCTGGCACAGCCTGGTCCCAGGCCAGGGAGGAGACACTTTGCTCTTGGGGCCCTATGAGAGCCCTGAAGAGATGGGCAAACCTTCCCTCACCTTCCGGGTGCCCCATCCTCTCACTGCTTCCCCCGCTGTCAGCCTCACCTCCTTCCTCAGCCAGCTAACCCTGCCCGGGCTGGGCACCCTCACCCCCGGGCGCCCCCAGGGCCTGCAGGCAACTGGCAGCATCCTGGGTCCTAACAGGGCCTCCTTGCTTGGCAGGACTTTCTCATGGAGACCTTCATCCTGTTCAAGGATCTGATTGGCAAGACTGTGTATCCTTCCGACTGGATGGTGATGAACATGGTGCAGAACCGGTGAGCAGGGCCCAGCCGCAAGGCTGGGCTGGTGGGAAGGAACATGCGGAGACTGGACCTGCCTGTCCAGAGACTGAGGGGCTGCGGGGCTCCTCTCCCACAAGCACCCACAGGGCACATCCCCCGGCAGCCAGGCCAGGGGGATCCCGGAAGCTCCAGCTCAGTAGGGGTGGAAAGGCGAAGGAGCTGGGTGGCCGGTTGGGGAGGTGCTGGGGGCTGTGTGGGACAGGGAAGCACTGATGACTGGGGGGTGTTTGCGGGAGGTGGGGGCACCAGGGGGGTATTTAGCCAGGAGCTGGGCTTGGGGTGTCGTGGCACGTTATTGGCATTGTTCTGTCCAGTCCCTGGGCGGTGCCGTGCCAGAGGGGCAGCTCAGTGACACGCCTTACACAGAAGAGGCGTCGTGTGTCTCTGGGGTGAAAGCTCAGTAATCTAGGCCTATGGGGTGTGGGGGGGCTGTGGCCATGGGGGCATCTAATGGGAGGGCAGGTTTGGGGGACCATCACTGCAGAGGCATTTAACAAGGGACAAGTTAGGGGGCCGGGACCATGGGGTCATTTAATGGGGGGTGAGTTGGGGGGCCGGGGCTGGGGCCACAGGAATGTTTAAGAGGGGGGTGGATTGGGGGGGCCATAGCCAAGGGGGCATTTTACAAGGGGGTGGGCTGGAGGGGGCCATGGCCATAGAGACATTTAACAGGGGTGTGGGTTGGGGGGACCCTGGAGTGTTAGGTGGGAGTTGATTGAGGATAGGCTTTTATATTTTGCTCCCGCTCTGTTTGCTGAGGGCGGGAGTCCTGGGGCCCCACCCCAGAGCCCACACGCCCAGCCAGAGCCCTCCCCCCCCAAACCAAAGCCCTGTCCCTGCCCGGAGCTCCCTCCCACACCCTGAATCCTTCATTTCTGGCCCCACCCTGGAACCCGCAATCCCAGCCCAGAGTCTGTACCCCCTCCCACACACCAACCCCCTGCCGCAGCCCGGAGCCCCCTCCTGTCCTCCGAACCCCTCAGCTCCGCCTCCCGGCCCGGAGCCCCCACCCCCCGTCCTCCGAACCCCTCAGCTCCACCTCCCGGCCCGGAGCCCCCGCCCCCCATCCTCCGAACCCCTCAGTTCTGCCTCCCGGCCCAGAGCCCCCTTCTACACCCAAACACCTAATTTCTGGCCCCACCCCAGAGCCCTCAGCCCCTCCCTCACCCCAACCCCCTGAGCCAGTCCGATGAAAATGAGCAAGTGAGTGAGGGTGGGGAGAGTGAGCGACAGGGGGGCGGGGTGAGCGGGAGCAGAGCCTTGGAGGAGGGGCAGGGCAAGGGTGTCCAGTTTTGTGCGAGTAGAAAGTTGGCAACCCTAGCTGGGTGCTGCGGGGGGGCTGGGCGCTGCGGGGGGGAGGGGCTGGGGGCTGCAGGGAGCTGGGCACCGTGGGGGGGCTTGGTGCCACAAGGGGGCTGGGCACCGCGGGGTGGGGAGCTGGGCGCTGTGCAGGGGGGCGGGCTGGGCATCTCGGGGATCTGGGCACTGCGGGAGGCTGGGTGCCACAAGGGGGCTGGGCACTGTGGGGCGGGTGCCCAGTGCCCCATTCATTTCCCCCGGTGCCCAAGAAGAAGCCCCGCAGACACCAAGACGAGAACAGGTCCCCGGTACTGAGGGCAAAAGAAGAGAGGGTGAGACCCGCCGGCCGCTCTTCCTCCCCAGCACCTACTTCTGGTGCTGAATCAAGCCCCTCAGACACCTGCAAGGGAGCAGCCCAGAGCAAACGCAGCGGCCAGTTCCTGAGGCGTTTGCAGCGGCCAGGGACCTTTCCACCCTTCCGGTACCAGGATCCCCAGAGGGTCAAGACTTGGCACTGCCAGTGCCACCAAGTAGCAGGGAGCCAGCACCAGAACCTCACCCAATGCCGGGGCCATTGTCCAGCATGTTGTCAGCCTCGAGATCACCCCAGTGACCCTCCCTGGCACCGAGCGACACGGCACCGCCCTGGTCTCTGCACCACAGCTTGGCGTCTTCGTCAGACTCCAAGATGGGCTCGTAATTCCCTCCTTGCTGTTCTCCAGGCCGTTCCTATCCTGCCCCGGTGCCTCCCCCGGCATTTGGCCATTGGGTCCATGGGGACCGCAGCCATGCAGTGCCCCTTTTGGAGCCCTTGGGGGTTTCCCCCACCACAGGGCATCCCGTCCAGACACTCGTACTCTGTTGTCTCGGAGGTCAGGGCGCCCCTGGCACTGCGCAGTGGGGCTACAGATCCGGACTCTGGTATAGAGCATGGCACCAAGCCACAGGAGAAGCCCAGCAGCTTCCTGCAGGAACCAGCGGAGGATCCCCAGCCCGTTTCAGCCTCCTCATCCCGCTCTCGGGATGAGGCATTAGTAACCCCAGGGGGCTCCCCACCACAGGGCCACTACAGGGCTTCCCAGCACTCTTTGAAGCAGGCAGCCTCTAACATGGTCAACAAGGCAGCACACGGCCCAGCTGCTAAATGAAGCCATCATGGACCCAATTAAGGCCCTGCGGCAGACCCCAGCCTCCCTCCTTCTGGCAGCAAAGCACACAGAGCGGAAGTATCTCGTACCAGCCCTGCGATATTGATCCCTCGTTTCTCCCCCTCCCCTGGGACCCCTGCCAGCGAAAGGGCTCGCCAGGGACAGATGGCTCCTATGCCCAAGGCAAAGGACCCAAAGAGATTGGACCTGTTCGGACTGCAGGCTTATTCTACAGGGGCCTTCAGATCCACCCAGCAAACCAGCAAGCCTTGCTGAGTCGTTGTGATGTTAATATGTGGGAGCTCAGCTTGATCAAAAATTCAAGGACCTTCTCCCACAGGACTCCAGACAGGAGTTTTCCTCCCTGATCGAGAAGGGGAAAACCGTGGTTTGTGCCTACCTGCAGGTGGCCCTGGACGCAGCTGACTCTGGCCAGATCAATGGCCACAGCGGTAACAGTGCACCAGAGCTCCTGACGGCAGCCTCAGGGCTCCCTCACGACGCGCCACAGACTATTCAGGACCTTCCATTCCAGGGATCAGCGCTCCTCTCAGAGCAAACGGACGACAGACTTGACCTCAAGGACTCGAAAGCAAACCTGAAATCCTTGGGACTTTATGCACCAGCAGGGTCGAGGAAGCAGCACAGCAGACGGGCCGTTCTTTCTGTCAGCCACCTAGGCAGGACGAGCCCAGGAGAAAGAATGACAGATTCAGGCACAGACCTTCTTCCCCAACCTCCTTGTCGGGTCCCTCTCACCCAGAGTCATCGAAGCACGCATTTGACGAGATGCTCAAGGTCGGCATTCCAGCCCCCCTGCATCGGATCTAGCTACCCCCTTGTTCTCCTACCACCTCTCACACTTCCTGGATGCCTGGACCCAGATCACGTCAGACAGCTGGGTTCTCAGCACAGTAAAACTGGGTTACACCATCCAATTCCTGTCCACCCCCCCAGCCCTCCATCTCTCTTCAGAGACCATTCTCACAAGCATCTGTTTGAACAAGAAGCCCAGTTCCTCCTTCGGATGGGACCCATGGAAGAGGTTCCAGTTCAGGTGAGAGGAAACGGTTTCTATTCCTGCTACTTCCTAATTGTGAAAGCCAAGATGGGTCTCAGACCCAGTTTAGACCTGCGCTGTCTCAACTGGTATCTCAAGAGTGTAAAGTTCCTCATGGTGTCCTTGGCTCCATCACCCCCTCGCTGATCCTGGGGACTGGTATGCTGCCCTTGACCTAAAAGAGGCTTATTTCCACATCTCAATCTTTCATGGCCACAGACATCTCCTAAGGTTTGTAGTGAACCAAGGCCATTACCAGCCACTCTGTGAGTTTTCACCAAGGGTATGGAACTGGTAGCAATGTGTTTCAGAAAAAAGGGAGTCCCCTTCTTTCCGTCTCTCAATGACTGGCTAGTCAAAGGCCACTCCAGACCTCAAGTGGAAGCCGACATCCATCTCATCCAATTGACCTTCAATGCATTGTGCCTCCTCCTGAACGTAAGAAGTCCACCCAAAGGATAGAGATTCATCAGGGCGGTTCCCGATTCCATGCAAGCGAGAGCTACACTTCCGGAAGACCAGTTCCACTCAATAACAGCCATGATAAGATCCCTTTGAGCTCATCCAGTCGCATACGGAAGTGTCTGAGCCTCCTGGGCCAGACGGTGTCATGCACATAAGTACTGCAACGTGCGAGACGATGTCTCAGACCTCTCCCAGCCTGGCTAGCCACGGTCTACTCCCCCTCTCACCATCACCTGGACTCGGTGCGCACAATTCCGACCCAGGACCTCAGCTCGCTGATGTGGCTGGATAGCCACACGGTATGTGCAGGGAGACCCTTCTCAAGACCTCAGCTGTCTTTGTCCCTAGCAACCGACACATCAGCTGGATATGGTGAGGGACATCTTCCGATGGTGAAGGACTCCCCGGGCCTTGTAGACCTATTTGCCACCTGTGACAGCAGGAAATTACATCAGCTCTGCTCCCTGTGAGGTCACAGCCCGGAGTCCCTCACAGGTGCGTTCCTGTTGCCATGGACAAGACGCCTTTACTGCGCATTTCCTGCTACCCCACTGATTCACAAGGTTCTGATGAAGATCAAGCGAGACCGAGCGCAGGTCATCCTGCTGATCCCTGCAGAGCTCAGGCAGCACTGGTTTACCACTCTCCTCGGCACGTCCGTGGAGGCGCCACTCCAACTTCCACGGCATCCAGACTCAATCTCCCTGGACCGTGGTTGGTTGCTGCACTCGAATCTCACCTCTCTTCATCAGACAGCCTGGAAGCTCCAGGTCTAAATCCGGGAGAGCAGGCTTTCTTGGAGCAGGTCTGCAAGGTCCTACTGAGCAGGAGAAAGCCCTCCACCTGGGCCACCTATCTTGCAAAATGGAAGTGATTTTCCATATGGTGCTCAGCAAATACCACTGTCACCGTCATCTCTGCAGCTTATCTTAGAGTACCTGCTCCTACTGAAACAACCAGACCTAGCGCTCTCTTCAGTCAAGGCCACCTAGCGGCCATCTCTGCCTTCCATCCCAAGGTGGACAACCAATCCATCTTCTCTCATGACATGGTCACCCGGTTTTTCAAAGGCCTGAAGAGGGTGTACCACCAGGTGAGAGATCCCTCCACCTCGCCCCTGCTGGGACCTGAACCTTGTCCTGTCCAAACTTACAGGGTCCCCATTCGAACCATTACAACATATTTGTTGTTACTGCTTTCCTGGAAAGTGGCCTTCCTGGTGACTATCACTTCAGAGATCCAGGCTCTCACATCGGAGCCTCCACATTCGGCCTTTTCTCAAGGACAAAGGCCAGTTGCAACCACACCATCGTTCCTTCCAAAGGTGGTCTCACAATCCCATTGCAGTCCAGCAATCTTCCTGCCGGTGTCCCCGCTACGCCCCATGCGAATGGAGAGGGACAGCGCCTCTTTCACAGGGTGTTCGGCGGGCTCTAGCTGGCTGCCCACAATGCACCACACCGTTCTGCAGATCTGCTCAGCTGGTGCAATATGGAAAGAATGAAAGGTCCCCCACTCTCTGCCCAGAGTCTCATTGTGGATTCCTTCATGTATGCGGGCGTGTTACAAACTCACGAACATCTCGCCCCCAGCTAATCTAATGGCTCGCTCCACAAGGCCTCAAGCTGCTTCCGCTGCTTTCCTAGCACAGGTCTGCCGAGCAGCAGCCCGTGTGGGTTCACGCGTTCCCCACGCACTGTGCCGCTGTTCGGGTGCTGGAGCCGATACTGAGGGAAAAGATTCTGGCAGCTGTGCTCGGGGAGCGCACAGACCTACAACGGAATGGACACGTCTTGTTTTCCGGGTCCCCATGCTCACCTGTCGGAGGCCCCCTGGCCCAGCCGCTGCCTCCGCTCAGCCTGGCTCCTGCCTGCAGCTGAGTCTGGGGCCGGTGCTGCAGCTTCTACCTGAAACACGCCCAGGCCTCAAAGGTGGCAAATGTAGGGCTGGTCTGAGCTGAAACATGGGGTCGACCTCAGGGGTGTGACCCTCCCCTCGCTCCCCAGCAGTGTAGTTCAGCCCCCTGGCCCGGTACGGCCAGCGCTCGGTTGATGGAAGAATTCTTCCCACGGCCCAGCTGCCCCATCTCGGGGAGGTGGCTGGACTACGCGGCTGGCACGAGTGTTTACTCTGGAGCGCTGCCGTTGGGCCCTTGTAGCGTCCCGAGTGCAGACAGGCCCTACATGTCCCGGTAAAACATCCCTGTCCCCACAAAGGGCTGAGTCCGCCCGGCACCTACAGGGCCTCTGCACCCAAGTGAAGCTGAGCTGGGGTGGGGGCTGCTTGCTCCAACCTGGGGGATGCCGGGGGCACACTAGGCTCAGCTGCCCCAGAGGGGGGCTGGGCCTGGCATGGGCAGTGTGACGAAGTGGGACTGTTCTTAACAGCTTTCACTCCATCTGAGACCTTCTCAAAGCTCTCCACACTGGATCTTTCAACAGGAAAGTCAGTGGATCCATTCACAACAGAAAATTTCTGGCTGTTAGGAACTGAAACTTTCTTGTTTAAATCACTTTCACACCCTTCAGTTGCAGTAAACTGCTTGCAAAGACTCCATGAGGATTCCTTTCCCAAGGGCTTTTCTATGCAACAATTCACCCCTCCCAGAAATTCTGCTCTTACCCTCTTTACCTAGGGCTTGCTCTAGGGGAACACTTTCCTGAGCAACAACAGACTCTTTCTGGGTCTCCCTTACATCCAGAATCACCTCTGGCCCATCAGGTGGATTCCTACACAATCCCCTTTCAGGCAAACTTACAGACTTCCTAGATAAAAGGTTAGAAGCATTCTCCTTCCCTTTGCCACACACAAGTTCAGGAATCTTTTCCTTCTTGCTACAGGTTTCCACACCCTCAGTAGGTAACACAATCACACACCTTCATGCTCTCCTTGTGCCCTGGCTAGGATCTCACCCTGATTAGACAGAGTTGCTCCACCCTTTCCAACAACCCACTAGCAACAGGCAAAATACAAGCACCAGAATTGTCTGGTCTCTGGGATTTTACATAAACACTAACTGGATGCGACCTAGTTACAGGGCCATTCTCCCGAGCAGACAGAAACTTAGGACCCTTCCCTTCCTGGGCTTTAGCTGAATCCAGAACCAGCTCTGAGACAACTGCACGACCCTCAACCATCACAGGCTGAAAGGCCCGTTCTGTTTGCTCCACAGACCAAGAAGAGCCAGACACACTTTCTCCTTTCCCAGACACACAGCTTGGGATCTCATTCCCTTTGTCCCAGCACACAAGGCTGGTCACAGACAACTGCTTGGAGATCAGGGTAGCTCCCTCCATAGGCAAGTCAATACCCCTGACAGACAGAGACCCATTTCCTTCACTGTCCCAATTCTCCACCCAGCTAACAGGTAAGGTCCAGGGACTCTCATCTTCCACTCTCCTCGCCTTCCCACCCTGCTGACTAGACACAGCCATCAGCTCACAAGGCTGCCTAGGCTCATCCAAACTTTCCTTACCAAGCACCTTGCCACTCCCCACAGATCCCCTGCCCTGCCTGTGTCTCCCCCCACTCAGCTGGGGTCTCAGCTCCCACTGTGCTCAGCACTGCCCTTGCTGTCCCAGTGGGGGCAGGCCACTGCTTTCCTCAATGCATCAGAGCCAGCGAGAGTCCCCACTCTTGTGTGCAAGGGGGCAGGGAGCATCTCTCTGTCCCACCCAGCCCCAGGGGTCTGGTTACAGGCAGGCAGGTAGCTTGAGCCTAGCAGCTCCTCCCTGCTGCCAGCCAGGTCATCTGCATTTTCACTGACCATTTCCCTCTCCGCCGATTGGTTCCCTGGATTCAAATTCAAACCCTTGGCAGTTACAGGAACAGGGCCTGGATCCTGTCCCAAAGAGACACAGTCACCCCACAACAGGGTCTCACAGCTGGTGTCCTGGGGCACCCCAACGACCAGCCAGCCCCACTCCTCCTGGGTCTGCACAGGGATCTGGGCCATAGGGAAGGCGAGGGGCTTCGTCCCTGGGACCCTTACCCAGCTCACACAGCCCCTCAGCCTCTGAGGCTGCACCACTCAGGGTCTGACACCAGTTCTCTCTGTCCCAGGATCTCGCCACCCCAGGAATGTCTCCCCATTGACCATCACCTTCCACTCCCACTGGGGGTCCGAGGGGCCTGGCCCCAGGAAACTCCACACAGACATATAGGTTGGGGTCAGGAGTGGGAGCCTGTCCACCTCCCCACCCATCTGGCTGATGGAGTCTGTGGCCTTGGGACCCAGCAAGGGAGCTAGACACCGGGGCTTTTCCGCAGGGTCCCCTTGGTTCAAATCGCCAGCCTGCTCAAAGGCAGTGAGGTTGGCATCCACACACCCCCCTCCTTAACTAGGGGCAGCAATTTAGTCTCGAGGTTCCCTGCGGAACTGACCCCCCGGGGTCTATCTCCACTCACCCCGGGGAGGTCCCCTAGGCCTCTCCGCCCCACCACCGCCAGTTCATGCTGCTGCTGCTTCTGCAGCTCTTTCTCGGGCTCTCGCTGTCTCCCACGGTCCTCTTGCTCTCTCGGACTCAGCTCCAATCCCGTCCGTCTCGATCCCCCGATGGGGAACCCGATTGTGAAGACCCCCGTCTGGTCGGGGACAGGAGTCTTCGCGATGCCTGGCTCCCGCTCCAGCTGCTCCCAGATCCTGCTATAGCCCCAGTTGGGGTCAGGAATCTGTTCCTTAGAGCGGTCATCCTCCTCCAGCTGCACGATTAACTCTGCTTTGGTGAACTTTCCAACGCTCAACCCTCTCTTTCTGCACAGGGTTACAATGTCCTTCTTAAGGAGAAGGTGACAGGCCATCACTCCGCTCCTCCCCAGTTGTTGTGGACTCACAGGCCCGTGTGTTCTCAGCTCCCCACGGTTTCCAGGAAGAACCCCTAGTGTGCCAGCCCTTCTCGAGGTCACCACCTCTTTGCCAGGGTCGAGCTGCAGACTCCTCCGCCCCTTGGACCGCTCGCTGCAATCCCCAGGGGAACCCTGTTACTGCAAAAGTCCTTCTCTCTCCCCGGGCCAAGCTGCAGGCTCCTCCGCCCCGAGACTGCTCACTGCAGTCCCCAGGGGGACCCCATTACTGCACAGTCCTTCTCGCTGGTCACACACACACCCAGGGGTTAACCGCCCCCCGAAACCGCTCCTCTCTGAGCCTTCAGCAGGCCTGGTCCTCGGCAATCCCCCTTCGTGTTACTGCTCCCCAGTCACTTACTGCAGGAAGCGCCATCCACGGGGTGCAGTAGATCCCACCGCTACCACCAGTTGTCACGGAGTCCCTGGGCGATGCTCTGGAACTGCTCCCCATGAAGCCAGTCAGGACTCTGGGGCAGTCGCCTTTCTGTGAGCAGCCTGTCTTCAGGACACACAGTTCACACAGCTTCCACCTTCCTGGGTCTGACCTCGGAGCATTCAGCCTCCTCTGCCCCTCCGTGTGCTTCCCCCAGCGAGTCCACTCAGGCGGGGCTCCTGGGGAAGCCAGAGGGTCCTGCACCCCAACTTTGCAGTCAGACGTGACTCTCAGCCAGCCAGTAAAACAGAAGGTTTATTAGACGACAGGAACATGGT
The DNA here is from genome assembly GCF_965152235.1 of Eretmochelys imbricata. NCBI lineage: Eukaryota > Metazoa > Chordata > Testudines > Cheloniidae > Eretmochelys > Eretmochelys imbricata. The sequence goes on from NC_135575.1 coordinate 145,824,557, forward strand.
CTAAAACAGAGCTTGCAGGTGCAGAGAACGGGACCCCTCAGCTGGGTCCATTTTGGGGGGGCAGTGAGCCAGACAACCACGTCTGTACTTCACTCCATGTCCCAGCCAGCCCCAAACTGAAACTCCCTCCAGCCCCTCCTCCTCTGGGCTTTGTTCCTTTCCTGGGCCAGGTGGTCACCTGATTCCTTTGTTCTCCAACCCTTTAGCTCTCACCTTGCAGGGGGGGAAGGGCCCAGGCCATCAGTTGCCAGGAAACAGGGTGTTGGCCATTCTCTGTGTCCAGACCCCTGCACACATCTGCCCTCTAGGGCTCTGCAATGATCATACACCCTTACCCCACCTCCTAGATACTTAAGAACTGCCTAGGGGAAACTGAGGCACCCCCACAATATTCGGAGGAAACATTAAGAACAGTCCCACTTCGTCACAGGCAGGGAACAGGCGCTGGGGCTGGGGGAGCCTCTGCCTACAAAGTGCTCTAGCCAGGCCAGGGCCCATTGAGTAGCCGGGGTAGAGACATCGTAGCCCTGTTGGGATGCCCAGGGCTCTCCCCAAAGGCAGGAAGGGACCTGCCTTCAGTTCAGCCACCCTCTGCCAGGCTGGGGAGGGAGATGGGAGACATGGGGCTGAGGTGGGTCTTTGGGTTATGATAGGTGTGGGGTGATGTTTGGTGTAATGGAGTTCACGGGCAGAATCCCTGAAGGGATAAGGGATTGTGGGGGGAAGGGAGCATGCATCTGTGGGGCAGGGACCATAGGGGTGCGACACTGTGGAAGAGAGAGGTGTGTATCTGTGGGATGAGGGCTGTGGGGGGGATGGTAGGGGAGGGGGCCTTGTATCTGTGGGGTGGGGGTATCATACTGTGAGGGAGGGGTATCATGGGGGAGGGGGCTGTGGGGTAGGTATTGTGGGGGAGGAGGCTGTGTATCTGTGGGGTGGAGGTATTGTACTGTGGGGGAGGGGCTGTGGGGTAGGTATGGGGCGAGGGGGCTCTGTATCTGTGGAGGAGGGGCTGAGGGGAAGGTGGGAGGGAGGGGGCTCTGTATCAGTGGGGTGGGGGCCAGGGGAGGTGCAATGAAATTCTATACTGTGTTATACCACTCCACCGCTAGGCAGCGCCGTGTGTCACACCCTTGATTTAAACGCCCCCAGCGCCCTGCGAGTGCTGAACCTGCTGAGGGTGCAAGTTCTGTGCCCAGCGCGGCCCCGGGATAGACAGGGTGGGGGGACGGTACTGTGGAGGGAGGGGGCTTTGTATCTATGGGGCAGGGCTGTGGGAGGTACGCGGGGGCTGTGCATCTGTGGGGGCAGGGTCTGTGGGGGGAGCGGGCTGTATATCTTTGGGGGCAGGGCTGTGGGGGGTACGGTACCCTAGGGGAATTGATAGCCTGATATCCAGGAGGAGGTGCCAGGAACATGGTTTAAGGGGGTTTGCAGTGACAGAGTAACAAAGTGAGGAATTTTTGTAATGTTTTTATGACTCTGTGTGCCTCAGTTTCCCCCAGACCTTGCATGGCTCCCCAGCGTGGGGTGGGGGATTAAGTTTGCTCTCAGGACAGACCAAGAGTAAGGAACTGGCTGAAACTGAGCCAGAGCACCAGGGGGTCGGAGAGACAATGCCAGCTCCAGTGACTCCCGCAGAGACCCCAGCCGAGAACAAAGGCCTGAGAGGTGGGAGAGGGTCAGTGGGGGGGCTAAGTGTGTGTGGGGTAAGCATGGGTGGGAGGGGGTAAGTGGGGAGGTCTAAGCATGGGTGGGGCTAAGCGTGGGTGGGAGGGAGTAAGTGGGGGGGTCTAAGCGTGGGGGGGAGGGGATAAGGGGCTAAGCGTGGGTGGGAGGGGGTAAGTGGGGGTGTAAGCATGGGGGGGCTAATCGTCGGTGGGAGGGGCTAAGTGGGGGGGCTAAGCGTGGGTAGGAGGGGGTAAGTGGGGGGTAAGCGTGGGTGAGAGGGGGTAAGTGGGGGGGCTAAACATGGGGGGAGGGGTTAAGTGGAGAGGGCTAAGCGTGGGCAGGGGTGTAAGCGTGGGTGGGAGGGGGTAAGTGGGGGGGCTAAGCATGGGGCGGAGGGGTTAAGTGGAGAGAGCTAAGCGTGGGCAGGGGGGTAAGCATGGGTGGGAGGGGGTAAGTGGGGGGGCTAAGCACGGGCTCTGGAAGGAGCTTGGCGCTCTCTGACCTGAGAACTGACTGAGGGGGTCAGAGCCAGCCTGGCAATGGAGTCCCAGCAGCTGGGCTGGTGAATTGCTCTGGGCTGCCCAGGCCAGACGCTGCGTTACCCGCTCTGTCTCTGCGCTGACTCAAGGGCTGCCCACGCTGGGGCCAGGTGACTCATGAACCCAGCTCTGTTTGGGAAACGCTGTTGGGGAGTCACTGTGAATCCTGGCTGGGGGCACGAGTCCTGCAGCATGGACACGCCTCTGCCAAGGAGTCTCTCTCAGCTGGGAAGGCCTGGCAGAGCTCTCGGGGGGCAGCAGGAGGGCTGCTGGCACCCAGACGCTCAGTCTAGGAGCCAGGGAGGCTGCAGAGCCTGCCCCAAAGGGAGAGTGGAACCCTTGGGGGGCTGCCCCACTGAAGGGTTCCCCCAAGGGACTGTTGAAAAGCTGAGGCATGGCACAGACCTTGTGGATCAGTGACAGGATTGGGGAGGTGGCTGTGGACAGGGTGTGGAAGGTGAGAGAAGAGGGGAGCGGATGGGGGCTGTGTGGGCGGATGTGCGTGCCCACCCTGGGGGCGGATGTGTTGGCTGTGTGTGTGCGTGTCTGTGTGTGAGGTTCTCTGTTCTGGGGGGCGAGGTATGTGCATGCCGTTGCATGGTGGGTGCATGCCTATATGGGTGATGCAGGCATGGGCATGAGTTGGGGTGTGCACACGGGGGGGGCGGGGGTCGAGGTCGCCTGCATGGGCTGCTCTGAGCAAGGTTCACAGAGGGGCCAGCGCAGACAGCAGGCCAACCAGTCAGACAGCTGCCTCCTCGCCCGGGGGCAGGGCTTTGTAATACCCCTCACAGTGGGGCCTCTTCCGGCCTCTGACAGGCAGGCTGATGGCTCCAATTTCTGACAGCCCAGCTGTTCGGAGCTCTTTGGGCTGCCTCCCTGAGCCAGGGGTGCAGCACCTTCACTCACAGGAATCCCGCCAGACATGCTCCCCACCGGTCTTGTCCACCCCGACCGACCAATCAATAATCACGAGTCAACCCCCCAAACTCCGGAGCTGGGGAGCTGCGGGGGTTCAGCCAAACACCAGCGCTGGCCAGTCCTTTGCCTGCTCCTGGTGGCACTTTCTCCAGCTGTTCTCAGCCACTGCAGAGGCTAGATGCAGATTTTTAAAAACACTGTATGCTATACAGCTCCCGCTGTAATCCCAGGGCTCCAGGAGCTGGGGCTTGGAGAAAAACACCAACCAGTGTGAGACTCGCCAGATACCTGTGAGGTTTGGTAACGCTTCATCGAATCATAGAATGTCAGAGTTGGAAGGGACCTCAGGAGGTCATCTAGTCCAACCCCCTGCTCAAAGCAGGACTGATCCCCAATTAAATCTCTCAGCATGGGGCTGAGAGCCTGCACCCTTGCGGCAGCCTCCCTGCCCAGCTGCATGTAGCGTCAGTGCTCAGCAGCCCTGTCCCACTCACATGCAAGAGCTGAGGGCACAACAGACCATTCCAGGCAGGGCCGCTCACTGCCTTTGTCGCTCTCCCTGCAGGGAGTTCCTCCAAGCCATCAATCAGTTTGCTGACACATTGACCCAGATGTTCCTGAGCAGCAGCAGCTTGGAACTGCAGGTGAGCGGAGGGGCTGGGAGGGCCTCGGCCTGCTTCCGTGGGCCTTGCCCAGCGCTGAGTGGGGCCTGTGAGAGCCGGGGCTGCAGGGGAGGCATCAGGCCTTTGCCAGCATTTTTGCTAATGCTTTACCTGGGGCTGCTCCCGTGGAGCCTGTGATAAGGTCTGGGGGAGCATTTCTGGGCAGGCTTCAGATTGGTCTTGTCACCCCCCGGCAGGTTTCTAGTGTTTCAGGTGAGATGCGGTCAGCCCCTGCCCTGGTTCCTGCCTCCCCTTCATCTCTGGTTTCTGCTCCTTCTACATCTCCGGTCCCTACACCACCTATATCTCTGTTCTCTAGCCTCCCCCTTGTCCCTGGTTCCTGCCCCCGTTCATCTCTGGTCTCTAGCCTCCTCCCACCCCCGCATGTCCCTGGATCCTGACCCCTGCCGTCCCCCGCACATACACCTCTGGTATGTGGCCTCTTCGCCCTCCTAAGTCAAAATGTCTTTCAACCAGCACTAGGGAATTCTTTATGAGCCCTTGTCCTGGCAAAAAGGAACTGATCAAAGCACCAAAAATTAATGGTAGCTTTGGAACACATGATCATGATGTGATCACATTTATAATGTGCAAGCGGAATAAAGTCCAGACCAGTAATAGATGTATTTGGTGCTTTAATAGTGCCAGTTTCACTAAGCTGAATATGATTATGAGCCAGATCAGCTGGCAGTAAGCATTTAATCATAAAAATGTGAATGATAATTGCGAATTATCTAAGAACTTACTTGATGGCCAAACAGCCACAGTTCCACAACTGAGGAAGAAGGCTGTGCTGATTGAAAAACAACCTGGTTTAGAGGGGAGGTGAAGACAGCTCAAACATATATAATAATAAATAGAAGAATGGGGAAGTTAGGAATTGTATACAATTGATAAGGGAAGCCAAGGGACACAAGGAGAACTCTTTGGCCAGCAGAGTTAAAGACAATGAGGAGTTTTTAAAGTACATTAGGAACAGAAAAAATCCCAACAAAGTATTTCATAGAATCATAGAATATCAGGGTTGGAAGGGACCTCCGGAGATCATCTAGTCCAACCCCCTGCTCAAAGCAGGACCAACGCCAACTAAATCATCCAAGCCAGGGCTTTGTCAAGCCTGACCTTAAAAACTTCTAAGGAAGGAGATTCCACCACCTCCCTAGGTAACGCATTCCAGTGTTTCACCACCCTCCTAGTGAAAATGTTTTTCCTAATATTCAACCTAGACCTCCCCCTCTGAAATTTGAGACCATTACTCCTCGTTCTGTCATCTGCTACCACTGAGAACAGTCTAGAGCCATCCTCTATGGAACCCCCTTTCAGGTAGTTGAAAGCAGCTATCAAATCCCCCCTTATTTGTCTCTTCCACAGACTAAACAATCCCAGTTCCCTCAGCCTCTCCTCATAAGTCATGTGTTCCAGTCTCGTAATCATTTTTGTTGCCCTCCCCTGGACGCTTTCCAATTTTTCCACATCCTTCTTGTAGTGTGGGGCCCAAAACTGGACACAGTACTCCAGATGAGGCCTCACCAATGTCGAATAGAGGGGAACGATCACGTCCCTCGATCTGCTGGCAATGCCCCTACTTATACAGCCCAAAATGCCATTGGCCTTCTTGGCAAAGAGGGCACACTGTTGACTCATGTCCAGCTTCTCATCCACTGTAACCCCTAGGTCCTTTTCCGCAGAACTGCTGCCTAGCCATTCAGTCCCTAGTCTGAAGCGGTGCATGGGATTCTTCAGTCCTAAGTGCAGGACTCTGCACTTGTCCTTGTTGAACCTCATCAGATTTCTTTTGGCCCAATCCTCTAATTTGTCTAGGTCCCTCTGTATCCTATCCCTGCCCTCCAGCATATCTACCTCTCCTCCCAGTTTAGTGTCATCTGCAAACTTGCTGAGGGTGCAATCCATACTGTCCTCCAGACCATTAATGAATTGAACAAAACCGGCCCGAGGACCGACCCTCGGGGCACTCCGCTTGATACCGGCTGCCAACTAGACATGGAGCCATTGATCATTACCCATTGAGCCCAACGATCTAGCCAGCTTTCTATCCACCTTATAGTCCATTCATCCAGCCCATACTTCTTTAACTTGCTGGCAAGAATACTGTGGGAGACCGTGTCAAAAGCTTTGCTAAAGTCAAGGAACAACACGTCCACTGCTTTCCCCTCATCCACAGAGTCAGTTGTCTCATCATAGAAGGCAATTAGATTAGTCAGGCATGACTTGCCCTTGGTGAATCCATGCTGAATGTTCCTGATCACTTTCCTCTCCTCTAAGTGCTTCAGAACTGATTCCTTGAGGACCAGCTCCATGATTTTTCCAGGGACTGAGGTGAGGCTGACTGACCTGTAGTTCCCAGGATCGTCCTTCTTCCCTTTTTTAAAGATGGGCACTACATTAGCCTTTTTCCAGTCGTCCGGGACCTCCCCCAATCGCCATGAGTTTTCAGAGATAATGGCCAATGGCTCTGCAATCACATCCGCCAACTCCTCTAGCACTCTCGAATGCAACGCATCTGGCCCCATGGGCTTGTGCTCATCCAGCTTTTCTAAATAGTCCCGAACCACTTCTTTCTCCACAGAGGGCTGGTCACCTCCTCCCCATGCTGTGCTGCCCAGTGCAGCAGTCTGGGAGCTGACCTTGTTCGTGAAGACAGAGGCAAAAAAAGCATTGAGTACATTAGCTTTTTCCACATCCTCTGTCACTAGGTTGCTTCCCTCATTCAGTAAGGGGCCCGCACTTTCCTTGACTTTCTTCTTGTTGCCAACATACCTGAAGAAACCCTTCTTGTTACTCTTAACATTTCTCGCTAGCTGCAACTCCAGGTGTGATTTGGCCTTCCTGATTTCACTCCTGCATGCCTGAGCAATATTTTTATACTCTGCCCTGGTCATTTGTCCAAGCTTCCACTTCTTGGAAGCTTCTTTTCTGTGTTTAAGATCAGCAAGGATTTCACTGTTAAGCCAAGCTGGTCACCTGCCGTATTTACTATTCTTTCTACGCATCGGGATGGTTTGTCCCTGTAACCTCACTAAGGCTTCTTTAAAATACAGCCAGCTCTCCTGGACTCCTTTCCCCCTCATATTATTCTCCCAGGGGATCCTGCCCATCAGTTCCCTGAGGTTGTCAAAGTCTGCTTTTCTGAAGTCCAGGGTCCGTATTCTGCTGCTCTCCTTTCTTCCCTGTGTCAGGATCCTGAACTCGACCATTTGTCAATTACTAGATGGAAATGGTAGAATTATCAATGGATGGATTCATTCTCCCATTGCTCATGGATGAGTATTCAGCTAGTGCTGACTTAAGTTGTAGATTGATTTGATTTTGTGGCTTCTCACATCATAGGCGCCGACTTCCCCTTTGCCCGGTGAGTGCTCGACCATCCCCCCGCCCCTGGCCCTGCCTCTTCCCTCCCCTACACTGCCCTCACCCCGCCCCCATTCCATCCCTTCCCCCAAGTCCCCGCCCCATTCCACCCCCTTCCCCCAAGTCCGTGCCCCTGCCCCGCCTCTTGTCTGCCTCCTCCCCTGAGTGCACCACATCCCTGCTCCTCCTCGTCCCTCGTGGACAGTCCAAAGCACCGCCAAACAGCTGTTTGGCAGCGGCGGGGCAGGAAGCGCTTAGGAGGTAGGCAGAGGAGCAGGGATGCAGCTCGCTGGAGTCGGCGCCTATGTCTCACGTGGGAAGCGAGTCCAATCCTGGATTTGCAAATGCGGTTGCATGTCTTGCGAGCGTAATCGTTGTGGGGAGGATTTGAGGTGTTGGCCTCATGATGTGCTCTCTTCTTCTGCATTGACCTCACACATCACTCCTCAAAAGTGGACATGGTCTCATGGCACAGACCTCTCCCTCTAGGTCTCTCAAGCGCAATGAGTTGCCAGGTTTTAAGATCTATCCTACATGCTTTGAGGTTGGCCTTGAAGGTGTCTTTATATCTGAGGATGGGTCGACCCTTAGAGCAGGTTCCCATGCTCAGTTGGCTGCAGAGCACCACGTTCGGGAAGCCTCCATGCAGACCACAAGTCTGACCCAGCAAAGCTGAGCCCTGATGAGCGTGCACTCAAGGCCAGGGATTTGGCGCCTCGCCAGGAGTTTAGTGTTGGGATTCTGTCCTGCCACCTGAGGTTGCCGAAGGATCTTGGGCAGCGAAGGTGAAAGCTCTCCAGCCAGTCGATGTGGCGTTGGTACAGCGTCCATGTCTTGCAGCCAGAGAGGAGTGAGTCCAACAGCGCGGTAGCTTTGTATCTGGGTTCTGAGGCAGACTCCACACTCTCTCCAGAGCCTGTGGGTGAGCCTGCCAGATGCCAGCGTGGCCTTTGCCAGGCACCGAGTGATCCCCTCACCCAGCATGGCCTTGCTGGAAAGTGTGCTGACCAGGTGGCAGAACTGCCTGACTGAGCAGAGCAAGTGTTGTCAGTTGTGGCCATGGGATCAAGGTGCTCGTGATGCTGGCGGTTCCATGACTCTGTCTCTGTCAGGCGCAGTGTGAAACCGAAGCATTTTGTGTCATAGGCAGAGTGGCCCTCAGTAGCGTCATGTCCTCGAGCATGTGCACAGTGAAGGGACAGTGATCAGCAAACAGGAGCTCTCTTAGTAGCTGTTGGTGCGGGCCCTGAGTCACCGAACGCTCCCATCCAGCTGTGTGCGCCTCTGTCAAAGTCCTGGACTGCGAACAAGAGAGTGGCTGAAAAGACAAAGGCAAAGAGGCCTGGAGCCATTGCACGTCCTTGTTTGGTGCCGCTGATGGGGAAGGCTTCTGATGAGTCACCCACTCCATCCCCGGGCCATCATGCCCCCATGAAGTGAGCAGATTACAGCAATCATCATCTCTGGGCAGCTGGATTCATGAAGGTGTTTCCACAGGCCCTGGCGATTGACCATGTTGTAGGCCTTGGTCAGGTCAGCAAACACCATGTACAGGTGCCTTCTCTGGCACTGGTTGGGCTGCAGAAATCATGGTCATTGTGCCATGGCCAGCACCAAAGCCACACTGAGTCCACTGGCTGAGAGACGAGCCTGTAGAGCAAGGATATTCCCTGCTGCAGACAGCGGTGTGGTTCCACAATGTCTGTCACAGCTAGGTATGCTTCCCTCCCTTTGGGAGAGCTGGGCTCTGAACGCATCCTTACACCCCTGGGCACAGAGCCTTGAAAAGGCTGGTGGGTTTCCTGCCCGGGGGGCACCTCCACATTTGTACACATCAGGTGGAAGGCCGGCAAGCTGGAGACTTGCCCCTGGACAGCTGCTTTTTAACCTCGTGGAATGAAGGGGCCGCAGACAGGGCACTGCAGGAGTGAATCAATGGCTTTGTCACAGAGTGGATTGACAGGTCAGGAGACTAGCAAGTGCTGTGTGCAGTGAGAGAGAATATCACTCTTGTCTGTGAGCAGCCACTTCCCATCTGTGAGGACAGGGGCTGTGGTGCTGAATTTTGAGCCCTTGCACAGCCCGGAGACCTTCGTAGAAGTCCTTCATGTCATGCTTGTGTCATGGATGCATAGGTCTGCTGCTCTCACAGCTCTGGAATAGTCCTTCAGAGGACCCCTTCAGAGTGATAACCCCTCAGGGTTACACTCTCTCCCTAGAGTGAGCCCCTTGGCTTCTTCACCTCCTGACATCGAGCCCTGGAGCCTTGGGAACCCTGCCTCATGCCATGAGCTCCCCTCGGTCAGTTCATTTGAATTGGACACCTGGGGAAGGCTGCACACCCAAAGGGAACAATGCACCCCTGACCTCCTTAGGCTGGTGTGATCTCAGGGTTGATCTTCAATTCAAAAAGTGATCTTGTGCATAAAAAGGTTGGAGACCATTAGGTTAGACCTTGTGAGGCCCTCATAGTATGGTGATGGGGCCACAGACGTGCCACAGGGAAGTGGGAACTTCTCTATTCGCTGTTTGCCCTGCCCTGGGGTTTTGGGCCCTTCTTTTCACCTATCCCCCAAATCTCCCTCTCTTCTGAATATCAGGGTGTAGCCGTGTTAGTCGGTATCCACAAAAACAACAAGGAGTCTGGTGGCACTCTCACGGAGTCCCTGGGCGATGCTCTGGAACTGCTCCCTACGAAGCCAGACAGGACTCTGGGGAAGTCTCCTTTCTGGGAGCAGCCTGTCTGCAGGATACACAGCTCACCCGGCTTCCACCTTCCTGGATCTGACTCGGAGCATTCAGCATCCTCTGGCCCTCCATGCGCTTCCCACAGCGAGTCCACCCAGGCGGGGTCCTAGGGAAGCCAGAGGGTCCTGCCCCGCAACTCCGCAGTCAGACGTGACTCTCAGCCAGCCAGTAACACAGAAGGTTTATTAGACGACAGGAACATGGTCTAAAACAGAGCTTGTAGGTGCAGAGAACTGGATCCCTCAGCCAGGTCCATTTTGGGGGGCAGTGAGCCAGACAACCACGACTTCACTTCACTCCATGTCCCCAGCCAGCCCCAAACTGAAACTCCCTCCAGCCCCTCCTCCTCTGGGCTTTGTCCCTTTCCCGGGCCAGGAGGTCACCGGATTCCTTTGTTCTCCAGACCTTTAGCTCTCACCTTGCAGGGGGGAAGGGCCCCGGCCATCAGTTGCCAGGAGACAGAGTGTCAGCCATTTATGTACCCTGGCCCTTTGCTCTGCAACAATTACACCCCCTTATCCCACCACCTAGATACTTAAGAACTGCATAGGGGAAACTGAGGCACCCCTACAGGATTCAGAGGAAACATTAAGAACAGTCCCACTTCGTCACAGGCACCTTAAAGACTAACTGATTTATTTGGGCATAAGCTTTCCTGGGTAAAACACCACTTCTTCAGATGCATGGAGTGAAAATTACAGATGCAGGCATTATACACTGACACATGAGGGGAAGGGAGTTACGTCACATGTGGAGAACCAGTGAGACAGGGCCAATTCGATCAGGGAGGATGTAGTCCACTCCCAATAACAGATGAGGAGGTGTCAATTCCAGGAGAGGCAAAGCTGCTTCTGTAATGAGCCAGCCACTCCCAGTCCCTATTCAAGCCCAAATTAATGGTGTTAAATTTGCTAATGAATTTTAGTTCTGCTGTTTCTCTTTGAAGTCTGTTTCTGAAGGTTTTTTGGTCAAGTATAGCTACTTTTAAATCTGTTATAGAATGTCCAGGATGATTGAAGTGTTCTCCTACTGGCTTTTGTAGGTTACCATTCCTGATGTCCGATTTGTGTCCATTTATTCTTTTATGAAGGGACTGTCCAGTTTGGCCAATGTACATGGCAGAGGGGCATTGCTGGCACATGATGGCATATATCATATTAGTAGATGTGCAAGTGAATGAGCCTCTGATGGTGTGGCTGACGTGGCTGGGTCCTCTGGTGGTGTCGCTAGAGTAGATATGGGGACAGAGCAGGGAATGAGGTTTGCTATGGGGATTGGTTCCTGGGTTAGTGTTTCTGTGGTGTGTAGTTGCTGGTGAGTATTTGCTTCAGGTTGGGGGGCTGTCTGTAAGCGAGGACTGGCCTGCCTCCCAAGGTCTGTGAGAGTGAGGGATCATTTTCCCGGATAGGTTGTAGATCGTTGATAATGTGCTGGAGAGGTTTGAGCTGGGGTCTGTACGTGATGGCCAGTGGTGTTCTGTTATTTTCCTTGTTGGGCCTGTCCTGTAGTAGGTGATTTCTGGGTACCCGTCTCTCTTCTGAATGTAACCTTGGCTGTATTTCTGCTATGCTTCAACACCCCCACCCTCCACACAGAGGGATTCCTGTTTTACAGTTTCATCTAACGACTTCCAGATCCATAATTTAATTGAACCACCAGCCCCTTCTTATCTTAATCGCCCTGCCACTGTTTGTAAACAAAATCCTGACTCCTTGCCCCAGGGGCGCAAACCGGGAGCAGCACAGAACTCATCGCAGTCCACACTGAGGCTGCACTGCAGTTAAGAGCTCTGCCGGGGGCTGGGCAAGCAGACCTCTGGTAAGAAATGGGGGGAGCCCCCCTCACCCTCCATAAATGGTGCCCCTGCAATGGAGAGGATCGCGAAGAAGCCTTGTGATGGCATATGGGGCATCCAGTATTAAATGTGCAGTCACTGGCCAATCACTACAGCCATGGGCAGTTGAGGCTCTTCAGCACATCTAGGAGAAGGACAACTCTCAATACAAATCCTACAGCCCTGTCAGCTGCCATGCCTGGAGCATCGATTGCACGAGCCCGGCACCAGCTGCTTGGGCAAGAGAGTGGGAAACGCTTTGCACAGACCGTTCATCCTGCAGCTTGTTCCGCGGTCACCTTGTTTAACCCAATCAGCTCCCCAGAGTACATGGGCCCTGGGGCCGGGGACAGGCAGAGGATGCGTCCCGCAGTCTTTAGTCACAGCAGGTGGCATTAGGGGGGTGGTCATTCTCCACACACCAGCACAGATCTGGAGCTCTTGTCCTCCTGAGGAGACAGAACCGGCCTTTTTAGGCACATGCTGCTCTCCCCAGTGCGGAGACAGGGGACTGAAAAGGAGACCAAAACACAGCCAGCCCTCGTCGTACCTGTCCAGCTGCTGCTCCAGCTGGGCATCCAACTCAGCGGTCAGAACCAGACTGAGATTCCTAGGCAGACTTTGGGGCCCTGGAATCTCAGAACCCTTCTTGACAGTGACCAGACTGGAACGGAGAACAGGCCTTACTGCCAAACCTCTGAGAGGCATAATAGACATCACCTCCCTGAGTGACACCAGCCTGGCTGAGGGTGTGGAGTCAGGCTGCAGGTCGAGCTGAGCTGAGCCGGTTCAGGGTAGGGTTCGCCGTGTGGTCTGACATTGCCCACGGGCTTGATTCACTCCCCAAGGGAGTCAATGGCCAACCTGCAGTGCAACGCGTACGCTTGTCCAGAGACCCGCAGGCCACCGTTGTCAGCGCCAGTGTGCCGACAGGTTTCAGAGTAACAGCCGTGTTAGTTTGTATTCGCAAAGGTGCCACAAGTACTCCTTTTCTTTTTTCAGTGTGCCGACAGCGATTCCAAATTCTCAGTAATTGTGCAGAAAAGGCAGGAGTGTTCAGTAAATATTTCTGTTCTGTATTTGGGGAAAAGACTAGACGATGCAGAATCCTCATATGGTGATGCTCTTTCCATTCCACTCATCTCTTTGGAAGATGTTAAACAGAAGCTACTACAGTGAGACATTTTTAAATCAGCAGGTCCAGCTGACTTGCATCCAGAGTTTTAAAAGAGCTGGCTGAGGAGCTAACTGGATGGTTGATTTTCAAAAAAAGAAAAGGAGTACTTGTGGCACCTTAGAGACTAACCAATTTATTTGAGCATAAGCTTTCGTGAGCTACAGCTCACTGCATCGGTGTGTATGATAATCCAGGTGGGCCATTTCCAGCACAAATCCAGGTTTTCTCTCCCCCCACCCCACTCTCCTGCTGGTAATAGCTTCTCTAAAGTGATCACTCTCTTTACAATGTGTATGATAATCAAGGTGGGCCATTTCCAGGATAAATCCAGGGTTTAACAAGAATGTCTGAGGAACGGGGGCGGGGGGGGGGGGGAGGAAAAAACAAGGGGAAATAGCTTACCTTGCATAATGACTTAGCCACTCCCAGTCTCTATTCAAGCCTAAGTTAATTGTATCCAATTTGCAAATGAATTCCAATTCAGCAGTTTCTCGCTGGAGTCTGGTTTTGAAGTTTTTCTGTTGTAATATCGCAACTTTCATGTCTGTAATCGCATGACCAGAGAGATTGAAGTGTTCTCCGACTGGTTTATAAATGTTATAATTCTTGACATCTGATTTGTGTCCATTTATTCTTTTACGTAGAGACTGTCCAGTTTGACCAATGTACATGGCAGAGGGGCATTGCTGGCACATGATGGCATATATCACATTGGTAGATGTGCAGGTGAACGAGCCTCTGATAGTGTGGCTGATGTGATTAGGCCCTGTGATGGTGTCCCCTGAATAGATATGTGGGCACAGTTGGCAACGGGCTTTGTTGCAAGGATAGGTTCCTGGGTTAGTGGTTCTGTTGTGTGGTATGTAGTTGTTGGTGAGTATTTGCTTCAGGTTTGGGGGCTGTCTGTAGGCAAGGACTGGCCTGTCTCCCAAGATTTGTGAGAGTGTTGGGTCATCCTTCAGGACGGGTTGTAGATCCTTGATAATGCGTTGGAGAGGTTTTAGTTGGGGGCTGAAGGTGACGGCTAGTGGCGTTCTGTTATTTTCTTTGCTAGGCCTGTCCTGTAGTAGGTGACTTCTGGGAACTCTTCTGGCTCTATCAATCTGTTTCTTCACTTCAGCAGGTGGGTACTGTAGTTGTAAGAATGCTTGATAGAGATCTTGTAGGTGTTTGTCTCTGTCTGAGGGGTTGGAGCAAATGCGGTTGTATCCTAGAGCTTGGCTGTAGACAATGGACGGTGTGGTGTGGTCAGGGTGAAAGCTGGAGGCATGTAGGTAGGAATAGCGGTCAGTAGGTTTCCGGTATAGGGTGGTGTTTATGTGACCATCGCTTATTAGCACCGTAGTGTCCAGGAAGTGGATCTCTTGTGTGGACTGGTCCAGGCTGAGGTTGATGATGGGATGGAAATTGTTGAAATCATGGTGGAATTCCTCAAGAGCTTCTTTTCCATGGGTCCAGATGATGAAGATGTCATCAATATAGAGCAAGTAGAGTAGGGGCGTTAGGGAACGAGAGCTGAGGAAGCGTTGTTCTAAGTCAGCCATAAAAATGTTGGCATACTGTGGGGCCATGCAGGTACCCATAGCAGTGCCGCTGATTTGAAGGTATACATCGTCCCCAAATGTGAAATAGTTATGGGTGAGGACAAAGTCACAAAGTTCAGCCACCAGGTTTGCCGTGACCTTATCGGGGATACTGTTCCTGACGGCTTGTAGTCCATCTTTGTGTGGAATGTTGGTGTAGAGGGCTTCTACATCCATAGTGGCCAGGATGGTGTTATCAGGAAGATCACCGATGGATTGTAGTTTCCTCAGGAAGTCAGTGGTGTCTCGAAGGTAGCTGGGAGTGCTGGTAGCGTAGGGCCTGAGGAGGGAGTCTACATAGGCACACAATCCTGCTGTCAGGGTGCCAATGCCTGAGATGATGGGGCGCCCAGGATTTCCAGGTTTATGGATCTTGGGTAGTAGATAGAATATCCCAGGTCGGGGTTCCAGGGGTTTGTCTGTGCGGATTTGATCTTGTGCTTTTTCAGGGAGTTTCTTGAGCAAATGCTGTAGTTTCTTTTGGTAACTCTCAGTGGGATCAGAGGGTAATGGCTTGTAGAAAATGGTGTTGGAGAGCTGCCAAGCAGCCTCTTGTTCATATTCTGACCTATTCATGATGACAACAGCACCTCCTTTGTCAGCCTTTTTGATTATGATGTCAGAGTTGTTTCTGAGGCTGTGGATGGCATTGTGTTCTGCACGGCTGAGGTTATGGGGCAAATGATGCTGCTTTTCCACAATTTCAGCCCGTGCACGTCAGTGGAAGCACTCTATGTAGAAGTCCAGTCTGCTGTTTCGACCTTCAGGAGGAGTCCACCGAGAATCCTTCTTTTTGTAGTGTTGGTAGGGAGGCCTCTATGGATTAGTATGTTGTTCAGAGGAGTTTTGGAAATATTCCTTCAGTTGGAGACGTCGAAAATAGGATTCTAGGTCACCACAGAAGTGTATCGTGTTCGTGGGGGTGGAGGGGCAGAAGGAGAGGCCCCAAGATGGGACAGCTTCTTCTGCTGGGCTAAGAGTATAGTTGGATAGATTAACAATATTGCTGGGTGGGTTGAGGGAACCATTGCTGTGGCCCCTTGTGGCATGTAGTAGTTTAGAAAGTTTAGTGTCCTTTTTCTTTTGTAGAGAAGCAAAGTGTGTGTTGTAAATGGCTTGTCTATTTTTAGTAAAGTCCAGCCACGAGGAAGTTTGTATGGAAGGTTGGTTTTTTTATGAGAGTATCCAGTTTTGAGAGCTCATTCTTAATCTTTCCCTGTTTGCTGTAGAGGATGTTGATCAGGTGATTCCGCAGTTTCTTTGAGAGCATGTGGCACAAGCTGTCAGCATAGTCTGTGTGGCATGTAGATTGTAATGGATTTTTTACCTTCAGTCCTTTTGGTACAATGTCCATCTGTTTGTATTTGGAGAGGAAGATGATGTCTGTCTGTATCTGTACAAGTTTTTTCATGAAGTTGATGGATTTCCTCTCCATACGGCTAAATGCATAATGACAGGTTTCAGAGTAGCAGCCATGTTAGTCTGTATTCGCAAAAAGATTTTCAGTGAGTCTTGGAGCACTGGGAAAGTTCCAGGGGACGGAAGAGAGCTAACGTTGTGCCAATGTTAAAAAGGGAAAGCAGGATGACTCGGTTAATTACTGGCCTGTCAGGCTGACATCTGTCCTGTGTAAGACAATGGAGTGGCTGGGTCTCGATTAATAAAGAGCTAAGGACAGTGATGTAATTAATGCCAATCACCTCGGTTTATGGAAAATAGATCCTGTCAAACTTGCTATTTTTTTGAGGAGATGACAAGTATGGTTGATAAAGGTAACAGTGTTGCTGTACTACACATAGACATCTGTGAGGTGCTTGATTTGATTGAAGAAGGGTTTCTTCAGGTATGTTGGCAACAAGAAGAAAGCCAAGGAAAGTGTGGGCCCCTTACTGAATGAGGGAGGCAACCTAGTGACAGAGGATGTGGAAAAAGCTAATGTACTCAATGCTTTCTTTGCCTCTGTCTTCACGAACAAGGTCGGCTCCCAGACTGCTGCGCTGGGCAACACAGCATGGGAAGTAGGTGGCCAGCCCTCTGTGGAGAAAGAAGGTTCGGGACTATTTAGAAAAGCTGGATGTGCACAAGTCCATGGGGCCGGATGCGTTGCATCCGAGAGTGCTAAAGGAATTGGCGGCTGTGATTGCAGAGCCATTGGCCATTATCTTTGAAAACTCATGGCGAACGGGGGAAGTCCCGGATGACTGGAAAAAGGCTAATGTAGTGCCCATCTTTAAAAAAGGGAAGAAGGAGGATCCGGGGAACTACGGGCCAGTCAGCCTCACCTCAGTCCCTGGAAAAATCATGGAGCTGGTCCTCAAGGAATCTATCCTGAAGCACTTACACGAGAGGAAAGTGATCAGGAACAGTCAGCATGGATTCACCAAGGGAAGGTCATGCCTGACTAATCTAATCGCCTTCTATGATGAGATTACTGGTTCTGTGGGTGAAGGGAAAGCAGTGGATGTATTGTTTCTTGACTTTAGCAAAGCTTTCAACACGGTCTCCCACAGTATTCTTGTTAGCAAGTTAAAGAAGTATGGACTGGATGAATGCACTATAAGGTGGGTAGAAAGTTGGCTAGATTGTCGGGCTCAACGGGTAGTGATCAATGGCTCCATGTCTACTTGGCAGCCGGTATCAAGTGGAGTGCCCCAAGGGTCGGTCCTGGGGCCGGTTTTGTTCAATATCTTCATAAATGATCTGGAGGATGGTGTGGATTGCACTCTCAGCAAATTTGCGGATGATACTAAACTAGGAGGAGTGGTAGATACGGTGGCAGGTAGGGATAGGGTACAGAGGGACCTAGACAAATTGGAGGATTGGGCCAAAAGAAATCTGATGAGGTTCAACAAGGATAAGTGCAGGGTCCTGCACTTAGGACGGAAGAATCCCATGCACCGCTACAGACTAGGAGCCGAATGGCTCGGCAGCAGTTCTGCGGAAAAGGACCTAGGGGTGACAGTGGACGAGAAGCTGGATATGAGTCAACAGTGTGCCCTTGTTGCCAAGAAGGCCAATGGCATTTTGGGCTGTATAAGTAGGGGCATAGCCAGCAGATCGAGGGATGTGATCTTTCTCCTCAATTCGACATTGGTGAGGCCTCATCTGGAGTACTGTGTCCAGTTTTGGGCCCCATACTACAAGAAGGATGTGGATAAATTGGAGATAGTCCAGCGAAGGGCAACAAAAATGATTACGGGACTGGAACACATGACTTACGAGGAGAGGCTGAGGGAACTGGGATTGTTTAGTCTGCAGAAGAGAAGAATGAGGGGGGATTTGATAGCTGCTTTCAACTACCTGAGAGGTGGTTCCAGAGAGGATGGTTCTAGACTATTCTCAGTGGTAGAAGAGGACAGGACAAGGAGTAATGGTCTCAAGTTGCAGTGGGGGAGGTTTAGGTTGGATATTAGGAAAAACTTTTTCACTAGGAGGGTGGCGAAACACTGGAATGCGTTACCTAGGGAGGTGGTAGAATCTCCTTCCTTAGAAGTTTTTAAGGTCAGGCTTGACAAAGCCCTGGCTGGGATGATTTAATTGGGGATTGGTCCTGCTTTGAGCAGGGGGTTGGACTAGATGACCTCCTGAGGTCCCTTCCAACCCTGATAGTCTATGATTCGGTACCCTACAACATTTTGATCAAAAAACTAGACCGATATGAAATTAACATGGCACACATTAAATGGATTAAAAGCTGGCTAACTGGTAAATCTCAAAATGTAATAGTAAATGGAGAATCATAATCAAGGAGGTCTGTTTCCAATGGGGTCCCACAGGGATCGGTTCTTGACCCTACGCTATTTAATGTTTTTATTAATGACGTGGAAGAAAACAAAATCATCACTGAAGTTTGCAGATGACACAAAAATTGGCGGCGGGAAGCGGAGTGACACGGCTGGGAGCTGGCGGAGTAGAGCGGGCTGGGGCCGGGCTGCTCCGCTTCCCGCTGCTGCCGGTGAGTGTGGGGGTGGGGATCCCTTCCCCCAAGCCTCCTCCCCTGAGCAACACGACTGGGTTGGGGGCAAGGGAAGTGGAGCAGGCTGCTCCCGGCCCCCCAGGCCGCTAATCCCCCAGGCCACTCTGGGTCTGTGGGGCCCCCAAAAGTACCCACCCACAGCTCCTGCCTCCCAGACCCTGGGGCGTGTCACGCAGGGGCTGTGTAGGGCACCCAAATGGCTAGGGACGGCCTTCTCTGTCAGGATAAGATCATAAGATGTGGGGAGCCAGCAAAACCTCATCTATATCCACTTGGGACTCTGGATCAATAAACAACTCTGATTTGCATAAATCATAGGCACCATTTATAGTCCATTCTGTTGCGTCATCGGATCTTTACCTTTGTTTACTAGGCCTTCTACCCACACAATTCCAAAGAGACAATCCTGGGCGGGCCGCCATGGTCCCAGACGTGCCATTTCCTTTAATTCTGGTACAATTTTATATCAGTCCACCTGGTGTTGTTTCCTTTTCTGATGATTTTCAGTATTTTTCTCAGAACTGTGATACAGCATGGCCAGAAGGTAGCAGGAGAGTGATCCAGGGGAGAGATGTAAGTCCCAGGCTGAGGAGAAGCCTTATTCCCTGTAGAGGGAAGAAAGGTTTCTGTAGATTAATTAAAAGCACCTGAAGCCAATTAGAGCACCTAAAGCTAGTCACCTGAAAAAAAAAAACCCTGCTTCAATCAGCCAGGGGAAGGAGGTGGAGCAGAGTGGTTTGGAGTTGGAGCAGAGAGCAATTTGGAGGAGTTGAAGTAGAGGAGAGTTTGGAGAAGTGCCGTGGCTGGCTAGAAGGCCAAGACCCTAGGTAAAGAGACACCCGGCTTCTGCAGAGAGAGAGGGCAGGAAGCCCCACAAGCTGACGAGCAGGAGAGGGAAGTAGCCCAGGGGAAGGAAGCACTAGTTCAAGTGGTTTACCACTATCCCTAGGGTCCCTGGGCTGGGACCCGGAGTAGAGGGTGGGCCCTGGTCCCTCTCTCTCCACTCCCCTTCTCTGGGTTACTAGTGGGACAGTAGATACCCTAGTTCAGGGGCAGGAAACTGCGCCCTGAACACCCCTCCCCCCCAAGAAGAGGAAGCGGGGGACCCATCAAAATCGTACCAGCAATTTGCCACAGAACATAAGATTGTTTTTGCACAAATAGTTCTAATAGTCTTTGACCTTAAGTCCTTGCTTTGTTTGCTAATTTGCAACACACACATTCATGTCAAGCATGCATCATTCATACCAGGCCTCAATGACCTAAACATATTACATAGATATATGAATCACAATGTAGATTGATCTAGATATAGATATACACCAACAAATTCACCCAGGGTCTTTGTGGATTCACCATTCCTGGCAATTTTTCATTCCTGATTGGATGTTCTTCTAAAACAGGGGTGGGCAAACTACGGCCTGCAAGCCGTTTTAAGCTGGCCCACGAGCTCCCACTGGGGAGCCGGGTCAGGGACCACACCACAGGGCTCCCGGAAGCTGCAGCATGTCCCCGCTCCGAGGGGTGCAGGCCACTCCATGCTTAGGAGCCAGAGAAGGGACATGCCACTGCTTCTGTGAGCCGCTTGAGGTAAGCGCTGCTCTGAGCCTGCACCCCTGAGCCTCTCCCCATACCCCAACCCCCTGCCCCAGTCTCTCCAGACCCCTCGATCACAGCACGGAGCGCCCTCCTGCACCCCAAATCTCTCATCCCCAGCCCCACCCCAGAGCCTGCACCTCCAGCCGGAACCTGCACCCCTTCCCACGGCCCGTGCCCCAGGCCTGATCCCCCTCCAAACCCCTCGGTCCCAGCCCAGAGCACCCTCCTACACCCCAAACTCCTCATCCCCAGCCCCACCCCAGAGCCTGCACCCCCAGCCAGAGCCCTCACCCCTTCCTGAACCCAACCCCAATTTCGTGAGCATTCATGGCCCGCCGTACAATTTCTATTTCCCGATGTGGCCCTCGGGCCAGAAAGTTTGCCCACCCTGGTTCTAAAAGCTCTGCTCTAGAAATTATTGTGGAGCAGGTCTCTGGGCTGCGCTGTATGGGGGAAGGGGAGGGAGGAGAAAGGTGTCAGACTATGTGATCACAATTGTCCCTTCTGGCCTTGGAATCTATGAATCTATGCCTCCTCCCATCTCACTCCCCTCCTTCTCCCCACTCCCTGGCCTTGCCCCACTCCCTCACCTCTGGGTCCCAGCCCCTGATGCGTCTGATATCTCTGTAGCTACCTTTGAGCCCATCTTTTCTTTACAGCTTTGGAACAATTATTTCCACCTGGCAGTTGCTTTCCTCACCCAGGATTCCCTGCAGCTGGAGAACTTCTCCCAGGCTAAGCGCACGACCATCCTTGCCAAGTGAGTCACCTGCCTATCTCCACTGGGCCCTGCGGGTTATGGGACCTTGTGGAGTCCATCTTCCATGGCCACAGCCTGGGCTCCTCTGCTGGCCTCAATGGTTGGAGATGCCTCCTGACTTTGTCATGTAACCAGGCAGGGGATTCCCTGCTCTCCAGTGATGCTCTAGACTGGCTGCGTCTGGAGCCTCCATCGAGGATGGGAAGGGGGGTGGATTTGGTGCTGGATTCCCAGCCCTGAAGCCCCTGTCTGCCCTTATTGACACCTCGAATGGTCCGGGCGGCACAGGGGCTGGAGGGAATAATGCCCTCTCCTTATCGCATCAGGTATGGAGACATGAGAGCCACAATTGGAGCTGCCATCCGGGACATGTGGTACAACCTAGGTGAGGCTGGTGCAGGGCAGCTGGAGGCAGCTGCTGTCTTGCCAGGGTGGGAAGGGCTTGAGCCTTGGGCAGGGCAGCTCTGGGATGAGGCCAGGCACGGCTGAGCCTGAGGGCAGGGTCGTAGTCATTTGCATGACGGCTCTTTGGTTCGTTATGAAACATACTCCAGAAAGCAGAAACCCAATGTCCAGGTTATTGCTATACACCGGTGATACAGAACAGCACTCTGGGAAGTTGCCCCATGCAGTGATGTGACATTCACCTTACACAGACGTTAACCTCGAAAGCCATCTCTGTGTGCCCTGCCTGTTTACAAGTAAAAGTTACATCAGCCAATACAAGGAGTAGCCAATCAGCTTTCCGCCTTGGCTTTCCGGTCCCTGGCGTACCCCTTATCTCTGTTCTGACACATGCAGTCTAGGTACCAAGGGGCATGAAGGACCTGCTAGGTCTGTACTAGGGGAGAACAGTCATACGTCTCGTCCTCTTTGGGACATTCCAGTATTGGCCTGTGAGAATAATTCCCTACCTTTCGGTTTGGCAGCTAGAGCAATACTGAGCTCTGGCAGACAGAGCGCACAGCTGGGGCTCCTGGGTCTTTGCATTTTTCTCCGCAAGCCAGCCAAACAGAAACAGCCAGGAGCTGGAATAGCCAAGGGGCTGTGGGGCAGGACTGAGGGGCATCAGTAGAGCTGCATGGTGTGGGGAGCAAGACTGGAGCAGCAGGGGGTACTACAGAGAGGGACTGAATCCGATCTCCCGTCTCGAGCTGGTCCCACATGGGTATGCAGCTGAGAAGGCCCTTGCGACACAGCCCCGCTCCCCGTCTGTCTGTCCCTTATACCTGTTGCCGATCATCATGCTCCTGGATGCTGCTCTCTGTGGGGCAGGACCCAGCTCGTTGCTAGGCCTGATCTGGGTGCCTCGGAAAGGCGTGTAATAAATTCTGCCAGTGTCCCACAGGGCTGGGCAGGCAGGGTGATACCGCCACATCTCCAAGGAGATCCTGCCCCTGGGTTGCTGCCCACAGCAGGAAGGAGCGGGCTCTCCCGCCATGGGGAGAGGGGAGGGGTCCTGGGAGAGCAATACCCTTCCCACCAGTCCCTTCCTGCCCCCCTGCCTCAGGCCATCACAAGATTCAGTTTATCCCTGGCATGGTGGGCCCCATCCTGGAGATGACGCTGGTGCCCGAGCTGGAGCTGCGCAAATCCACCATCCCCATCTTCTTCGACATGATGCTGTGCGAGTACCAGCTGACCAAGACCTTCAGCATGGTGCGTACTGGGCCCCAGGGAGACTGGGGCCAGCAGGGTGCAAGGAGTGGGCGCGCGTAGTCACAAGGCAAAGGATGAGAGCAGCCCTGGGCTAGGAGGCATGCTGCGGTGGTGAGCCCCTCCCACGGGGGTCTGTGTCGGTATGACAGGGGCAGTGGGGGGAGGCTCTGGGAAAAGAGAGCACCAGGGCCAGAGGCCAGCTGGAGAGACGAGGCACAGGGCCTGTCACCTTCCCCCTCGGCCATGACCCAGCTGGCCCTGACAGGAACACAGCTCCCTTCAGCCCCTGCGCCTGGTCCCAGGCCCTCAACACTGAGCCTCTCAGCCCTGGCGCACCCCTCGCCCTCCCTTCCCGGGGCCACGGGCCGAGCCCCTCCCCCCGAGCGAGACCCTCGCCCTCCCTTCCCGGGGCCACGGGCCGAGCCCCTCCCCCCGAGCGAGACCCTCGCCCTCCCTTCCCGGGGCCACGGGCCGAGCCCCTCCCCCCGAGCGTGACCCTCGCCCTCCCTTCCCGGGGCCACGGGCCGAGCCCCTCCCCCCGAGCGAGACCCTCGCCCTCCCTTCCCGGGGCCACGGGCCGAGCCCCTCCCCCCGAGCGAGACCCTCGCCCTCCCTTCCCGGGGCCACGGGCCGAGCCCCTCCCCCCGAGCGAGACCCTCGCGCTCCCTTCCCGGGGCCACGGGCCGAACCCCTCCCCCCGAGCGTGACCCTCGCCCTCCCTTCCCGGGGCCACGGGCCGAGCCCCTCCCCCCGAGCGTGACCCTCGCCCTCCCTTCCCGGGGCCACGGGCCGAGCCCCTCCCCCCGAGCGAGACCCTCGCCCTCCCTTCCCGGGGCCACGGGCCGAGCCCCTCCCCCCGAGCGAGACCCTCGCCCTCCCTTCCCGGGGCCACGGGCCGAGCCCCTCCCCCCGAGCGAGACCCTCGCCCTCCCTTCCCGGGGCCACGGGCCGAGCCCCTCCCCCCGAGCGAGACCCTCGCCCTCCCTTCCCGGGGCCACGGGCCGAGCCCCTCCCCCCGAGCGTGACCCTCGCCCTCCCTTCCCGGGGCCACGGGCCGAGCCCCTCCCCCCGAGCGTGACCCTCGCCCTCCCTTCCCGGGGCCACGGGCCGAGCCCCTCCCCCCGAGCGAGACCCTCGCCCTCCCTTCCCGGGGCCACGGGCCGAGCCCCTCCCCCCGAGCGAGACCCTCGCCCTCCCTTCCCGGGGCCACGGGCCGAGCCCCTCCCCCCGAGCGAGACCCTCGCCCTCCCTTCCCGGGGCCACGGGCCGAGCCCCTCCCCCCGAGCGTGACCCTCGCCCTCCCTTCCCGGGGCCACGGGCCGAGCCCCTCCCCCCGAGCGAGACCCTCGCCCTCCCTTCCCGGGGCCACGGGCCGAGCCCCTCCCCCCGAGCGAGACCCTCGCCCTCCCTTCCCGGGGCCACGGGCCGAGCCCCTCCCCCCGAGCGAGACCCTCGCCCTCCCTTCCCGGGGCCACGGGCCGAGCCCCTCCCCCCGAGCGAGACCCTCGCCCTCCCTTCCCGGGGCCACGGGCCGAGCCCCTCCCCCCGAGCGAGACCCTCGCCCTCCCTTCCCGGGGCCACGGGCCGAGCCCCTCCCCCCGAGCGTGACCCTCGCCCTCCCTTCCCGGGGCCACGGGCCGAGCCCCTCCCCCCGAGCGTGACCCTCGCCCTCCCTTCCCGGGGCCACGGGCCGAGCCCCTCCCCCCGAGCGTGACCCTCGCCCTCCCTTCCCGGGGCCACGGGCCGAGCCCCTCCCCCCGAGCGTGACCCTCGCCCTCCCTTCCCGGGGCCACGGGCCGAGCCCCTCCCCCCGAGCGTGACCCTCGCCCTCCCTTCCCGGGGCCACGGGCCGAGCCCCTCCCCCCGAGCGTGACCCTCGCCCTCCCTTCCCGGGGCCACGGGCCGAGCCCCTCCCCCCGAGCGTGACCCTCGCCCTCCCTTCCCGGGGCCACGGGCCGAGCCCCTCCCCCCGAGCGTGACCCTCGCCCTCCCTTCCCGGGGCCACGGGCCGAGCCCCTCCCCCCGAGCGAGACCCTCGCCCTCCCTTCCCGGGGCCACGGGCCGAGCCCCTCCCCCCGAGCGAGACCCTCGCCCTCCCTTCCCGGGGCCACGGGCCGAGCCCCTCCCCCCGAGCGAGACCCTCGCCCTCCCTTCCCGGGGCCACGGGCCGAGCCCCTCCCCCCGAGCGAGACCCTCGCCCTCCCTTCCCGGGGCCACGGGCCGAGCCCCTCCCCCCGACCGTGACCCTCGCCCTCCCTTCCCGGGGCCACGGGCCGAGCCCCTCTCCAGAGCACCCCTTGCCCTCCCTGCCTGGGGACTCCAGCTGCACCCGAGCCCCTCCCCCTAAACAGCCCATCTGTAGGTACTGTCCTGGGCTGGCCTCAGTAGAGACTTACATGCCACCCCAGCGCACTGCTCCATAGCCAGGCTGAGGGGGTCCCCATGGTTGTCTCCCCACTCTCCCCCGCCCCAGGGCTTTTGTTTCAGGACCCCCGGAGCGACGGAGGGAGGGAGGGAGGGGCAGAGCAGCCCAGCCCAGCCCAGCCCCTCCGTGTTTTGTCCTTGTTGGCGACACACTGGTTTGGGGTCACTGAATCCCTCACTTGTTCTCTGGAGCCTGGAGTTAGATCAGGCCTTTTCC
Organism: Eretmochelys imbricata; assembly: GCF_965152235.1. NCBI lineage: Eukaryota > Metazoa > Chordata > Testudines > Cheloniidae > Eretmochelys > Eretmochelys imbricata. The sequence goes on from NC_135575.1 coordinate 145,849,696, forward strand.
TTGGGACTCGTTCGGCCTGGGCCGCCCCTTTTCCCACCAGCGCTTGCTCTACTTGTGGCCACACTTGTCAGAGAACCGTGGCTGGGAGGGACTCAAGAGCTCAGCTAGGCCAGGACGTGCTCCGCTACCACCCGCCTCTCACAGCTGAGCTCATAATGTGGGGAAATCTGTCAGCCCCGTTATCACCACAGGCCCTGCCCAGAGTCTCCTGGCCCAGCCTCCCGGGGCAGCCTGTGCTGTGGCTGCGGCTGAGGGGCAGGATAGGGAGCTCCCCAGGGCAGTGGCCCTGCGCCCCCCAAGGCTCTCATGGGGCGTGGCTGGGGATGCTGAGAAGGCGACGGGCAGGAGCCCTGGGAAAGGGCTCTAGACCCACAGGCCGGGAGGCAGCGCAAGGGTCTAGATCAGGATTGAACCAGGCCCCGGGCAGGGGCTTCTTCATTGCCAGCATCTCTGCTGCTGCAGCCCCCGGGGCGCCCAGAGCTCGGCAGTGCCCCAGCCCGGCTCACGCTGCCCCTCTCCGCAGTTCGAGGACGAGATCCTGCACAAGCTGGACAGCGAAGTGGAGGGAGGCCGTGGGGACGAGCAGTACAAGCAGCTGTTCCAGAGCATGTGAGTCTCTGCCCAGCCTGGCCCCTGCCTCCCCTCACACCTGCCCCTGTCTGGCCCCTCCTACAGCCGTGCGCACCCTCCCCACGTGCCCCCACTGCTGTGTCCTGCAATCACCCTCAGCAGCTGCCAGCCGGAGTGCTGGGACCAGGGACGAGTCTGTCACTGCCAGCTCTGCCCCACAGGCACCCCGGGAGCTCCGTCCCTCGCCCCTCACCCCGCTGACAAACTGGAGCCCCACACAGTAAGCGCTCCTGCCCCACAGCGCCCCCTGCTGGGAGAGGCCAGGGCTGGAGGAGCCTGGAGCTCCCCCGCCCGCCCAGCTCCTGCCCCGCTTCCCACAGCGCCCCCTGCTGGGAGAGGCCAGGGCTGGAGGAGCCTGGAGCTCCCCCGCCCGCCCAGCTCCTGCCCCGCTTCCCACAGCGCCCCCTGCTGGGAGAGGCAGGGGCTGGAGGAGCCGGGAGCTCCCCCGCCCCCCAACTCCTGCCCCGCTTCCCACAGCGCCCCCTGCTGGGAGAGACCAGGGCTGGAGGAGCTGTCATTTGCCACGAGCAAGATATCCCCTTTTTGTTGCTGTGTGGAATGGGCCCGGCCTGCATCAGGCTCGAGGCCAGGGCAGAGGGGAACAGGGTTGTGAATCCTTCTTTTCTTCCCCAGCCTCCTCAGCTGCTGCAGGAATCACCCTGAGCTGGCAAAGCCCAGTGAGAACTTCGTGGCCCTGGTCACGGGCCTCCTGGAGCGGCTGCTGGACTATCGCGCTGTCATGAACGACGAGAACAAGACCTACAGTATGAGTTGCACCGTCAATCTGCTGGTGGGTCCCTGGCCGTGCGCCCCACTGGGCAGCCCAGCGTCTCCCCGGGCAGCTCGCGCGCCCCACTGGGCAGCGCGATGGGCCTGCCGTGCCCTATGGTGCATGAGGCTGTGTGGCCAGATGGGACGCACGGTGACAAGGGAGGCTTCTCCGCTGCTGCCCTCAGGCCTGAGGGGGGACCGGACATGGCTCATCTGGGGAAGACAGAGATGCGTCCTGTCTCTCAGGCACCAGCCCCCCCTTCCTTGGAGCACATGTGGGGATGGACTTCCCATTCCCTTTCGAGCCTCAGGGCTATTGCAGCCCCCTCCCACACAAGTCTGCTAGGGCCCCTCCCTTGCTCCCCCAGGCATCACTTGCTGTACCCGAGCCCTGAGAACTGGTCCCTGACATGGCTGGTAGCAGGGACATTTACACGGTGCAGTGGCTTCAGCGGGAGAGGCTGGGAACCCCGCCCAGACACCCCACAGCCCTGTGGGTAGGGGTGACCCATGTTCAAATCCCTGCTCTACGTCTGGCAGAGGGGGAATTGAACCTGGGGCTCCCAAAGCTGGGGGAGTGCTGGAACCAACTGGCCTGGCCTAGGCGCTACTCTGCAGCCAGGGGTCAGTGCTGTGAGTGCCAGGTTGGGGGAGGCTGGCGCCTACGGCCCTTAGAAGGGCAGGACTGAGACCCCACCCTTCTGGTCAGTATCTCCCATTGGCTAGTTCCGGCAGCTCCCCACCTATCACTGGCTTCTGTGGGACCCACTCTCAGGGGCCTGGCTCTCCCCATCCATTGTGTGGGGAGCTGGGCACCCTCTTCTGGGCTGCAGATCCCACGAGGTAGCAGGTGCCTACACACAAGCACCGATGTCCCTCTGTGGATCTAGCCCAGAGCTCTTTAGTACCTCCTCCGCCAGTCACCTTCCTCCTTCTGCTCTTCCTTCCCCAGAACTTCTACAAGGAGATTGACCGCCAGGCCATGTACATCAGGTGAGAGCCGTGTGCCCTGGGGATCCAAGAGAGCCGTGTGTCCCAGGGGTCCGTGAGAGCTATGTGCCCCGGGGGTCTGTGAGAACCCCAGGATTCTATCCCTGTATGCCCAGGCGGGGCCCATCCCATCTCCACCACAGCGTCCTGTGGCCTCCACTCCAATGGGCTTCACTCACAAGCAGAATAAGATGGTTCTTCTCAGTACCTGCCCTGCAGCCCCCTAGGTGCATCATGCCCTGGAACAAAGGTTCAGCAGTTAGAAAGAGGCCCTCGGGGCCCCTGTGCAGCTGCTGTGGGTTGATTTGCACAGGAGCCACTGGCTGGAAGTTAATACCCTCCCTGAGGATGGTGCCAGGAAGGGACAGGACGGGCTCCCAGAGCCAGGCAGACTCCCCGAGGTTCATGGACTAGGTCTAGCTCTCTGCTGTCTGGCTGTGCAGGGCCCAGGCACTGCTTCTTCCTTGAGTGATGTCTCTGTGGGTGTTCCACTTCAGGTGATGGTGCATCCCTGTGCCTTTGCTCAGAGAGTTTTCGTAGCTGACCTGCACAGTGTTTGCCTCATGGCGCCGTTAGCACCTCACCTAGTGCGTGCACCTAGGACCCCTCATTTCCTTCTCAACCATCCCCAGCCTGGGACGGAGCCTTTAGCCATCCCATTACACTTAGGTAGTACTCTCTTAGATAGTTTAAAATAGGATAGGAAGTATAAGTTTCATTTTTTAGTAAATTACTTACTCCTTTTCTTCCTAAAAAAAAAAAAAAGAATAGTTTAATTCTTTTCTCCCTTAGGATAGTTAGGATAGATATTGTGAACTGACAAAAATGCCGGATTCACCAGTTTTCAAACGCTGCACAACTTGCAGAGAAGTGATGCCGGTATCCAATTGTCACAGAGTCCCTGGGCGATGCTCTGGAACTGCTCCCCATGAAGCCAGTCAGGGCTCTGGGGAAGTCTCCTTTTGATGATCTCTGCTGGGAAGGAGTTTCCTGCTCCTGATCAGAGGTGTTCCATAGTGATTTCTCCATCAAGATGAGTTTTAGATAGTGTGGGGGTGCCTCAGTTTCCCCTATGCAGTTCTTAAGTTTCAAGGTGGTGGGGTAAGGGTGTATGATCATTGCAGAGCCCTAGAGGGCAGGTGTGTGCAGAGGTCTGGACACAGAGAATGGCCAACACCCTGTTTCCTGGCAACTGATGGCCTGGGCCCTTCCCCCCTGCAAGGTGAGAGCTAAAGAGCTGGAGAACAAAGGAATCAGGTGACCTCCTGGCCCGGGAAAGGGGAAAGCCTGGAGGAGTAGAGGCTGGAGGGAGTTTCAGTTTGGGGCTGGCTGGGACATGGAGTGAAGTGCAGACGTGGTTGTCTGGCTCACTGCCCGCCAAAATGGACCCAGCTGAGGGATCCAGTTCTCTGCACCTACAAGCTCTGTTTTAGACCATGTTCCTGTCGTCTAATAAACCTCTGTTTTACTGGCTGGCTGAGAGTCCCGTCTGACTGCGGAGTTGTGGGGCAGGACCCTCTGGCTTCCCCAGAAGCCCCACCTGACTGGACTCGCTGTGGGAAGCGTACGGAGGGGCAGAGGATGCTGAATGCTCCGAGGTCAGACCCAGGAAGGTGGAAGCTGTGTGAGCTGTGTGTCCTGAAGACAGGCTGCTCACAGAAAGGCATTTTAATGGCAAGGTCTCCTGAGACCCATTCCTCAAAAAAAAAAAAAAAAAAAATGGCAAGAAAACAAGCATCCTCATTACCTCACAGAGAGCAGAACAAAAGGAAATGGTCTCCCACCAGATTGCTCTCCTTGTTGTCGACCACACAGCTGATCAGCACTTAAAACTCTCCGGGAACCTCCAGCACCACCTGTGCAGTGGCCTCTGCCGAAACACAGCGCTCCTGTGCAGAGTCGAGGGGCTCTAAGCCTACGTCCTCCATCAAGGCACCATTGGTGACGCTGAAGGAGACAGCACCGACAGCCATTCTGCCGACTATGCCGCCTCCCACTGTTACTATTACAATGGCGCCAACAAAGACCACAACAGCATCGGCACCGACTGCTACATCATCAACACAATCGGCACCGACCTCATTGGCACTGAAGCTCCTGGTGCTACACCATTTTCTGCGCCAGAAAGATCTATTTGTCTCCTTCATACCGGAGTCCCCACTTCTGGACGTCGAGGGCTCCCCGGTGCGCGTGGTACCGGAGCAACCATTATCTTTGATAGCCCCTCCAATCTCAAGTGAAGAGGACAACAAGGAAAAAGGGATGTTCTCACCTCACTATTCCTCCCCGAACAGAACACCTATGACAGCTGGACCACTACGATCAAGGCCCACATAGGGGTACGAAATACAACCATGGTATTGGCATCCATGGATGGGACCACCCATGCCTTTCCCCACGAACTGGCCATATTGGGACCCATGGGGGTCTTACAGAAGACACTTCAGCAGACCCCCCAGCCCACATAGGAAAGGCATTAGATTTCCACCTTCACCATCTGTCAAGGTTCCTTCCCCACTCTGAACTCTAGGGTACAGATGTGAAGACCTGTATGAAAACCTCCTAAGCTTACTTTTACCAGCTTAGGTTAAAACTTCCCCAAGGTACAAACTATTTTACCTTTTGCCCTTGGACTTTCGCTGCCACCACCAAACGTCTTACCGGGTTTATTATTGGGAAAGAGTCGTTTGGAAACGTCTTTCCCCCCCAAAATCCTCACCGAAACCTTGCACCCCCCTTCCTGGGGAAGGTTTGATAAAAATCCTCACCAATCTGCATAGGTGACCACAGACCCAAACCCTTGGATCTTAAGAACAATGAAAAAAGCATTCAGTTTCTTACTAGAATAATTTTAATAGAAGAAAAAGTAAAAAGAATCACCTTTGTAAAATCAGGATGGTAAATACCTTACAGGGTAACCAGATTCAAAACGTAGAGAATCCCTCTAGGCAAAACCTTAAGTTACAAAAAGATCCAAAGACAGGAATATATATTCCATTCAGCACAGCTTATTTTCTCAGCCATTTAAAGAAATCATAATCTAACACATATCTAGTTAGATTACTTACTAAATTCTAAGACTCCATTCCTGTTCTGTCCCCAGCAAAAGCATCACACAGACAGACCCAGACCCTTTGTTTCTCTCCCCCCACCTTCCAGCTTTGAAAGTATCTTGTCTCCTCACTGGTCATTTTGGTCAGGTGCCAGCGAGGTTATCCTAGCTTCTTAACCCTTTACAGGTGAAAGGGCTTTTCCTCTGGCCAGGAGGGATTTTCAAGGTGTTTACCCTTCCCTTTATATTTATGACACCGTCGGATCCAAGGGAGGATCCCGTAGAAGAACAAGAAGAGTGTCTTGCACATGACACTTCGCCAAACATTAATAACACATCCTCCTCTCCAGATGAGGCAATAATGCCCCCATCCCCAACCACCGCCGATGACAGCAACCACTTTCAGGACTTGTTCAAAAGGGTGGATGATGAACTAAAAATTCCTCTCGAAGAACTACTGGAAGCCCAACATGTATTACTGGACATTTTGCAGACATCTTCACCATCCAACCACCATACCACTTACCTGCAAGAGGGCTCACAAAAAGTACTACATCCCCTCAAAGGGAACTGAATTTTTATTCACCCATCCAGCTCCCAACGACTGGTTGTGGAGGCAGCCAGCCAGAGAGGGAAACAACAGCACAACTGATAAGGGCAGTAAGAGGTCGGACTTATTTGGCCGCAAAGTATATTCTTCCTCCACTCTCCAATTTAGGTGGCAAACTGTGTGGCACTACTAGCCAGGTATAACCACAGAAACTGTGCAAAATTTTTGGACTTTATTAATGATATACCTGAGGAAAAAGAGACCAATTTAAATCACTGGTCTCAGAAGCGTAGCGAGGACAGACCTGCAGGCATCCCTAGATGTAGCAGACACAGCTACTAGATCTACTGCTACTGCTGTGGTCATGCGATGGGCGTCGTGGTTGAACTCTTCAGGGTTACCCCAAGAAATACAATCTACAGACGAAGCCCTCCCATTTGATGGTGAAAAGCTCTTTGCAGCCAATCAAGTGCTGCACATCATGAAAGATTCACAGGTGACTCTTCGATCCCTAGGCATTTACATACCATCCACAAAAAGGAGGACAGAATAGGTATCAGTCGTACCAGAGGAACAGATACTCACCATATCCACAACAACATCAGTGATCATACGAACAACAAAGACAGAGACAAAGACTCCAAAGATGCAGCGCCCCAAACTCCATCCAACCAGAAAATTTGAAGCCTTGGTTGAGGGTCTGAAGGACCTTCCCCATGCTACAGTGCTGACATCATCCATCCATCCATCCATCTGGAGACCGTCTACTCCCCTTCTAACTGAGATGATCTTCCATCACCATGGACAAATGGGCCCTAGAAGTCACCAACACGGGCTATGCCATCCTCTTAGTTTCTATACACCCCCACCCACTCCCCATCCCCCTCCCTCTTCAGAGACCCCTCTCATGAGCACCTACTATGACAAGATAGATCACTAGCTACAACTAAGTGCAGTGGAAGTAGTTCCCACTCAGCACAGGGGAAGGGTTTCTATTCCCACTATTTTGTAACACAGAAGAAAAACGGGAGATGGCGACTTATCCTGGATCTCAGACTACCGAACAAGTTTGTGAGAAAACAAAAGTTCAAGATGGTCACCTTAGCAACAATAACACCAGCACTGGAACAGGGGGACTGGTTTTCAGCCCTTGCCCTGGAAGATGCTTATTTTCATGTTACAATCCGCTCACAGATTTACCCTAGCAGATTTACACGAACCACTACCAATGCAAAGTCTGACCCTTTGATCTATCAACGGCACCTCAAATCTTTTCCAAAATTCTCACGGTGGCAGCGGCACACCTAAGAAAACGAGGGATAATAATATTCCCTTACCTGGACGACTGCCTTCTAAAATCGCACAGTCGAATAGACGCCATCCAGACTACCCGACAAACAATAGACTTCTTCCAGAGTCTAGGCCTACAAATAAACAAGAACAAGTCAACCCTAGAGCCCGTCCAACACCAGAATTTATCAGTGCTTACCTCGACTCAATGGAAGCAAAAGCCTCCCTAGATTCAACACAGTATCCAACCTCATATCTGTAGTAATGAGCAGCCCATATATATCAGCCCACATCTGCCTCCAACTTCTAGGTCACATGGCAGCATACACATGCATGGTGAAACATGCACAATTACATATGCAATGCCTTCAGGGATGGCTATGAACCATCTACGGGCCCCACAAACATGGCCTAAACAGACGATTCATAGTGCCACTCAGAGTCAAGGAATCCCTAGAATGGTGGACACAACCCAACAATGTGTGGTCAGGAATCCTGTTCACACAGGAGCCACCATCCCAAATGCTCACAACAGATGCCTCCCATAGGGTGGGGAGCCCACATGTAATAACACACAATTAAGGGACAGTGGTCCCCCAACAAAACATGGCTACACATAAATCTGTTGGAGCTCCGTGCAGTTCGCAATGCTTGTCTATATTTCCTACCGCTACTAAGGAACCAGAACATAAGAGTAATGACCAACAACATTGCATGCATGTTCTACATAAACAGACAGGGAGGGGCCCGATCACTAGGCACCAAAGCCATAAAATTATGGAACTGGTGCATCCATCACAATATCAACATCTCTGCCTGGATCCCAGAACACCACAGCAGACAATTTACCCATGATCATGAATGGGAGATGAACAAGGAGATATTAGAGAACATACTCCAACAATGGGGGCACCCAGTGATAGATCGCTTTGTGACAGCCCAAAACTGCAAATGCCCGCGATTCTGCTTGAGAGCAGGTTTGGGAACATGATTGATGGGGGATGCATTCCTAATCACATGGAACGCATCTCTCCCATACGCATTCCCACCCCTACCTCCATTATTGAAGGTGATACAGAAAATAAAGACAGACAAAGGGAGAGTCATCCTGATAGCCCTCACATGGCCAAGACAGACCTGGTATCCCTTCGTAACACGGATGGCAGCATGTGCTCCAATCACTCTCCTGCTTCACACGGACCTTCTAACACAGCACGAGGGTCAGATTCTCCATCCGAACCTAGAGATGCTCCACCTGAAAGCATGGCTCCTCTATGGTTCACTCAGGATGAATCAGGGTGTTCGGAACAAGTAAAACAAGTGCTATTACACAATAGGAAATCTATTACTCATACGGCTTACCTACAGAAATGGAAGAGATTCACTGAGTGGTGCAACACCAAATAAATCTCACCGGTGTCAGCACCTCTTCCACTGATACTAGATTCCATTCTCAAGTTAAAAAACACTGGCCTATCCATAAGTTTGACCAAAGTGCACCTCGCAGTTATCACTGCCTTTCACCAAAAAATCGATGACACAACAATATTTGCACATCCAATCACTAAATGATTTCTCAGGGGCATAGAAACAATCTACCCAGAAGTGCGTCCACGTACACTATCTTGGGACCTAAACTTAGTTTTAAAAGGTTTCAGAGTAACAGCCGTGTTAGTCTGTATTCGCAAAAAGAAAAGGAGTACTTGTGGCACCTTAGAGACTGTAGCTCACGAAAGCTCATGCTCAAATAAATTGGTTAGTCTCTAAGGTGCCACAAGTACTCCTTTTCTTTTTAGTTTTAAAAGGTCTCACTAGACCACCATTCAAACCCTTGGTGACCTGTTCCCCAGCACACTATCCATAAAGTTTGCATTTTTAATAGCAATCACATCGGCTCGATGCGTGGGAGAAATAGGGGCTCTCATGGCAGACCCCCCATATACTATTTTTTTTTTAAACACAAAGTCACATTAAGGACCCATCCAAAATTTCGTTCCTAAGATGATACCGTCCTTCCATATAAATCAACCAAGACATCTCCCAGCATTCTTTCCCAAACCCCGTGAGAACGCACTTGCAGCTGTCATGCACACCTTGGACATTAGATGAGCTTTAGCATTCTATCTAGACAGAACCAAATCCCCCAAACTCTTCATCTCCACCACGGAACGGTCCAAAGGAAACCCCATATCCTCCCAGAGAGACTCAAAATGGATATCTGGTTGCCAACTAAAGGGTATACAAACACCAGTGGGAACCAGATCACACTCTACCAGATCAATAGCATCATCAGTAGCATTTCTGCACAATGTCCCTCTCATAGACATATGTAAAGCTGCTACCTGGGCCTCCAAACGCACCTTTGTGAAACACTACGCAGTTACACAGGGTCCAGAAGCAGACACCTGGCTAGGCCTAGCAGTGCCATCCTCAATTAACCAACCAACTCCAAGCTCCTTCTGTCCTAAGGAGGGCACTGCTCTACAGTCACCTGGAGTGGTGCACCCACAGCGACAGCACTTGAAGCAGAAGAGAAGGTTAGTCACCTTGTGCAGTAACTGAGGTTCTTCGAGATGTCTCCACTACGCTCCCTCCACTCCTCTACTTGGGAGTTCGATACAGGACTCTGCGGTAGAGACAGAACTGTGGGGTCCCGGCCGTGCGCGCTAGAGGAGGTGCTAACGGCATCGTGAGGCAAACACCACACATGCACGACCCATATGGGTACTGCCACTAAACCTCTCTGAGCAAAGGTGCAGGGATGCACCCCAGGGACGCACATCTTGAAGAACCTCAGTGGTGGCACAGGGTGAGTAACCTTCTCTTTCCTTTGCTGAGGCCAGCAGCTCTGTCCCAGGCAGCAGGGTCAGGAGGAGACTGGGCCACTTCCAGGTGCTCTGTGGGAAGATCTACACTGGGAGGAGGCAGCTGTTGCCCTGGATCTGCCTGAACTTTGGGAGCTGATGCTGTTTAGCAATGCCCCATGCTCTGCAAGAACTGAGGGCTCTCTCTGAGCCAGGTCCCAGAACAACCCACCCTGGGAGGCTTGGCCTGGCACCGGGGCTCTTGGGGATGGTAGGCGGCGTTTCCAGACCCAGGTGAGCCGGAGCCCTGAGGACAAAGGCTCCCCACCGTGAAAATGCTCTTTGGGCTAATTACCCTGGAGCTTCCCCCAGCCCCTCTGCACAGCTTGGCCCTGCCCCACTGGGGAGCAGATGGAGGGAGAGTGGCTCTGGCTTTTCCTGGAGCCCATGTGACACCAGGGGCTGTGGGATCAGCTCTGGGCAGCCCTGAAGTCTCTGGGCAGTGCGCAGACCAGTACACCAGGCACCACCTGGCCTGGAATTTTCCTCCAGGGCAGATTGGAAGAGGCCCTGGAGGTTTTTCGCCTTCCTCTGTAGCATGGGGCACGGGTCACTTGCTGGAGGATTCTCTGCTCCTTGAGGTCTTTAAACTACAATTTGAGGACTTCAATAGCACAGATATAGGTGTGAGGTTTTTTTTTGTAGGAGTGGTGGGTGAAATTCTGTGGCCTGCGTTGTGCAGGAGGTCAGACTAGATGATCATAATGGTCCCTTCTGACCTAAATATCTATGAATCTATGAATCTATGGGGGAAGCCTGGGAGAAGCTGCAGGGGTGCAGAGCCCTGTGCTATGCTGTGCAGCCATCAGGGCAAGGTGAGGCTGCTGCCATTTCCCCCACCCTGGGTATAGCCTAGTATCAGCCCCACTGCGGTGTGAGCGGGCCGGGGACGTGGGCCCAGGTTAGCCAAGCCTCCCCGGTGGCCCAGCACAGGCACCATCCCGCAGTGGAACCACAGAGAGTGCTAACCCCTGGCTGTCTTCGCTTCCAGGTACCTGTACAAGCTCAAGGACCTGCACGTCAGCTACGAAAACTACACCGAGGCGGCCTACACCCTGCTGCTGCACGCGCGGCTGCTCAAGGTACAGGGGGAGGGGACCTGCTGCTGCACGCGCGGCTCCTCGGGGCATGGGGGGACCCTGCTGCTGTGCGTGTGGCTCCTCATGGTACTGGGCCGGGGGGCACCCTGCTTTCTCTTCGAGAAACCTGTCCCAGCGGCTGCTCCATTTCAGGGAGAGTCTCAGCTCGCAGCATCCGTTCAGCCCCCGTGTGCGTCCTAGGCCTCCTTGTGCCAGGCAGCGAGGCTACGTGGGAGTACGCAGGAGAACCGGCCTCTGTTCCTTCTCAACCGCTTTGGCCAGAGATGGATCCCAAATGTGCCTGGGCTTCTCTGCTTCTCTCTGGGACTAGGATGGCACAGTTCAGTACTGTTAGAGTTTGTTAGCTAAGTAGCCATGAGGTTATTTTCTTCTCCTCACTTCTCCTGCTGGGAGTCTGGTTTCCCTGGCAGGACATTCCTGGCTCACGAGGCCATGCCTGGAACGACAGCCATGCCAAGCATGTCCATTGTGTGCGGGAGCCCCACGTCCCCCAGAAGTGCAGCTTCTACCTGGCCCTCAAGGAAGAACAGGAAGATGAAACTCGGACTGTTCATGATGAAACGCTCCTGTCTGCCAGTATCTGAGTCAGGTCAGGAGAGCCCCCTGTACGCCTCTCTCCGGACAGACCCAGCGCCCGTCTGCCTTGGCGCAGGCTTCCCTAAGAGAAGGAAGTGTTTGGGGGCTTCAGGGAAGGCCTCTAAAAAGAGGAACGCGGACTTTCACCCTGAGGAGCCAGCTCTGAAAAAGTCCAGGTCCCCAGCAAGATCCATGCTCTCCGGAGCCTTGACCTCGTGCCTCAGCACGATCGAGTGGAAGGACTCTGCCTCCGGTACAGCTGCAGAGTGCCCGAGCTCAAAGGAGACCGAGCTCTGGCAGGGCCTCGGTACGCTCTGCCAGCAAGGAGGGCAAGCCCAAGCAGTCAAGCTGAGCCTCGCCATCGGTACCTATGACACCCTCGGCACCAAGCAAGCAACAGCATCAGATCCCATGTCCATCAACACCAGTGTGCCCGCCCTTGATGGTACTGTCAGCTTTGAGGCCATCTCCTCGGCTACTGTGTTGGTGCTGGTCCCTACCTCTTGATAACGGATGAACCGGGGTCCCTGCGCCTCATGGTTACCAAGTGCATCTCAGTACCGAGACCCTGCTCTCTGGACCACTGTCCCTGGTACCACAGGACTCTCCACCGTTTTCGGCAGTTGCTCCTCCACTGGATGAGATGGACGAGGATGAAGGAGACTCAGTCTCCTCTCTTTCCTTTCAGGGGCCTCCAGCATATCCCTTCAGGAACCCATTCGGGGAGAGTCACGGGGAAGATCGGGCTCTGTAACAATGTGGCCTTTGGTGGGACAGAACTGAGAGTATCAATTCAGGACAAATTGCTCAGGGCAGGGCAGTTACACCCTAAAGCTGCAGTTCCTTTACTATTAAGGCACACCAAACCAGCCAGCCAGAGAGGACTTCGGTTTTACTGCACTGGCTAACCAGAAGTCACACAATCAATTCCCTTAGACACTCGAATTTCCCAGTATTGCCACCAGGGCCACTCGTTATGGGGACAGATGGTTATGAAAACCAATACCCAGTAACAGAACAAAGGTTCCCTCGATCCCAAAGGACCAAGCCCCAGACCCAGGTCAATATACAAGTCAGATCTTACCCACAAATCACGCTGTTGCCGATCCTTTAGAACAGGGGTGGCCAACCTGGGGCTCCGGAGCCACATGGGCTCTTCAGAAGTTAAAATGCGGCTCCTTGTACAGGCTCCGACAACGGGGCTGGAGCTACAGGCAGCAGCTTTCCAGTGTGCCGGGGGGTGCTCACTGCTCAACCCCTGGCTCTGCCACAGGCCCTGCCCCCACTCCACCCCTTCCCGCCCCCTCCCCTGAGTCTGCCGTGCCCTCGCTCCTCCCCCTACCCCCCCAGAGACTCCTGCATGCCAGAAAACAGCTGATCGGGAGGTGCGGGGAACAAGGGGGAGGCTCTGATTGATGGGGCTGCCGGTGGGTGGGAGGCGCTGGGATTGGGGGTGGGGGAAGCTGATGTGGGGCTGCTGACGTATTACTGTGGCTCTTTGGCAATGTACATTGGTAAATTCTGGCTCCTTCTTAGGCTCAGGTTGGCCACCTCTCCTTTAGACTCTAAAATCTAAAGGTTTATTCATAAAAAGAAAGAAATATAGATGAGAGCTAGAATTGGTTCAATGGAATCAATTGCATACAGTAATGGCAAAGTTCTTGGTTCAGGTTTGTAGCAGTGATGGAATAAACTGCAGGGTCAAATCAAGTTTCTGGAGAACATCCACAGCTGGGATGGGTCATTCAGTCCTTTATTCAGAGCTTCAGTTTGTAGGAAGGTTCCTCCAGAGGTAAGAAGCAGGACTGAAGACAAGATGGAGGAGATGCAGCTGCCTGTTATAGTCTCTTGCCATGTGGCCTGTGCTTCCTTTGTTCTAAAAACAAGCTGCCCACCACATGGCATGGAAAAACATTAGAGTTCTGTCCATAGGCAGGTCCCTGCATACCTTGCTGAGTCACAAGGTGTATCTGCCTTCTCTCAATGAGTCAGTTGTATAGCTGATGGTCCTTAATGGGCCATCAAGCAGGCTAGATAGTGCAGATGCCAAATTGTCTGGGGTGTCACCCAGAAGCATATCACAAGTTTGAAATACAGACAGTATAGAGCCAGTATTTATAACTTTAAATACAAAAATGACACATGCATACAGATAGCATACTCATAACCAGAAACTCATAACCTTTTCATGGACACCTTACGTAACCTCCTTTGTACAAGATTTCGTGCAACTATAGGACCTTGGTTGCAACAATGATCTATACAGTCACAGTTCATGTCTATAACGTCACAGGCTCATTATTAAGAGTGGTGGAACCAACCTTGCATCCCCTCACTTCCATATGGGCTCCCAGTGGCCATACTGGGCCTTCGGGCTGCTTATCAGCAACAACCTGCCAGACCTCTGGTACTGTCTCATAGGGAGTCCAAGTTGTTCAAGCAGCCCCATCACAGGAGACGTTTGAGGAGCAGGAAGCTAAGGTGGAGAAGGAGGCCACCTCTCAAACACCTATTTCATCCTTGTCTCCGGATGAGGAAGTTATGCCTCTGCCACCAGTCGTGGCCGATGAAATTCCCAGAAATCAAGACCTCCTAAAGAGGGCAACTGATGCCCTTCAAATTCCACTCAAAGAGGTTAGGATTTGCAGCGCAAACCTCCCCTTTGATGGATATCCTGCAGTCAGCAACACTTAGAGGTGAAAGTAAGCTGGTACGGTCCAGTACAGTGTACCGGCAAGAGCCAGCATGCTGTGCCGGGCCGGACCGGACCGGCTTCCCCAGGCAAGTGATTTAAAGGGCCCAGGGCCCCTGCAGCAGCCAGAGCCCCAGGCCCTTTAAATCTCCACCCAAGTCCTGGGGTAGCGGCAGCAGCCGGGAGCTCCTGGGGCTCCGTTGGCGATTTAAAGGGCCCGGAGCTCCATTGCAGTAGCAGTGGCTGGAGACCCAGGCCCTTTAAATTGCCCCTGAGCCCCAGGGCTCCCAGACGCCTCTGCAGCTGGAGCCCCAGGGCCTTTAAATCTTGATTTAAAGGGCCCAGGTATTTAAAGGTCCCACTTCTTCCGGTTGAGGACACGCCCCCTTCTCAGGACTGTGGAGTACCGGTAAGTCCTTTAAGTTACTTTCACCCCTGGGAACACCCCCCACGGTGGTGTTACCCATCAGCGAGGTGCTCCTGGATCCGGTTATGCTGGTGCAGCAGACACCTGTCACTGTTCCACCCATATGTTACCAGGTGGATAAGGTGCTGTTCCCCTCAAGCATTCTGACTTTTTGTTCTCACACCCTCTTCCTAACTCGCTGGTGGAGGATGCGGTAAAGGAGCGAGGTAGACAGCACTTCTCTAAGGGCCAGTCTACACTAGAACCGCTATGTCAGCACAACTGCACCGCTGCAGCGTGTCTGGTGAAGATGCTCTGTGCTGATGGGAGAGAGCTCCTCCTCTGTGAGAAGCCTAGTTACGTTGGCGGGAGAAGCTCTCCCACCAACGTAGCACTGTCCTAAGGGCCAGTGTAACTTACATCACTCTGTGGGTGGCTTATTCACATGTCAGTTCTACCGAAGTAAGTGGTGGTGTAGACCTGGCCTAAGTCTGCACTGTATGACAAGCACCCATTGGGCGAAAGGCTAATTCATCAGCAGCCCTGCTATTCAGAATGGCAAGCTATCAGGTGGTCATGGCCAGCTGTAACTTTACAAAAGATAACAGATTGACGGCTTTTATTGAACAGCTGCCACAAGGACACAGGGAGCAATTCCAGGCCATCATCTCCGAGGGTCAGTTGGTGGCCAGAACTGTGTTTCGAGCATCCTTAGATGCTGCGGACACTCTCCACGGCAATGGCACCAGATTGTTAGGAAGTACAGAACACTGTGGAGAATCTCCCTTGGATGGTCGTAAACTGTTCTGGGAGCCCACGGGTGAGTCCTTGCATGCACTAAAGGACTCTAGGGCTACTCTGCAATCCCTGGGCATGTACACACACCTACAAATAGGAGAAGGTTTAGTAGGTCACAGACTGCCCAGAGATCACATCCTGCTTGTTTTCCAGGTTCCACAGATCCACCAAACTCTCCCGGGACAACTCAGAGATCTCACAGAAACAGGGCTGCCCCACCACCCTCCAGGACCCCCCCAGTCCTTTTCAAAGCAACAGTTTTGATGGGTTCGTCGAGGGTTTGAGTCCTCCCAGATCTCTGGTTTTATGGCTGTGACCTTTGGCCCATCTTCCCCCTTTAGAGATTGTTTTCCCTATTTCCAGCATACTTGGAGGTGGATCACCACATACCAGTGGGTCATAGAGGCCAGAATATGAGGCTGTGAGATCCATTTTACATTGCTCCTTCCCTCCCAGCCCCCTTCCCCATCCGTCTTCAGAGACCCTCTCACAGGCTTTTACTGAGACAAAAAGTGAAATCTCTCTCATGAGGAGCACTAGCCCTGGTCCTGCGTCTTCACAAGAGCAAAGGATTTTACTCCCAAGTATTTCCTTGTGCCAAAGAGGGATGGAGGGCAGAGACCGATCTAAGACTTCGAGACAAGTTGCTGAGATTTCGGATGTTCAGGTGACTCTGGCAGCTATAATTCCTTCACTGGAGGAGGGGGATTGGTTTTCAGCTGTTGACATGCAAGATTCCTATTTCCATATAGCAATACACCCATCGCACAGGAAATAGCTTCACTTGACCGTAGGCCAGGATCATTTCCAATACCCAGTGATTCCCTGCGGCCTTTCCTCAGCCCAGGGTGTTCTCAGAGGGCCTGGCAGGAGTGGCTGCTTACCTCCAACAAGAAGCAATCGTAGTCTCCCCAGATTTCAGTGGCTGCCTACTCCAGGGCCATTCCTGCGAAGCAGTGCTACCTGGCACCCACCAACCCTCGCTCTGTTCCAGGGGTTGGGTCTGCAGCTGAATGTCAAATAGTCCCATTAACTATGATATGGCAGATAGTTTACAGGGGCGTATTTGGACTCGTTGACAAGCCGGGGCATACCTTCCCTTAGACAGGGGCAGCTTGTTAGGTCTGGGATGGGCAATTCCAGGCCACCTTTGGACCACAATAAGGAATGGTCGTCAGCTTCTGGGGCACGTGGCAGCTTGCACCATTGCACCTTTGCCTCTGCTGCTTCCAGGGTTGGCTCAGAACGACCTGTTCTCCAGTCAGAGGCACCCTGGACAGACAGTCGACGGCTCCTGCACAAGTGGATGTCTCCCTTGGCTGGTGGAAGGATCAGCCCAGTGTCTGTGCAGGGATCCCTCTCTGGACTTTAACACCAGACACATCGCTGTGGGCTGGGGACCCACCTCAGTGCCCTTTGACTCTGGGCCGATGGACAGCTCAGGAAACTAGACTGCACATCGATCTGTTGGAGCTCAGGGCTGTCCAGAATGCTGCCCCTGTCAGGGCCATGACAGACAATGCATCATGTGTTCTGTATCAATAAGCAGCAAGACCCCCGCCCTGTGCGCTGAAGCTGTGGAACTGGTGCCTCGCTCATCAGAGCCAGATCTCAGCAGTCTACTTCCCAGGTATTGGGAGCACCACAGCACTACAGATGGGAGCTTGACACCCAAGTTCTCCACAATGTATTCCAACCTGTCCTCTGTTCCATTTGTCTATGAAGGCAGCTTTCTTAGTGGCCATCACTAAGGGTCGGGGAGACTGGTGATTTGGTAGCAGATTCTGTCTTTATGCTGTTCTTCAAGGACAAAGTGTCTTCACGTCACACGCTAAGTTCTTACCTAAGCTTCTGTCAAGGTTCCATCCTGACCAATCCATTGGTCCACCAGGGTTTTTCTGAAGCCACATGGTGCTCTGCAGGAAGCCTGTATTCATACCCTGGAGGTTAGAAGGGCGTTGGCTTTCTACTGAGACAGGACCAAGCGAGTCTCCTAGGCTGTCCGTCTCCTTTGGGGTAGATTGAAGGGCTCCTCGCTCTCTGCTCAGGCTATCGAGATGGCTGTCCGGGTGTGTTAGCACTTGTGAGGATGCTGCAGGCGTTCACCCCCAAGGGGTGCTGCGAGCACATTCACCCGGATCACGGGCAACCACTCCAGCACTGCTGCAGAACATGCCAGTATCTGAGCTCTGCAGGGCTGCTCCGTGGGCTTCAGTGCATTATGTCCTGATCCGTGCCACCAGCACTCGGTTCTGCTGGGCTATCTTCAGTTCTGGACTCCAAAGCTCCCTCCTCCCCTTGGGATATTGCTCGGGAGGCCCCGAAGTGGCATGCTGTGCAGATTGAGAAAGGAGGCTAAGCAATCCCCGGACAGAGGGAGGGAGCCCGCTGAGGAGGAACCAGCTGCGCTGGGTGTATGAAGACAGGGAATTGGAAGCAGGGGGGCTGGGAGAAGGGAGGGGTGTTTGGAACCTGCAGTTACTGTCTGGGGAGGGGGGAGTCGGGAGGCTGGTGAACACAGAGTGGGAGGAAGTCAGCCAGGTAGGAAAGGCTCAGGGAAAGTGGCAGAAAGGCCTGGGCAGGAACTCACCTTGGCTGCTGATTTGAGGGTCCCTGAGCCGAACCTGGAGCAGAGGGGCCCGGGTTCCCCTGCCAGCTGCGGAGAGAGTGGCTCCTGGGCAGCGAATGGGCACACTGCTTGGGACTGTGGGGAGACCCCCCTGGAAGGGGAACCGCGAGTGAGCTGGCCGAGGGCCAAGTCCCAAAGAGGCAGGGCAGCTGCTGGAGTGAGAGAGGGGCTGCAGATCAGGAGAGCAGTGGAGAGACCGGCAGACCTGCAGGAAGGGGCGTTAGCCTCGTAGAGCTAGTCCCCAGAGCGGCCAGCAGAAGACGCTCTCCAGCGTGTGGCAAAGCACGTCATCACACCCCCTATAGGGATGCTGCTGGAAGAAGAGGAGGTTACTCACATTTTCTTAGAGATGTGGCCCTGTGGGCATGCCAGTCCCCCTCTGTGCCCTCTGCTTCGGGCTATCCCTAGGGGCATTTAGGCAGGGAAGGAACTGAGAGCGGTTCTCCCGCGCACCCCTGTGCAGCCTCCAGGCCTGGCACGAGGAGGCCGAGGGAGCAGGCATGGGCCCAATGGACACTGAGCTGGGAATTGCCACCCACGGGCTCGGGGGTGCCTGCACCCTGATGTGAAGCCCCTGCCGGGATAGGCTTATCAGAGAGCCGCAGTCACTGCATGAGGTGAGGAACCTCTTCTGCATGGCCAGCTCCTCCAGGTGGGGGTGGGAGGGATCCTGCTGCTGCATACGTGGCTCCTCAGGGTATGTGGGGGACGGGGACCCTGCTGCTGCACACACAGCTTCTCGGGGGACGGGGACCCTGTGGCTGCTTGGTGTTCTGGGAATGGGGGAAGCCCTCTGGGTGCTGGGGGGACAGAGTCAGGGTACCAGACCCAGAGCCCTGGGTGGGGGAGGCGGAGTATTGGACCCAGAGCCCTGGGGGAGTCAGGGGGAGCCCATCTCCTGCTGCTGCATGCCATGTGGGGGGGCAATGGGTCTGTGGCGACGCGGGGTCTGTGTGCCTCTCCACAGTGGTCAGATGAGCCGAACACAGCCCCCATGCAGGGCTCCCATAGCCAGAGCCTGCACACCCAGCGCCAGCTGAAGGAGGCTCTCTACAACCAGATCATTCACTACTTCGACCAGGGCAAGGTGAGTGCAGGGGGGTGTGACCCAGGGAGACTCCCCCTCTGTACCCCTCTTCCTATGGCCTGTACCCCTTCTGTGCAGCCCATACCCCCTTCCCCATGGGCCCATACCCCTTCTCTGCAGCCTGTACCCCCTTTTCCATGGGCCCATACCTCCCTCCCCATGGCCTGTACCCCCATCCCTGCAGCCCCTCCCCACGGCCCCCTACCCCCTCTCCCTGCGGCCCGTACCCCTCTCCAGCACTGGCCCCAGGAGCTCTGATAGTTTCACCAGTTCCCCTCATCCCCTGAGGGTCTGGGCACTGCCCCCCTCCAGGTGGGGCCTCCCAGAACATGGGCAGTCACTCAGGTGAGCTGGGTCCCAGCTCAGCCCTGGTGCGGGAGTGCCCCCTGCAGGATGCTGGTGAGACTGCAGCAGCTGCCAGCCCATGGCTCTAGTGGGCCCAGTCCAGCCGCAGCCCTGCCCGGGGGACGAGCCGCACCGCGAGGTCACTCCAGGCCTGTCTAGGCCCAACTGCCCCTACTGCGGCCATGCAGCTGCCATCCGCTGCCAAGGCCCGATCCCTGTGGCAGGGGTGCCCAGCATCCCATGCCACACTCTCCCCCACAGCCTGGGCCTGGCCTCTCCAGATGGGCTCATCACAACCTCTCCCAGGGCCGGTCCCACAGCACAGCTGGTGGCCCCCGTGGCCTGGCAGAGTGGGGGCAGAACCTGCCCAGGCATTGACCCCTGTGCCCCAGCAGCGGATCAGTGGGTGCTGGAGGCAATGCCCAGAGCAGAGCTGTGTAAGAAACTCTCCCACCCCGCTCCCAGCCCCGTAGGTAGCCCCTGACTCTGCCCCCCGTCTCCCAGCAGATGTGGGAGGAGGCGATTCACATCTGCAAGGAGCTGGCCGAGCAGTACGAGAGTGAGGTCTTTGAGTATGAAATGCTGAGTGACATCCTGGTGAGTCCCTAGGGGGTGCTGCGCCTCGGAACTGAGTGTGCAAGGTGGGCTGCAGGCAGGGACGCTGTCAGCTCGCAGGGACTGGGAGCCCAGGGCTGGGCTAGCAGGGGCTGCAGGTCGGGAGTGAGGGGCACCGACAGAGCTTGGGGGAGCCCATGGCTGGGCTAGCAGGGGGCTGCCGGCTGGGATTGAGGGGCAGCAGCAGGACTGGGATAGGAGGGGACAGTTCTGGGGAGTTGGCAGAGCCGGTCTCCAATCTGGCTCCTCTTGGGTAGTGGCTTTGGGGTGAAACACAGTCTAAGGGGGGTCGGGCCCCATCCTGTGTCTTGTAGCAGCGGGAGGCAAAGTTCTATGAGAACATCTTGAAGGTGCTGCGGCCCAGCCCAGACTACTTCGCCGTGGGCTACTATGGGCAGGGCTTCCCCACGTTCCTGCGGGTAAGAGACCCCCTGCCTCTCCTGGGGCCCATCACAGCCAACCACCCAGCCAGGCCAGCATCCCACCCTCTGCCAGCCCACAGCTGAGCACTGGCATGTGCTCCTGGGCCCCAGATGCCAGGTCGGTGTCGGCCCCTTTGACAGCCTTGGGCGAGGGCCCCCTGCTGATGGCCAAGCCCCAGACCCCGCCCTGCTCCTCTCCCCCTGCTGCCCCAGGGATCCTCCTCTGGAAAGTCCCCCACAGCCTGAGACCCCGCGGCCTGGGGACCCTGCCACGACTTCCCTGAGAGAGACTCCAATAGGGTCTGACAGCGGGAAGGGCTGGGATAGTGGGGGAGGGGCCAAGGGGCAGTGGCAGAGCAGGGTGTGGGGAGGAGGGTGAGGTAGTGGGGGAGGAGCCAGGCCGGGCCCCCGACTCCCTGCCAGCACCAGCTGATTCCTCCCCCACCTGCAATGGGCCAGGCTGGCCCCCCATCCCCCACCAGCACCAGCTGGTACCCCCCACCCACGCTAGGCCAGGCCATTTCAGCAGGGCTGAGCCAGGCAGGCACGGCCCTTATAGGACAGGAGGACAGGGACACTGACCTTTCCCCCCACCCCCCAGAACAAGGTTTTCATTTACCGAGGCAAGGAGTATGAGCGCCGGGAGGACTTTGAGATGCGGCTGTTGACCCCCTTCCCCTACGCTGAGAAGCTGCAGACCACGTCACCGCCGGAGCAGGATGTCACCGACTCGCCTGGCCAGTGTATCCTCCCTGTATCTAGGGAGGGGACGGGGCTGTCCCGGTTCTGCGGCCAAGGCCTAGCTGTCTGGTGTCCCGGTGCAACGCACCCACCTCCTGGGTGTGGGATTCTGTCCCGTCTAGTGGCCCCAAAACCACTTAGAGAGAGAAAACCTGTGGCTGCTAGAGCCTTAGCCAAGAGCCAGGTGGCTCTTAGCTCATGGGATAGAAGCTCATGCACTAAGCTCCAGAGGTCCCTGGTTCGATCCCGCCTGCCAACGACCGGGGTCTGTTGGTGTTACACGGGCACTGGAGTCTGGCAGAGTGTGTCCCCCGCCCCAAGCGCACCCCACGTAGGCCCTCCCCTCCCGCGAGCGCACCCCGCGTAGGCCAGAGTGTGCCCCACCGTGGGGCTTCCATTGTGCAGGAGTCCCAGCATGGGTCTTGCTGGGTGTGTCGGGCGCAGGGGTCCTGTGGGCCTCCCCAGCAGGGCTCAGCCTGGGACAGATCCGTGCTCTGGCTGCTCCTTCACTCGGCCAAGATATCCAGTGCTTCACCGTGCAGCCCGTGGAGGAGGCCAGGGACCGATTCAGGGGCAGGAATGTCCCCGAGCAGATCGTCAAGTGAGTGCCCAGGGCCCAGAACCCCCAAGGAGGGCATGCCAGTGCCCCCCCAGTACAGCCTTGGTGCCAGGAAGGATGCTTGGGGGCTTGAGTCCCCAGGCATGGGGAGGTGGTTCCCCAGGAGGGGCGTGGGAGGGGTTTTCCCCGGGCATGGGGGGCAATTCCCCAGGGGGCCAGGATGGGTGCTGGGGGTGGTGAGGAAGTTGATGCAGGTCCTGGGACAGGGTGCGCTACATGCAGGGAGTGCCCCCGCCCCTCCCCATGCTGACCCCGCCTTCCCCCTGCAGTTTCTATAAAGCCAACAACATCCAGCAGTTCAGCTACTCGCGGCCCTTCAGAAAAGGCCCAAAGGACCCTGACAACGAGTTTGCGGTGAGCCCATTCCTGGGGGAGCCCCATGCTTAGGGGGCATTGGTGGGGTGCCAGTGTGCCAGGGTGGGAGTGAGCAATGAGGGAATATGGGGGGCTGGGGCAGTATCAGTGGGAGCCCTGTGCTCTGGGGGGGGGCGAGGGAGCATAGGGGGGATGGGCCCTGTACTCTGGGGGGGGCAAGGGAGTATTGAGGGGAGGGGCCCTGTGCTCTGGGGGGCAGGGGAGCGGTGGGGGCCCTGTGCTCTGGGAAGGTGAGAGAGCGTCGAGGGGAGTCCTGTGCTCTGCGGGGTCCAGGGGAGTGTTGAGGGGAGCCCTGTGCTCTGGGGGGATGGGGGGGTTCCCAGGTGGGAGGAGCTGTTCAGCTTCCCTCAGCCCAGGCCCATGTGATGACTGAGCTCTGACACCCCCTCCACCCCCCCCAGACCATGTGGATTGAGAGAACGACCTTCGTGACAGCCTATCCGCTGCCTGGCATCCTGCGCTGGTTTATGGTCACAGCGACCACCAGGGTGAGGCCCTTGCACGGGAGGAGCTGAGGGAGGAGGGAAGCGGGGGTGTGCCGAGCCAAGCCCCGGGCAGGGGGTGCCCTCCTCTGATGTTTAGTCCCCCCACCCCGGCCTTCATTCTCTGCTGGGGTCTCTGCTCAGCTCCGGGCTGAGAGGCAGGAGACCTGGGAGTCACTGGAGCTGGCATTGTCTCTCTGACCCCCTGGTGCTCTGGCTCAGTTTCAGCCAGTTCCTTACTCTTGGTCTGTCCTGAGAGCAAACATAACCCCCCACCCCACGCTGGGGAGCCATACAAGGTCTGAGGGAAACTGAGGCCCACATTCCCTCTTTATCACACCTGGTTAAAGCTGGATTCAGTGTTCTCTGGCCAGTCCCGTCTGGCTGCCTGGTGAACTCTAGCGCTAGTGCGGGGAGAGGTGGCCCCTGCCCTGCTTGCGTAGGGCCTAGGGGAAGAAAGCCTGGCTTGCCCAGAAGTCCCCAGACATAGGGTGTGGATGCAGCAGAGCCAGGACTTGGCCTCCCCATCCCTCCTCTCACTGAGTCTGGAGACGCCCTGCGTGTTGGGAGTGTCAACTGGTGACGTGACCCTCGGAGCAGCTTGGACACAGGCAGGCGAGGTTTGCAGTAGGGTCCCTGTGGGGGATCACAGCCTGCCCAGCGTGACCTGTTCTCAGGCGGGATTGTGGCAAGCCGGGGGGCCCCCCAGACCTCTGCAGCCACTAAACATCCCCCCTCCCCTGG
Organism: Eretmochelys imbricata; assembly: GCF_965152235.1. Classification (NCBI taxonomy): domain Eukaryota; kingdom Metazoa; phylum Chordata; order Testudines; family Cheloniidae; genus Eretmochelys; species Eretmochelys imbricata. The sequence continues at coordinate 145,873,474 of NC_135575.1, forward strand.
CCCAGACCATCATCAGCCCCCTGGAAAATGCCATTGAGACCATGAAGAAAACCAATGAGAAAATCCTGACCGAAATCAACCGGCACCACAGCGAGCCCAGCCTGCCGGTCAACCCGCTCTCCATGCTGCTCAACGGCATCGTGGACCCGGCCGTCATGGGTGGCTTCGCCAAGTATGAGACGGTGAGAGCTGGGGGGCTCGGGGGGGGAAGCAGAGAGCAGTCCTGCTGCTCTGCAGGGCTGACCCCAAACAAGGAGGCCTCACCACCTGCCTCCACTGAGCTGGTGTCATGCAATGAGCACTGTAAAACATCACAGAGGAGTTATCGTCTATGGGGAGCCCAGGGCTGGGGCAGCAGAGGCTGCAGGTTGGGAGTGAGAAGCATCAGCAGGTGAGACAGGGCTGGGGCGGCAGGTGGGGATTTGTGTAGGGCCTAGGGGAAGAAAGCCTGAGCCCCCTCCTGAACGCATAATCCCTCATTTCTGGCTCCACCCCAGAGCACGCACCCCCAGCCGAAGTCCTCACTGCCTCCCACACTCCAACCCCCTGCCCCAGGCTGGAGCCCTCTCCTGTGCTCCAAACCCCTCAGACCCACCCCACAGTCCAGAGCCTGCACCCCCTCCCACACCCCAATCCCTGCCCCAGCCAGGTGAAAGTGAGTGAGGGTGAGAGAGAGCAAGCGATGGAGGGAGGGGGGATGGAGTGGTTGGGGCAGAGCAAGGGTGTTCAGTTTTGTGCAATTAGAAAGTTTGCAACTCTAAGCAGAGGAGGGAGCCCATGGCTCACATAGCTGGGGCCTGCAAGTCAGGAGTGAGGGGCATCGGCAGAGCTGGTGGGAAGCCCATTGCTGGGGTAGCAGGGGCTGCGGGTTGGGAGTGAGGGGCACCAGCAGAGCTGGGGGGCAGGGAGCAGAGGAGGGAGCCCACGGCTCACAGAATCATAGAATATCAGGGTTGGAAGGGACCTCAGGAGGTCATCTAGTCCAACCCCCTGCTCAAAGCAGGACCAATCCCCAACTAAATCATCCCAGCCAGGGCTTTGTCAAGCCTGACCTTAAAAAGGATGGTGTGACGAAGTGGGGCTGTTCTTAATGGTTCCTCTGAATAGTGTGGGGGTGCCTCAGTGTCCCCTAGGCAGTTCTTAAGAATCTAGGGGGTGGGATAAGGGTGTATGATCATTGCAGAGCCCTAGAGGGCAGGTGTGTGCAGGGGTCTGGACACAGAGAATGGCCGACACCCTGTTTCCTGGCAACTGATGGCCTGGGCCCATCCCCCCTGCAAGGTGAGAGCTAAAGGGTTGGAGAACAAAGGAATCAGGTGACCTCCTGGCCCGGGAAAGGAACAAAGCCCAGAGGAGGAGGGGCTGGAGGGAGTTTCAGTTTGGGGCTGGCTGGGACATTGAGTGAAGGGCAGACGTGGTTGTCTGGATCACTGCCCCCCAAAATGGACCCAGCTGAGGGGTCCTGTTCTCTGCACCTACAAGCTCTGTTTTAGACCATGTTCCTGTCATCTAATAAACCTCCGTTTTACTGGCCGGCTGAGAGTCCCGTCTGACTGCGGAGTTGGGGGGCAGGACCCTCTGGCTTCCCCAGGAGCCCCGCCTGAGCGGACTCGCTGGGGGAAGCGCACAGAGGGGCAGAGGAGGCTGAAATGCTCTGAGGTCAGACCCAGGAAGGTGGAAGCTGTGTGAGCTGTGTGTCCTGAAGACAGGCTGCTCAGAGAAAGGAGACTTCCCCCGAGTCCTGGCTGGCTTCGTAGGGAGCAGTTCCAGAGCATCCCCCAGGGACTCCGTGACAGATGGTAACCCATTCCAGTGCTTCACCATCCTCCTAGTGAAATAGTTTTTCCTAATGTCCAACTCTTTCTGGGTCTCCCTTACATCTGGCCCATCAGGCGGATTCCTACACAATACCCTTTCAGGCAAACTTATAGACATCCTAGATAAAAGGTCAGAAGCAGTCACACACAAGTTCAGGAATCTTTTCCTTCTTGCGACAGGTTTCCACACCCTCAGTAGGTAACATAATCAAATCACCTTCCTGCTCTCCTTGTGCCCTGGCTAGGATCTCACCCTGATTAGACAGAGTTGCTCCACCCTTTCCAACAACACACTAGCAACAGGCAAAATACAAGCACCAGAATTGTCTGGGCTCTGGGATTTTACATAGACACTAACTGGATGCGATCTAGTTACAGCGCCATTCTCCCAAGCAGACACAAACTTAGGGCCCTTCCCTTCCTGGGCTTTAGCTGAATCCAGAATCAGCTCTGAGACAACTGCACGACCCTCAACCATCACAGGCTGAAAGGCCCCTTCTGTCTGCTCCACAGACAGAGAAGAGCCAGAGACACATTCTCCTTTCCCAGACACACAGCTTGGGATCTCATTCCCCTGGTCCCAGCACACAAGGCTGGTCACAGACAACTGCTTGGAGATCAGGGTAGCTCCCTCCATAGGCAAGTCAATACCTGTGACAGACACAGGCACCTTTCCTTCACTGTCCCAATTCTCCACCCAGCTAACAGGCAAGGTCCAGGGACACTCATCTTCCACTCTCCTCGCCTTCCCACCCTGCTGACTAGACACAGCCATCAGCTCACAAGGCTGCTTAGGCTCATCCAAACTTTCCTTACCAAGCACCTTGCCACTCCCCACAGATCCCCTGCCCTGCCTGTATCTCCCCCCACTCAACTGGGGTCTCAGCTCCCCCTGTGCTCAGCGCTGCCCTTGCTGTCCCAGTGGGGGTAGGCAGCGAGCTCGCTGCTTTCCTCACTGCATCAGAGCCAGCGTGAGCCCCCTCTCCAGCGACTGGTTCCCTGGATTCAAATTCAAACCCTGGGCAGTTACAGGAGCAAGGCCTGGATCCTGTCCCAAAGAGACACAGTCACCCCACAACAGGGTTTCGCAGCTTGGGTCCTCGAGCACCCCAACGGCCAGCCAGCCCCACCCCTCCTGGGTCTGCACAGGGATCTGGGCCATAGGCAGGGCGAGGGGCTTCGTCCCTGGGACCCTCACCCAGCTCACCCAGCCCCTCAGCATCTGAGGCTGCACCACCCAGGGCCTGACAACAGTTCTCTCTGTCCCAGTGTCTCACCACCCCAGGAATGTCTCCCCATTGACCAAAAAGAAAAGGAGTACTTGTGGCACCTTAGAGACTAACCAATTTATTTGAGCATGAGCTTTCGTGAGCTACAGCTCACTTCGTCGGATGCATACCGTGGAAACTGCAGCAGACATTATATACGCACAGAGACCATGAAACAATACCTCCTCCCACCCCACTGTCCTGCTGGTAATAGCTTATCTAAAGTGATCATCAAGTTGGGCCAGAGGATTTGTGCTGGAAATGGCCCAACTTGATGATCACTTTAGATAAGCTATTACCAGCAGGACAGTGGGGTGGGAGGAGGTATTGTTTCATGGTCTCTGTGCGTATATAATGTCTGCTGCAGTTTCCACGGTATGCATCCGACGAAGTGAGCTGTAGCTCACGAAAGCTCATGCTCAAATAAATTGGTTAGTCTCTAAGGTGCCACAAGTACTCCTTTTCTTTTTGCGACTACAGACTAACACGGCTGTTACTCTGAAACCTCCCCATTGACCATCACCTTCCACTCCCACTGGAGGTCCGAGGGGTCTGAGCCCAGGAGACTCCACACAGACATAGAGGTTGGGGTCAGGAGTGGGAGCCTGTCCACCTCCCCACCCACCTGGCTGACGGAGTCTATGGCCTTGGGACCCAGCAAGGGAGCTAGACACCGGGGCTTTTCCGCAGGGTCCCCCTGGTTCAAATCTCCAGCCTGCTCAAAGGCAGTGAGGTGGCATCCACATCCCACCCGCCCCCCCTTAACCAGGGGCAGCAATTTAATCTCGAGGTTCCCTGCGGAACTGGCCGCCCAGGGTCTGTCCCCACTCACCCCAGGTCCCAGGGGGTCCCCTAGGCCTCTCCGCTCCACCACCGCCAGTTCATGCTGCTGCTGCTTCTGCAGCTCTTTCTCGGGCTCTCACCATCTCTCACAGTCCTCTTGCTCTCTCGGACTCAGCTCCAATCCCGTCCGCCTCCAATACCCCAATCATAGAATCATAGAATCATAGAATATCAGGGTTGGAAGGGACCCCTGAAGGTCATCTAGTCCAACCCCCTGCTCGAAGCAGGACCAATTCCCAGTTAAATCATCCCAGCCAGGGCTTTGTCAAGCCTGACCTTAAAAACCTCTAAGGAAGGAGATTCTACCACCTCCCTAGGTAATGCATTCCAGTGTTTCACCACCCTCTTAGTGAAAAAGTTTTTCCTAATATCCAATTTAAACCTACCCCACTGCAACTTAAGACCATTACTCCTCGTTCTGTCATCTGCTACCATTGAGAACAGTCTAGAGCCATCCTCTTTGGAACCCCCTTTCAGGTAGTTGAAAGCAGCTATCAAATCCCCCCTCATTCTTCTCTTCTGCAGGCTAAACAATCCCAGCTCCCTCAGCCTCTCCTCATAAGTCATGTGTTCTAGACCCCTAATCATTTTTGTTGCCCTTCGCTGGACTCTCTCCAATTTATCCACATCCTTCTTGTAGTGTGGGGCCCAAAACTGGACACAGTACTCCAGATGAGGCCTCACCAATGTCGAATAGAGGGGAACGATCACGTCCCTCGATCTGCTCGCTATGCCCCTACTTATACATCCCAAAATGCCATTGGCCTTCTTGGCAACAAGGGCACACTGCTGACTCATATCCAGCTTCTCGTCCACTGTCACCCCTAGGTCCTTTTCCGCAGAACTGCTGCCTAGCCATTCGGTCCCTAGTCTGTAGCGGTGCATTGGATTCTTCCATACTAAGTGCTCAGTAATCTCATCATAAAAGGCGATTAGATTAGTCAGGCATGACCTTCCCTTGGTGAATCCATGCTGGCTATTCCTGATCACTTTCCTCTCATGCAAGTGCATCAGGATTGATTCTCTGAGGACCTGCTCCATGATTTTTCCAGGGACTGAGGTGAGGCTGACTGGCCTGTAGTTCCCAGGATCCTCCTTCTTCCCTTTTTTTTCTCCCAATGGAGAACCCAATCGTGAAGACCCCCGTCTGGTCGGGGACAGGTGTCTTGGCGATGCCTGGCTACCACTCCAGCTGCTCCCAGATCCTGCTATAGCCCCATTTGGGGTCAGGAATCTGTTCCTTAGAGCGGTCATCCTCCTCCAGCTGCACGATGAACTGTGCTTTGGTGAACTTTCCAATGCGCAACCCTCTCTTTCTGCACAGGGTTACAATGTCCTTCTTCAGGAGACGGTGACAGGCCATCACTCCGCTCTTCCCCAGTTCTTGTGGACTCACAGGCCTGAATGCTCTCAGCTCCCCACAGTTTCCAGGGAGAACCCCTAGTGTGCCAGCCCTTCTCAAGGTCACCACCTCTTTGCCAGGGTCGAGCGGCAGACTCCTCCGCCCCTGGGACTGCTCGCTGCAATCCCCCGGGGGACCCCTGTTACTGCACAGTCCTTCTCGCTGGTCACACACTCCCAGGGGTTAACCGCCCCCCCGAAACCACTCCTCTCTGAGCCTTCAGCACGCCTGGTCCTCATCAATCCCCCTTCGTTTTACTGCTCCCCAGTCACTTACTGCAGGAAGCGCCATCCATGGGGTGCAGTACATCCCACCTCTACCACCAGTTGTCACGGAGTCCCCAGGCGATGCTCTGGAACTGCTCCCTACGAAGCCAGTCAGGACTCTAGGGAAGTCTCCTTTCTCTGAGCAGCCTGTCTGCAGGACACACAGCTCATATGGCTCCACCTTCCTGGGTCTGACCTCGGAGCATTCAGCATCCTTTGCCCCTCCATGCGCTTCCCACAGCGAGTCCGCCCAGGTGGAGTCCTGGGGAAGCCAGAGGGTCCTGCCCCCCAACTCCGCAGTCAGACGGGACTCTCAGCCAGCCAGTAACACAGAGGTTTATTAGACGACAGGAACATGGTCTAAAACAGAGCTTGTAGGTGCAGAGAACAGGACCCCTCAGCTTTGCCCATTTTGGGGGCAGTGAGCCAGACAACCACGTCTGCCCTTCACTCCATATCCCCAGTCAGCCCCAAACTGAAACTCCCTCCAGCCCCTCCTCCTCTGGGCTTTGTTCCTTTCCCGGGCCAGGAGGTCACCTGATTCCTTTGTTCTCCAACCCTTTAGCTCTCACCTTGCAAGGGGGAAGGGCCCAGGCCATTAGTTGCCAGGAAACAGGGTGTTGGCCATTCCCTGTGTCCAGACTCCTGCACACACCTGCCCTCTAGGGCTCTGCAACGATCATACACCCTTATCCCACCCTCTAGATACTTAAGAACTGCCTAGGGGAAACTGAGGCACCCCCACACTATTCAGAGGAAACATTAAGAACAGTCCCGCTTCGTCACACCAACCTAGACCTCCCCCACTGCAACTTGAGACCATTACTCCTTGTTCTGTCATCTGCCACCACTGAGAACAGCCGAGCTTCATACTCTTTGGAACCCCCTTCAAGTAGTTGAAGGCTGCTATTAAATCCCCCCTCACTTTTCTCATCTGCAGACTAAATAATCCCAGTTCCCTCATCCTCTCCTCGTAAGTCATACCCCAGCCCCCAGTCATTTTCGTTGCCCTCCGCTGGACTCTCTCCAATTTGTCCAGATCCTTTCTGTAGTGGGGGGGCCCAAAACTGGACACAGTACTGCAGATGTGGCCTTGTCAGTGCTGAATAGAGGAGAATAATCACGTCCCTTGATCTGCTGGCGATGCTCCGACTAATGCAGCCCAATGTGCCATTGGCCTTCTTGGCAACAAGGGCACACTGTTGACTCATATCCAGCTTCTCGTCCACTGTCACCCCTAGGTCCTTTTCCGCAGAACTGCTGCCGAGCCATTCGGTTCCTAGTCTGTAGCAGTGCATGGGATTCTTCCGTCCTAAGTGCAGGACCCTGCACTTATCCTTGTTGAACCTCATCAGATTTCTTTTGGCCCAATCCTCCAATTTGTCTAGGTCACTCTGGACCCTATACATACCCTCCAGTGTATCTATCTCTCCCTCAAGCTTAGTGGCCTCTGCAAACTTGCTGAGGGTGCAATTGATCCCATCAGCCAGATCATTAATGAAGATGTTGAACAAAACCAGCCCCAGGACCGACCCTTGGGGTACTCCGCTTGATACCGGCTGCCAACTAGACATCGAGCTGTTGATCACTACCCCTTGAGCCCAACGATCTATCTAGCTTTCGATCCACCTTGTAGTCCATTCATTCAGTCTATACTTTTTATGGATAGATGGGGACTGTGGGTCGGGAGTGAGGGCACCAGCAGAGCTTGGTGGTTAGCGCTGGAGTAGCAGGGGCTGCAGGTTGGGAGTGAGGGGCACCGGCAGAGAGCAGAAGAGGGAGCCGAGGGCTCACACAGCCAGAGGTGTGGGTCGGGAGTGAAATGTTGTGTCTGTTCCATGCTCAGCTCCACCCTGCCGGGGGCTGAGGCCACGTGCTGAGCCAGGCCGGGGTAGGAGCTGAGGCGGGTTTGCTGTTGCAGGCATTTTTCCAGGAGGCCTACCTGACTGAGCACCCTGAGGACCGGTCCAGTATTGAGAAGCTGCAGGATCTGATCGCCTGGCAGGTAGCTCCCCTCGTGGTGCAGGGCTCCCAGCGTCCCAGGGCTTCCTGCGGGTGTTTCTGTCCCAGCCTCCTGCAGCCAGGAGCCCCCTCAGCAGCTGCTCCAGGGAGAACATTGGAGCATCCTTAGAGTTCCCCAGATGGGGGATCTTCTCCTGAGCCCTTTGCTCTGGGCATGCTGCTGCCCATTCTGGCACCGGGCACTGACGCCCTCAGCTGCCCTGCTCCCATTGCCTCCCAGTCCTCCATCTAAGGACCCTTCTCCCTGTAGTGCAGAAGTGGGCAAACTACGGCCTGTGGGCCACATTTGGCTCACGGGACCGTCCTGCCCGGCCCCTGAGCTCCCAGCCAGGGAGGCTACCCCCTGCCCCTCCCCCACTGTCTCTCCTCCCCTGCAGCCTCAGCACGCTGGGCCGCCAGCACTCTGGCCTGACGCTTCTGCCGGGCAGCGTGGCTGCCAGCTCTTGCTGCTCTGAGTAGCATGGGGGGGTGGGTGGGAAATAAGGGTCAGAGGGTCCCAGGGGGGCAGTCAGGGGGCGAGGGGGGTTGGATGGGGCAGAGCTTCGGGGGGGGGGGTGGTCAGGGGATGGGGAACGGGGGTTGGGTAGGCGTGGGAGTCCCGGGGAGCCTGTCTGGGGGCAGGGGTGTGGATCGGGGTTGGGGCAGTCAGGGGACAGGGAGCAGTGAGGTTGGATAGGGGGTGGGGTCCCGGGGATGGTTAGGGGACAAGGAGCAGGGGGGGTTGGATGGGTCGGGGGTTCTGAGGGGGGCAGTCAGGGGGCGGGAAGTGGGAGAGGGCCGGATAGGGGCTGGGCCAGCCTGTTTGGGGGGGCACAGCCTTCCCTACCCAGCCCTCCATACTGTTTTGCACCCTCGATGTGGCCCTCGGGCCAAAAGTTCGTGCCCCCCCCAAGCGCTGTCACGGCTGGGTGTATGAGCCAAGGCCCATGACGTCCTGCGGGTGCTGGCACTGGGCCTGTGTCCCGGCAGATTCCGCTCTTGGCAGAGGGGATCCGGATCCACGGCAGGAAGGTGACTGAGGACCTCAGGCCCTTCCACGAGCGCATGGAGCAGTGCTTCATGCAGCTGCGAGCCAAGGTGGAGAGCCAGTATGGCCTGCGGGAGCTGGTGAGTGCTGGGTGGGCATGGGGGTGGGCGAGAGCGGGGGGCAGGCGGGGGGCGGGGTCAGCGGGGCTGCCAGGCGGCCGGGGGGCGGGGTCAGCGGGGCTGCCCATTAGGGTGGGGGTGCTAAGGAGGTGGACGTTGCTGAGAAGCCGAATGGTTTCTCTGTGTCCCAGGGGAGGGGGACAGGGGCCTGCCAGGGAATGGGGTGGTGCTGGCACCCCAGGGCTGGAGCAGGGCTGAGGAGCTAAAGGCGAACATAAAAGGCCCGTCCAGGAGCTGGGAGCAGTTTCATGCAGCAGCTGAGCTGCCAGCAAAGCCCCTCCCCACACCCAAATCAGCCAGGTTGTGACTTGCTGTTAACTGGCGCTGGGTGGGCTGGGTGCCCGCAAGCCCATGAGCCGGAGTCCTGCACCAGGGAAGGTGCCAGCAGCCAAACAATAAAACTCCTGGATCTCACTCCAAGAGGGGCTCGGCAGCCGCAGAACAAGATCTTTCGGCATCTCTGTACCTGGCCGTCTCCCAGCAAGTGCCCTTTGAATGCCCTTGGCAAAGCCTCTCACAGGAGGCTGGTTAGGGCCCAGTCGCTATGGGGTGAGGGCAAGCTCTGCCCTGGAGCAGAAGGCTCAGAACAGAGCAGGGATTGATGGTCCGTTTCCATCAGAGCTGAAGGGTCACAGCAGGGCCCCAGGGGGCAGACTGGGGTTTCAGATATTTACTAACAAGCTGGAAAAGGGACGTGTGAATCTGCAGATGGCACAAAGGTATTGAGAGGAGCTGAGCCCAGAGGAGCCCGTGAGGAATTTGAGGGACTGACCCCGGGAAGCACACTGGCAGGCCCAATTTAACAGTATCCACTCAGCAAACGGACCCAGCGTCGCTGGGCAGCTCAGTGTGACCTCAACACAATGGGCAGCTTATGCCAGAAAAGCAAACGAGTTGCCGAGCTGCTGGACAGGCAGGGGAATAATGCAGAGAACAGTCCAATGTTGCCCTATAGACAGGGGGCATGGTCCCTGGCCCCCGGCTCCCGCAGGACAGCACAGAGCAGGGCTCACAGATGGCCGACGAGGGCAGTCGGACCCTGGAGAAGGTCTCCTCTGAGGGACTGCCCAGGCTGCGGGGTTGTTCCCTTTGAGAGCAGACAGATGCGTGCGGGTGGCTGAGGCTAGGGATGGAGAAGGGGCAGCAGAGCCCCGTGTTCCCTGTCTCCCAGCGCATGGATGTGGGAGGCAGTCCGTGGAACTCAGCAGGAAAATTGGAAAAAGTAACCAGTGTTTCATAGCCTGTGGAATTCATGGCCACAAGCTGTTGCTGAAGCCCAGAGCTCAGCAGGGTCCAGCGTGGGACCAGCCCCTTTGAACAAGACCATCCACAGCTGGCACAGTAAATACTGAGTAACCCGAGTGTGGCAGGGCTAGAACCACGGGCATGAGCCCAGCCTCTGGCTGGGGGGTGGGGAGGGGCAGGTTAACCTGCTCTCCCTGTAGCAGGGCTGCTGCTGGCCAGTCTCCAGGACGGGCCTCTGGGCCAGTCCAGTCTGACGCCTTCTCATGCTCCTCGGGCAGCCGGCGGCAGGGTGGGGTGGTGATTGCTCTTTGCCTGCGGCTCCTAGTGACCTGTCTGTGCCGCCCACCTGGGGCCAGGGTCCCTGGGGCTCCCTTCTTCCTCTGCTCCTCGCACAGGACCATTCACATAGAATCGTAGTTGGAAGGGACCTCAGGAGGTCATCAAGTCCAACCCCCTGCTCAAAGCAGGACCGATCCCCAATTTTTGCCCCAGATCCCTAAATGGCCCCCTCAAGGATTGAACTCACAACCCTGGGTTTAGCACCTGCCTCTGGGCAAGCGGCCCCGTCTCACTCCCTGCGCCCCTGCTCAGCCTCCCCGGCCACAGGCCTGTGTCAGCGCTGAGCCAGCCCCAGCCCCCCCGGGCTCTCTCTGTGGCCCCAGCGCTCCAGTGCCCATGCTGCCTGGGGGGGGGGGGGGGGGCGGAGCTGCCCCATGGGGGAGAGGGCTACAGGCCTGGCTGGAGCTGGGGAGAGAAGCTCAGCCCTGGCCCCCCGGCTCCCTGTGCTCGCAGCCCTTCCTGGAGGAGAGGCGCGGAGGCCGCCCCCACTCCAAGGTGTGGGGCCCGGAGACAGAACAGCCCAGCCGCCAGCATCGAGACAGGTGAGTCCTGGAGCCAGGGAGCAGCCCTGCTCTGCCCTCCGTCTACAGCCACTGGCTGCCCCCCTGCCTCCCTGCCCCCCCCCCCCCGGGACTGCCCTCCCTGCCCCCCTCAGCCACTGCCCTCCCCCACAGCCCGACCCTGCCTCGCTGCCCATCCCCCCCCAGCCACCGCCCTCCCTTCCCCTTCCCACCCACCCCCCTCCCCAACTCTGCCTGGTCTCCCCCTAGCCACTGCCCTCCTCTCCCCATAGCCCCACGCTGCCTTGCCCCACCCCCACCCAATGCCTTGCTGCCCCTCCCCCAGCCCCACCCTGCCTCGCTGCCCCCTCCTCCCCGTTCCTTCCCTCCCTTCCCCACTCAACCTCCCCTTTCCACTCTACACTGCCACCACCTGTCCCCCCCCCATGGCTGCCCCCCACCCTGCTCTCACAAGGCTCCCCTGGGGTGTCTGCAGCACAGAGCCCCCTCCCTCCAGGAAGTCGGTGCTCTGTGCTCCTGAGCATCCCCCCGAGGCCGAGGAGCGGAAGAGCGAGCGCCGGGAGAATCGGGGCAGCACCTTCTTTGGGTACCGGCGGCAGGAGCAGCGCCAGTCCATCTTGGAGCCCCCAGAGCCCAAGGTAAAGCTGCCCCCAGCATGAGCCATGTCCCCTTTCTGGCACCGCCCCAGCCCGTGCCCCCTGACGGGCCTGCGCCCTCGCACACTGTGAGCTGCGGTGCCCCCGTTGCCCTGGGCAGGGGCCAGAGCACAGCGGGGCTGGGATATGCCTAGGTGAGGCCTGCCTAGGTGAGAGCAGCCTGTGTGGCCTGGCCTGCCACACAGAGCCCTGGAGTCTATTCCCAGCTTAGCTGCTGGGTGAGGCCCAGCCCCTCCGTGCCTCAGTTTCCCCATCTGTGAAGGGGGAACAAGCTAGAGGATTCATGTTATTCCCCTACTCAGCTTGCGCCAGCAACCCCTGTGCCCCAGTGCCGTGTCCTGGCTCCCCCCTGGCTGGCCCCAGCTCGGCCGCTGCTGGCCCTTTAGCTACCTGGGAGCGGGCTGGTGGCTGCTGACCCAGGACCTGGAGCCCAGGGCTGGGGACCTGAGCTGCTGCCCCTTGCTCCCCCAGGAGAAGTGGAGACTCTCCCGGAACATGACTGAGAGCTGTCTGGCTGGAGCCGAGGGAAAACAGCCACCCCCGGAGAGAGATGCCAGCACTGCCCCCCGCAGCGCAACAGGTACAGGCCCTGCAGTGTGGCAGGTGTGGGCCCCCCTTCCCTTCCCCCAGCGTGGCAGGCACAGACAACCAGGGCTGGGATTGAAGGGGGCTGTGGATCAGGGCTGAGAGGCACCAGGGGAGCTTGGGGGGCGGAGTGGGGGGTGTCCGGGCCACGCCCGCTCTGTTGAGCCATAGACAGCAGCTCGGTGATTGTCTGGGTTGGTCCCGGTCCCAGTGGGGCGGATTTGCCCCAGATATACAAATCGGATTCTTGTGGACGCCAGAGTTGCTGGGGCCGCCCCTCCCTGGCAGCCCGAGTGCCACGATTGTCTGGGTGAAGGTCCCTGTTGTCCAGGCTTGAGCAGGGCCTTGTGAAGACGTCTCTGTCCGAGACCGCCATGGCGGAGGCTGCAGACTAACCATGGAGAGTCTCTGGGGGGACCCCTCTGTGTAGCCCCAGCCCGTCGTCAGTGCCCTGGTGAGCCGCTTCCTCCGCTCTGCGACCCTGGTCATCAGCACTGAGGCCTCGTCTGCGCTGCCGGGGCTGGTCACCTCTGTGCACTGAGCCTCCACTCGCCGGGGCCCTGCCTGTGGGACGTCTGTTCAGGGGCACTGGGGCAGCTGTCCCACGAGCGCTCGCTCTGCTGGGGCCCAGGCACCGCTGCGGCTTGTCGGAGCAGTGCCCTGGCTCGGCGCCACGTGGTGCCCGGCGCCGCTGCGGCTTGTGGGAGCAGTGCCCTGGCTCGGCGCCACATGGTGCCCGGCGCCGCTCTGTAGCTGGGGCTCCTGGCACCGCTGAGGCTTGTCAGAGCAGTGCCCTGGCTCGGTGCCACGTGGTGCCCGGCGCCGCTGCGGCTTGTCGGAGCAGTGCCCTGGCTCGGCGCCACGTGGTGCCCGGCGCCGCTCTGTAGCTGGGGCTCCTGGCACCGCTGAGGCTTGTCGGAGCAGTGCCCTGGCTCGGCGCCACGTGGTGCCCGGCGCTGCTGCGGCTTGTCGGAGCAGTGCCCTGGCTCGGCACCACGTGGTGCCCGGCGCCGCTCTGTAGCTGGGGCTCCTGGCAGGGCTGCCCGCTGGGGAACTGCTGGCCTGCAACCTCCCGCCAGCTGCAGCTCCAGCACTGAGGGAGCAGCTGGGGCCCACAAGGACACTGGCCGGTCACTCGCCATACAGGGCCTGGGGATCTTGAGCGTGCCCTGGCCACGTGGAGACCTCGCCCCGCCCTCCCCTGCCCCCCCCTTTAACTCTGTGATTTGGCCAGGGCGAAGGGCCTGAGGGGCTATTTTATGCCTTCAGGCTGGGGGGAAGGGGAGGACAGGCCGGGCATGGGTGCCGCTCCAGTGCCCTGTGCTGCTCTCCTACCTGTGGGGCCAACACGAACCAAGGACAGGAGCCGTGTGGCCAGACAGTCCGAAACCCAGAGGCCGTACGGGGAGCGGCTGGTCCCTGCCCGGCTCGGCTCTCGTGGGGGGCTGCTGACTCCTTCACGGCCCCTACGTGCCCAGCCATGGAGCTGGCACCACAAGGGCACAGGGTAGAGCCACTTTGCTCCAGCTGCGCATGGCCAGGAAGGGCTCAGCCTGTCCCCTCCTCTCTGTGTGCAGGGGCGGCAGGGCCCCCCCGGGGCTTCGCAGGGCAGGTGAAGAGCGCCAGCAAGGCCCCCCCGCTGCCCCGCAAAATCAGCTCCAGCGTGTACGAGACCTTCATGGAGCAGAGCACCGGGCCCAACAGTGGGAAGGTACTGGGCAGGGCCTGGGGTGTAGGATCTCCCCAGAGCCATGTTGGAGGGCAGGGCCCAGCCCCCCCAGACCCACCTGGGGTGCAGGACCCAGCCCCCCAGAGCCACTCACTAACACTTGTTCCTTTTTGTTTTAGCAGCTGACAGTGGATGGAAGTAAAGGACTGAAATCACCGCCCCCACCCCCCCCCAAATCCAAGCGCATGACCCAGACCTGAGCTGCCCCACTGGCCATGACCAGCCCCCTCCTGTCCTGCTCAGGAGGATGACTTTGCTGATGAAGGCATTTGCTGGCTGCTTGGTCTGGCTGCCACCGCTCTGTACCCTCCATGCTCTTGTCCTGCTCCCAGCACGCACTGGCTGAGCCCTGGTCATTCATCTTCCCTATGGCAGCCTAAGCATCCCACACACGGCCCCGCCCCCCCGGTCCCTGTGTGCTTGGAGCTGCAGAAGCCCCAGATTGCTCAGCTTGCCTCTCACAGGAGGCACCAGCCTAGGGCAGGCCTGGGGCCCATCTGCTCCCTCTGAAGAAGGTGTAGGAAACATTGCAGCCAGCAAATCTGCCCATGACAGGCTGCCCCAGCCCCAGGAGTTAGAGGGCAGCTGCAGCCCTGAAGCAGGCTCTGGCTCCCTTCCCAGACTCTCCTTTTCCCACGAACTATTTGTGCTCTGGATAGTCTCGTTCTCTGTGTAAAGGCCCAGCCCCATAGCCATCCTGGGGCAGTGAGTGCCACAGGTGAATGCCATGCTGCCTGGGGAAAATATTTCCTTTGAATTGCCCCTATTTAGTTCTACGGCCTGTCCGTGTGCTGTGAGGCTGGGAGAACGGGGGCTCTGCTCCCCCAGTTGCAGCCCCATTAGTGTTTGATAGACTCTTAGTGCCCTCATTGGGCAAGAACAATCCCCAGTGAGTCGGCCCCTTGTTACAGGACAGTTCGAACAGGTCCTGACCCCTGGGGTGGGGCTGGAGGTGGACGGCCCGAGCACCTGTACGCCCCCCACCCCCAGCTGGTCACAGAGCAGCACTGGAATAGAGCTGCTCCCGGCTGTTGCGACCCCCCTCGAGCTGCGGTGCAGCCAGCTGCCTGCATCGCCACTGGGGCCCTTCTGCAGCAATCACAGCTCAGGTCATCTAAGGCCATTTCCCATCACCTGGGCCCGGCAGGCCCCCTGCACCCCTGACTGTAGGGTGCCCCCCCGGCATTGGACTCAACGCTGAGGCCTAGGCCACAGGCCTGGCATTTGGTGTGAGCATCCGCGGCTGTTCAGCACCGTGGGGGCCGGCTGCTGACCCCAGCCCCAGAGTGGGGCAGCGGCAGGAGCCAGGCTGCTGCTGCTGCGTGCTGCACTCGGGCCCCCCCACCAGGCTGCAGCATGACGAGAGGAAGCCAGACAACCCTGTGTGTCCCCACCATGGGCGCCGCACCAGCCTAGCCGCCCTCGGGGTGGGGGCAGCCCCAGGATTTGTGATCTGCCCACGTTCCTCAGAGCAGCTCCTCGCCCACCCCAAGCTAGCCAGGCCCCGCTGCTTTCCCAGCACGTCCCCTCCGCACTGCTGGGTTTTGTGTTCTTGGGGCCGTGGGATGCCTGCCAATAAAGAGACTAAAGCCTCCAGCCCATGGCTCTGCACGTCCATGCCCAGCCCCTGACCTCAGGCTAGCGGCGGGGGAGAGTGAGGGCAAATTCCTAAGAACAAAACAGACTAAAAGGGGGGGTTGTAAATTTTTTGGCCCGAGGGCCACATCAGGGTGCAAAACAGTATGGAGGGCCAGGTAGGGAAGGCTGTGCCTCCCCAGGCAGCCTGGCCCTGCCCCCTCTCACTTCCCACCTCTGACTGCCCCCTCAGAACCCCCCCACAAAATCTTATCCCCTGATTGCCGTGTCCTGGGAACCTACCCCCTAGCCAACCGCTCCTGCTCCCTGTCTCCTGCCCACTGTCCCCACTCCGAACCTCCACCCCATCCAACCCCCCCTGCCTACCCCCCAGGACCTCCTGCCCCTTATCCAACCCCTCCCTCCCCTCACCCCCTTACCATGCCGCTCAGAGTGGCAGGCAGGCAGCAACAGGACAGTCCCGTGGGCCGGATGTGGCCCAGATGTGGCCCATAGGCCATAGTTTGCCCACCTCTGGACTAAAAGGCCATGGGGGCAAGGGTGCACTGGAGGGGAAGGGGTGATTGGAGGGGTGTGCTGTAGAGGGCAAGGCAGGCAGAGGGGGGTAGGGTGCTACCCTGGAGGTAGGGGCTTGGGGGTGGGGGACCCAAGCCCAGCAGCCCTGGGGAACGATGCCTGGCTCAGAAAGGCACGGCGTCCCTGAGGCCAGCTGGGCAGGGCACAAGATTCGCTGTCATGCCCCCAAAGCGCAAGTGGGCCAGGGACCACCCCAGGAGCTCAGGCCAGCTGAAGTCCAGACTTCCTGGGGGTAGCCCTAGAGCGCCAGGGGGGATCTGCTCCCACACCCAGGCCAAGCAATTCCCTATACAGCCCTTGCAGCCTCCCATTTGGGGGCACTGGGGGCTGTGAACACAGGCAAAACTACAGCAAACACCCAGAATCCTGCTATGGCCAGATGTCCCCCCAGAGGCCCAGTCAGACCATCCGAGACACAAGGAGGGGAAAGCCCAGCCCTCCCCCCACTGCTCTAACTACTAGACCCCACACCATTCCCAGAACCCAGGAGTCCTGGCTCCCCTCTCAGAACCGGATTGCCTTTGCAGACTCCCCCCCACAGCTGGCTGGGACCCTGGGGGCTACGTGTGTGGCTACGTGTGTGGTATCAGGCCCAGCCCTCACACGAGGGCAGTGCAGGGGGCAGGCCTTCAGGTGGAGCACGGCTTTCTCCTTTCTGTCCTAGCACTATGCCCACTCCTGGTTAACAGCCCTAAATTACCTCCCCCTGCACCGCCTGTCCACAGTGGAAAGTCAGTGCCCCAGCACCAAGATGGGCCTGCGCCCCTTTGCAGCCGAGATCACTGACCCTGCCCTGCAGTGGGAGAACCCCCTGGATCCCATTCAAAGCAGCTGCCCTCCCAGAGGCCAGCAGAGCTGGGCTTGGGCAGCAGCAGGCTTAGGGAACAAGTGTCACTCGCCCCCAGTTTTCATTTGCAGCCAATTATTCAAAAGTGGGGGGAGCTGGTGCCTTTGGAGCGCAATGGCCAGCTGCAGGAAAGGAGGGGCGGGCCACTCACTTCACCCAGAGGATGGAGTTAGGCTCCAGTAACATGTGTCTATGCGCCAGCCCCCACTCTCCTGCTCCAGGAGGGTCTGAGAGCCCCTGAGCAGCTGGGGGAGGAGCTGCTCTGCAGGGCAGAGCTCAGGTGCCAGGCAGAGAACAGACTGACCCCTTTCTTCACAGAGTTTTAAGAGCATGGAACCTGCCCCCCGCCCCTGCCAAGGTGCACATGAGGGAGGCACAGGGGAGCGCTCTCCTTCGGGCATCGCTTCTGTCCCCTGCCTGCGGAGATTCCCCCCAGAGCATGCCCTGCAGGAAACTTTCTCCAGCTGTTGGGAGTCACCCCCAAACCAGCCTGTCCAGCACTCCCCGGTACCTCTGACCATCTGACAGCGCCGAGTGAGAGGCCTGGAAGCTGAGGCATGAGCTCAAGCCCGGCTGAGGTGGTACGGGCACCACGGTGGGAAGGCCAGAGGACTCAGTACAGGGATAGACACACTACAAAATAACTGGGGCCTGTAGCTGGTGGTGCTAAGACACCCGCAGCTGTCTGGGGGGGTCCAGGGAGCTCCCCGTGCTCAGCCCTGTGGCACATCTCAGGCCCGGCCAGCTTCAGGCCCAGAACACTGGGCCCCATTGGTTAAAGCGTGGCCTGGAAGAGGAGCCACTCTCCCCTCCCTTCCCCCTGCCTCCC
The DNA here is from genome assembly GCF_965152235.1 of Eretmochelys imbricata. Taxonomy (NCBI): domain Eukaryota; kingdom Metazoa; phylum Chordata; order Testudines; family Cheloniidae; genus Eretmochelys; species Eretmochelys imbricata. The sequence goes on from NC_135575.1 coordinate 145,891,161, forward strand.
CAGAGAAGTCAGAAGGTACCCCTCCCCAGTGATCTCAAGCCCTCCAACCTGCCCATAATAAGAGTCAGATTTATTTTTTGTAGCTGAGAAGAAACCCCCTTCCCCCAGTTTAACACAACAGCCCAAGTGGAGAAGGCAGGGCTAGGCTGATGCTGAGTCCAGTCCCACATGGGGGTGGGTGCAGGGCATCCCGGTTCCAGCTCTCCAGCCCTGTCTGGCTAGCTGGAGGCAGGTCGGGTGTGATGCGGGGATACACAGGCACTTACTGCTCCACCATGGGCAGCTGAGCACCGCCTGCCTAGGCTGGCACACGCCGCGAAGGCCCCGCTGCATCTCAAGCGTGCTGGTTCGGAGGGGATCCCACTGCAGTGCTGTGAATCATGCAAAACGGCCATGCTGAGGTCACGCTCCCAATGGGCCCGAGCCCTGTGCACGCCACAGGCAGGAGGGTGAGGGGCCGCCTCAGTGGCTCCCATCGCCCCGCGGCATCCCGTATTTCTCTGTGTATCTCCTGTGGGGCAGGAAGAGTCCATTAGTCAGGCAGCAGAGGGGTGCGGTGAGGGAGTGGATCGCCCCCATGATGGCAGCTAGAGTGGCCTACTATTCACATCAGAACTGGAAGCCAGAACTCCTGGGTTCTACTCAGATGACATCGAATTGGGGGGAGCTGCCTCCCCGGCAAGAGCCCAGAGGACCTGGGTTCAGACACAGGCAGAAACCACCAAACTCGGCTTGGGGGAATAACCCAGTCCCAGCAACATGTAACAGAGGGAGGGGGCAGTGCCTCCATGGCTGAGGGTGACCCCTCCACCCTCTACTCTGGGCCCCCTGAAGGCTAGATGGGACTGGTGGCTCATCTGCTGTAACCTTCTGTAGAGCACATGCCCCATGACCCCACCCTGAGCCCCATCACTTGCGTCTGACTAAAGCGCAGAGACCAGGCACTTACCCTGCAGCACTGTGGTTCCTCGAGATGTGGCCACGACCCTCCTAATGCCCACTCGCACTCCAAAGCCCAGATGGCTGAGGACGGCGAGAGCAGGAATGGGTCATGAGGAACCACTTCCTGGGGGGTAAGTAACCGCTCTCAGCTTTTCAGGTCTGTGTCAGCGTGGATCCCTCTGCGGGTAGCTGGCAACCAGCATCCTCCCTGCATGATGCGAATGAGCCAGTCACACAGACGGCAGCTCTGCTCTCTGGAATTTGGCCTGTGGCCGGCTGCCTTATCAAGCACACAGTGTTTAACCCAAGTCCGTGAGTTACTCCAGGTAGCTGCCTTGCAGCTCTCAGAGTGCAGCGGTCCAGAAGCTGCTGCCCAAGCCTGATGGAGAGTGCCTTGCCATCTGGTGGAAGAGTCTGTGCATGGTGTGTTCCACTTGGAGATGCTCTGTGATGCGGCCACAACAAGGCAGCCTGAAAGGCCTGAGCTGCTGGGTAACAGCACAACTCTGGCAATGTCCAAAGCATGCAGCTTCTGTCCACATGCTGGGAGCACCAGGAAGACGACAGGTAGTAACGGACTGGGTTAGGTGGAATTCTGAGACCAGCATAGGGTGGAACCTGGGGAACAGTTTCAGCACCACCATGTCCCTATGGAAGGATGTGGAAGGGCTTGGCTCTTGCTGACCTTCCAAGCTGAGGCGATGGCCAGATCATCTTGGTAGTCAGGTGGTGGAGGGAGCACTCCAGTGGGGGCTCCGGGGAGGCTCCATGGGCTCAGCACAACACTCAGGTCTGCTGTATTGATCTCAAGGTGTTCTAAACCCTCTCTGTCCAACATTAAAACTGACAAAGGTTTCCCGGTTTACCTGGTTCCTTGACAGACACCCAAAGGCACTTGGTCTACAGCTGAATCTGTACTGATCACACACAAGAACAAGAAATGAAAACAAGCACCGGCACAGAGTGGAACCGAGCGATTATCCAAACTAAAACATACTCATGCCTCTTGGAGGCTAAACAACAGTCTGGTTTTCCCCAACAACCTCTCCTTAAGGCAAAGGAAGGGGTTAACTACACTAAGCCCTGAGGTGTGAAGGGCAGTCACCACTCATGTTTTTGACAGACAGGCACAAGGTGGTGCATAGACAGGTGGGGAAATATAGCTTTGGTTCACCTTCTGGAACACTGCACTGCTGGGTGGTTCGACACAGACACTTTGGCTGGCAGGTCATTTGGCCCCTGGTTCACTTTCTGATGACTGGAAAAAGGCTAATGTAGTGCCAATCTTTAAAAAAGGGAAGGAGGAGGATCCTGGGAACTACAGGCCAGTCAGCCTCACCTCAGTCCCTGGAAAAATCATGGAGCAGGTCCTCAAAGAATCAATCCTGATGCACTTGCATGAGAGGAAAGTGATCAGGAACAGCCAGCATGGATTCACCAAGGGAAGGTCATGCCTGACTAATCTAATCGCCTTTTATGATGAGATTATTGGTTCTGTGGATGAAGGGAAAGCAGTGGATGTATTGTTTCTTGACTTTAGCAAAGCTTTTGACACGGTCTCCCACAGTATTCTTGTCAGCAAGTTAAGGAAGTATGGGCTGGATGAATGCACTATAAGGTGGGTAGAAAGCTGGCTAGATTGTCGGGCTCAACGGGTAGCGATCAATGGCTCCATGTCTACTTGGCAGCCGGTATCAAGTGGAGTGCCCCAAGGGTCGGTCCTGGGGCCGGTTTTGTTCAATATCTTCATAAATGATCTGGAGGATGGTGTGGATTGCACTCTCAGCAAATTTGCGGATGATACTAAACTGGGAGGAGTGGTAGATACGCTGGAGGGGAGGGATAGGATACAGAAGGATCTAGACAAATTGGAGGATTGGGCCAAAAGAAATCTGATGAGGTTCAATAAGGATAAGTGCAGGGTCCTGCACTTAGGATGGAAGAATCCAATGCACCGCTACAGACTAGGGACCGAATGGCTAGGCAGCAGTTCTGCAGAAAAGGACCTAGGGGTGACAGTGGACGAGAAGCTGGATATGAGTCAGCAGTGTGCCCTTGTTGCCAAGAAGGCCAATGGCATTTTGGGATGTATAAGTAGGGGCATAGCGAGCAGATTGAGGGACGTGATCGTTCCCCTCTATTCGACATTGGTGAGGCCTCATCTGGAGTACTGTGTCCAGTTTTGGGCCCCACACTACAAGAAGGATGTGGATAAATTGGAGAGAGTCCAGCGAAGGGCAACAAAAATGATTAGGAGTCTAGAACACATGACTTATGAGGAGAGGCTGAGGGAGCTGGGATTGTTTAGTCTGCAGAAGAGAAGAATGAGGGGGGATTTGATAGCTGCTTTCAACTACCTGAAAGGGGGTTCCAAAGAGGATGGCTCTAGACTGTTCTCAATGGTAGCAGATGACAGAACGAGGAGTAATGGTCTCAAGTTGCAGTGGGGGAGGTTTAGATTGGATATTAGGAAAAACTTTTTCACTAAGAGGGTGGTGAAACACTGGAATGCGTTACCTAGGGAGGTGGTAGAATCTCCTTCCTTAGAGGTTTTTAAGGTCAGGCTTGACAAAGCCCTGGCTGGGATGATTTAACTGGGAATTGGTCCTGCTTCGAGCAGGGGGTTGGACTAGATGACCTTCAGGGGTCCCTTCCAACCCTGATATTCTATGATTCTATGATTAGGGACATCATCTTCGCCGGGGCAGGGCTGTCTCATCTCCTGTGCTGATGCAGTGCAGCTGATGCAGCATTTGATGAAAAGCTGACAGCGTGGGGCTAGAAGGATAGAAATTGTGGGGAAGGGAGACAGAAAAGACAGTTACCTGTTCCGTAACTGTGTTCTTTGAGATGTGTTCCTCATGTCCATTCCATATTAGGGGTGTGCGCTCACCCCAGGCACTGGCTCCGGAAGTTTTTCCCTCAGCAGTATCCGTAAGGGAGCGGCAATCCACGCCTCACGCTGCAAGACCGGTACCGGGATGAGGAGCGGGACCTGGAGGGATCACAGGCCGGGTGTTGGGAGGATTTCCCCGAATACGGTGACACCCATCTTGGGGATCGCTGGCAGGGCCCACAGCTCCGGTCCCCCAATCGTTCCCGGGATCTGTAACAGTGTTTCAGTGACGCGAAGGGCTGGTCCCGACGTTCCTGCCTGGGGCGAGGGCGGGCGGAAAGGTCCCAAGGCAGGCTTACCCTGAGTCTGGGCACTGCCGGGCCGGTGTGGGCGGCACCAGGAGCATCAGGGTCTCCTGTGCAGCCTGGAGCGCTTCAGGCATCGATGGCACCCGAAGCTGATGAAGGCCCACCTTTGTGTCCGGGCTTCCAGGCAAGGAACAGGGTGGGCGGCATCACTCGACAAGAGCTGAGGTCAGACTTCCCAAAGGGGCAGATGAGCCGCCCAGTGTGGTTCTTAGCTCACCCCCAGCCCTGCCCTTCCCCTTGTGGGGAGTAGGAGACCGCCCCCTACCGGCTTTCTTCAACTTCTTGGCCGGGGCCATGGATGGGGATCGGTGCCGGCTCATTGACAGCACTGGCAGGGCACTACGCAGCGGTGCCGTGGTGCTGGATGCTGAGTCGGACCTTTGCTCCACGGCCCGAGTGAGCACTTTGAGTCTGATCTCACGGTCTTTCTTAGTCCTAGGTTTAAAGGACTTGCCGATTCGACACTTATCACTTATGTGCCCTTCACCAAGGCACCTGAGACAGGTACTATGCGGATCGCTCACGGGCACGGGCTGTTTGCAGCCATCGCAGGGCTTAAAGCCTGGGGAGCGGGGCATGCCCCATCCCCCGGCTAAGCCCCTAACGGGACTAGCAAAACTAACTACAGCTAAGGGCTAACTACTACTAACTATGCACACTCACTTTACAAGAACTCTAGTTCGTACGAACGAAGCCTAAGCAACGCTAGTAAGAGAAGTGAACGTTCCGTGCACCATCACTGGCAGCAAGAAGGAACTGAGGGTGGGGGGAGCCAGCGGCGTCCCTTATACAGCACCATGCGGGTGCCACTCTAGAGGGCGCCAGTCCCCTACGGATACTGCTGAGGGAAAAACTTCCGGCACTGGTGCATGTGGTGAGCACACACCCCTAATGTGGAATGGACACGAGCAAGCACTCGAAGAACAGGATCTTACATGCCTCTGCAGTGCTGGCAATGAGGACGCCCCACCAATGGCAGAGGACTGGATGTCGTGACGGTTCTCAGCACTCTCACAGCCTTATGAGCAAGGCCTGATGGCCTTCCTCGTGAAAGGAAAATCCTTTGGTCTGGTCTACTCCCTCTGTCTTGGGCTCGGGGAAAATGAGCCAAGCTATGCTGGGCCAAGGGGAGAGCTGCTGAGATTTTTCAGTCTCTTTTTAAGAACCCCAAAAAGGAGTAAAGAAGGAGGCATAGTTCATCCTCTCGTTATTTTGTCCACCAAATAGGCCTAATATCTGCCACACCAACTTTGGTCCATTAATTTCCAGACCCACATTTTCTGATTTATGGAGTCCAACCTCACACAGTCCCTGATTCTCATCAGCAAGACTTGTTTTTTGGTTTGGACTAATTCAGTCTGTCTGGTTTTCTTGCACCTGTTTATAATATTCTCTATTGAAAATAACTTGATCTGCTTTCCATGGTTAATTCCCAGGCAAAATGTTACAGGTTATTATGATGTCTTAGGAACTTTCACATACTTTTTTTTACAACTGAGCTTATAATTAGGGTAAGTTTTTAGGCCCTATAATCACAACAGGTCCCACAAGGGAGTCAGGTCTCTGACTGAAGGGCAAGCATGGAAGAGGCCCCTGGAGGAATTCTGATGCCATAGGGTGGGAGAAGTCAGAATACAACTGTACCAAGGTGTGATGCACAGATATTGCAGCAAGGTGAGAGTTAAATATGAACGCTTCATGTTTCAGGAGCAGAATATAGTACAAGATCTTTGGCCCAAGAGCTTCACCTGGTCAACACGACAGTGAGTTGCCCATCTGGAGAATTTCTTCCATTTTGAGGAATAAGCTTTCCTGGTGGGAGGTTTCTTGCTTTGCATAAAAATATCCTGGCAGCGACTGCAAGTTCAGTAGGGCTCAGCCAGCAGGCATCCAGGCCCTCTCAGTGCATCTCTGATCTTGGTTCTGAGCTATTATACTGATACAAGCCGGGAGGAGTATTGGGGGAAGAGGAGGAGGGCACCCCGGACACCTGTAACAGGTCAGAGCCAAAACTCTTTTGGCCAGTAAGGGGCTATCGGGATGACTATAGCTGTGTCCTGTCTGATCTTGCATCAGAGGAGAAAGGCATCCAGCAGGGAACCTGGGCTCAGGCCTTTCCTGGAGCAGAAGTTCAGACCCTTGCTGTTGTGCTCTGTGGCCAAGAAGTGTATGGTGGGAGTCTAGGATGGACTTCTGCAGTGACCACTCGTGGTTGGCCCCCCCGGTCTGCTCAGAAAGTCAGCCAGGTTGCTGCTGACTCCTGGAACGGACAGCCAGTGGGGTCGGCCCACGTTGATCGATCACTGCCCAGATGTGCTGTCAGGATTTGCATGGTGGAGTTCGGCAGAACAAGCAGGAACGCTACATAGACCCTCAGCTCCAGGACAGTCACAGGTAGGTTCAGGTCATTGTGAGACCATGTGCCTTGCATCTGTGAGCACTGCAGCCTGTCCCTTACGTGTCCATGATAAGAGTTGTCAGGGAGTAGCCAGAGAATGCCACCCCTTTTCTCACGCTCCCCAGGTCTAGCCACCAGGCGAGCTCCCCCAGGACTCTGAGAAACTATACCCACTCGTTCCTGATGTCTGGATGGGGAATACATGGACCTCAGTCACACCTGTGATGGCCATAGGTGGAGTCTGGCAAGTGGCATCACGTATGCGCATGTTGGCATGCGGCCTGAGAGTCCCAGGCCCACATGCACTGTCGGTCTTGCCTGTAGATCATTTACTTCTGACTGAAGAAAGTAGAATCCATCCTCCAGCAGGTAGGCCCGTGCTGATCCAGAATCAGTAGGAGCTCCTGTGAACTCTATTGTCTGCGACAGGGTGAGACAAGGAGTCCTAGCTGAAAGAACAGGGAAAGGTTGTATTGTAAGGCTGTTCCAGTCTCCTGCTGGGATCTGCCCATGACCAGCCAGTTGTCCAGGTATGGACAGAAATGGATTCCCTGTCTTCTTAAACATGATGCCGCTACAGCAAGGCCTTTGGCTCACACTCAACACCAGAGAGTCTGAAGGTCAGAACCCTGCACTGATAACGGTCAGGCCCCATTGTGAATCTGAGGTATTTCCTGTGGGCTGGGTATACACCCTGCAAATCAAGAGCTATGAACCAGTCTTGAGCTTGGAGAGAGATGATGGAGGCAGGTGTTACACTGTCTCAGGGTCAGGATGGTGTACGTGTTCAGTCAGCGTCCTCAGGTCCAGGATTGGAAGACAACCTCTCTTCTTTGGAGTGAGGAAATACCAGGAGCAGAAGCATCTTCTCCCAATCTTTGTTAGACCTCTGCCATGGCTTCTAGATGTAGCAACAAGGCTTGTTCCGCTTGTAGCAAGCTCTCATGGAAGTGGGATGGGGTGGCCCCAGGCAAAGATCTGTAACATCCATTTATCTGATGTGATGGCAAATGCCAGGTGGAATGCGGCTAGGTGGCTTCTGAAGGTTGTGTTCTCTAGAGCGGGTCCAGTGCAGCTCTCGACTGTCTTGTTGATCCGTTGACGTGTGAAGGAGCAGATGCACTGTCGAGGAAAAGGAAGGTTGATGCCCATGTTGTATCTTGGGAGCTTCTTGGCATGACATTCCGACTGTATGGGGTGGCAAGACAGTGTGTGCTGCTGAGGCTGGGGATGCTACAGCCTGTTGAATGGAGGGGTGCAAGTCCTCAGAGAGTACAAGGTGGCTTTTGAGTCCTTCAGTGAATGCAGAGGGCTGGCCCCCTGCTCGCTCAGCAGCCTGGAGTCTTCACAGGGTACATCCTCAGTCACAGCCTGGAGCCGCGGTGCACTGTCTATGGTCACTGTGGTGCCCAATGACCTGGCCATGGTGTCAGAAGAATCACCACCAGCTGGTTTACATCCTTGAGTTCTGCTCTGTCCCATGTCAGGAAGTTGTACTTCGCCATCAGGGCCTGACAGTTAGCCACGCACAGCTGCAGCAAAGCTGGAGTATGACTTCTTCCCAAGCAGGGCGAGACATCTGGAGTCCTTGTGCTTCAGCTCAACCTCAACTTCTCTTGCCTAGCAATACGACAAAGGAGGCTGGGTCAACTGAGTGTACAAGAACTCAAATCCCATGGAGGCCGGTACCTGGGACTTCGTCTCAACTCACTTCACCATTAGCTTCTCTGTAGCAGACGCCAGCCACAGCCCATTAGCTGGGTCCAGCAGTCCCTCCTGTTGGCTGGGAAGGTGATCCTGCTGGACCAGAAGCCAAGAGGGGCTCAAACAGCTTGTGAAATTTCTCCAACCTGCCAAGGGTCTCAGCAACACTCACAAGGAGCTCCCAGAACAATTTAAAGTCATCCAGTGCCAGAACCAGTGCTGACAACACTGGTGATAACGGGAGAGATCTTCAGTGCTGAGACGGGGTGTCACGCTGCCCTGTCCCTGGAGTTGGCTGTTCCTGGTATTCAAGTGTCAATGGCCTGCTGGGGGGAGGGAGGGAAAGAGATCTCTTCCTTTTCCTCAATGGTGGAGACTGGCTTCTTGATGCTGGCCACGGTGGGCCCCCAGCACCCCACAGGGCCAAAACAACATGCCACAGGACCCTCTGGGTGGCTCAGGTGCTTCTCCAGAGCCAGGCTCTGTGCTGGCAGAACCTCCATCTCCCCAGCCCTTGATCTCGCATGGGGCTTGGAGGCTTTGCAGTCTATCCTTATGGGAGGACACCCAGCTCCTTCTTCATTTCTGCCTCGCTGCTCAGAGCAGTCCCTCTTGCTCCCTGACTTTCACCCCAGAGATGCCGGCGCCAGCTTCAACATGGACACTGAGGCTGGCTTCAATGCCTGTGCCTGGACGGATCCTTCCTCAGCGCTGGGTTCTCAGCGCTCCCCTGCGGCACTGCCTGCGTCTGCCCAAGATGCCCTGCTGCTGCTGCTGCTGGAACTTGTTTCCTAGGGCTCTGACAAGACCTTCAGGGACTGCTCCACCTCACACGTAGACTGGCTCATAGCTCACACAGTCTGGCAGAGAAGGCCAAGCACAGTGAATACTCAATTCCCTCAGGTAAGAGGCACACACTGCGTCCGTCCTTCAGGGAAACGAGTCCAGTGCAGGATGGACAAGGCTGGAAGCCCACAGGGCAGAGTCCACTATAAGGAGCCTGTATGGTCTGGTCTGACCACTGGAATTCAGTCCCGATGGTGGATCGATTCATGGCTGACAAACAGTCGATCAGAAGTGATTGAGGATTTTGGAAATTTTAATAAAGTTTAGCTTGAGCTGAGAACTACAGGTTCCATGTCAGTGCCATGGGCGGTAAGAGGGAACTGAGGGTCATGGCTGCCCCACCTTTCATGCATCGTATGGGAGAGCGAGGCAGCAGAGGGCTCATGCCAGCTGGGGCAGACACAGCTAATCCGAAAAACCTTCGGTCCGGTGTGCGTGAGGACCATGCTCAACCACAACAGGCTCCATGCTGACACACACTGAAGAACTAGTGCGGGCTGAAGTGCATGTTCCAGAAAGGCAGACCCAGATGTACCCGAAGGTTTGGCTCCCACGGCAATCCTCCTTAAAACCTTGGGCTCTTTGGCCTGCCTATGTGGAATCCCTCTGCTTCCCCCACGAGCCTGGTGTTGTAACGCCAGTAATCCCAGGGGACAGAAGGCAGAGGTTCATGTCAGCCCAGGTCACACTGCACTCTAGCTCTGCAAGCAAAACAACATGGTCATTAGCTCTGGGTGCGCTCTGAGGAAAGTGCTCGGATATATGCTCTGAAAGAACTGGAGAAGCCCCGTTGTACCAATGAGTCAAATTCTCCACAGGGAAAGCCTCATCCCTCAGCTCTATCTGCACCTGCTTTCTCTCATCCCTGAGAGATGGAGAATCCACCACTGCCCCGGGAGTTTGTTCCAACTGTTAATCACCCGCACGGGCCCTAATTCTAATTGGAATAGGTCTGGCTTTGACTTCCAGTGTGGGTCTTGTTCTACCTCTCTTGGCTAGATTAAAGAGCCTTTAGTCCCCAGGAACTTCTCCCAGTGAAATCAAGTCACCTCCCTGTCTCCTTTTCACTCAGCGAAGCAGAATGAGCTTGTAAGTCTCTGGCTGCCAGGCATTTTCTCCACCCGCCAACCGTTACCCTGGCTCCTTTCCGTATCGTCTCCAGTTTTCCAACACCCTTGTTTAAAACGCTGCCCCAGAGCTGGGGCTGTGTTTCCGCACTGGCTGCACCAATGCCGCATGGACAGGAGAATCCCCACTCTACTCCTATGCATACTCAGGGCTCCCCAGGTTTGTATTCCCCAGGACCTCATTAGCCCATTTTGCCACACACTGGGTGCTAATTTTCTCATGAGAATGTTGTGCAGTACTAAGTCAAATGCCTTAAAGTCTAGGCACATTACAGGTGCAGTTACCTTTATCCACCACACTCGTCATCCCAAAGAATTAAATCAGGCTTGACAAGCCCCATTTGCCATAAAACCACATGGACTGGCATTAATTATATGCCTATCCTTTAATTTACTGATTGAATATAGCAGGGAGTGGACAGCAGGGGGGGATGGATAGCTTAGTGGTTTGAGCATTGGCCTGCTAAACCCAGGGTTGGGAGTTCAATCCTTGAGGGGGCCATTTAGGGATCTGGGGCAAAAATTGGGGATTGGTCCTGCTTTGAGCAGGGAGTTGGAATAGATGACCTCCTGAGGTCCCTTCCAACCCTGATATTCTATGATTCTAACCTTATGTCCAGCCCAGGGAGACGACCCAAGGCTCCGGGGTGGTAACAAACTGGGGAGAGCTGCCCCAGAACCATGAGAGGGTCACATGCTGGAAAAGGAGCCAAATCCAGCCACGTTTCCCTGCCTGCTTTGTGCACAGCTCTGTGCCACTACCCACCGTCCCGTGCTGGGAGGCAGAGTTCAGCTGGGCATCAGCACCCTTGCCCGGAGCAGGGCACAGCATACAGATACGGCCCCGGAAATGCCAACCACCCTTGCTGTGACCACGGCAGAGGTAGGAGTCCTGAGACGCAGAAGGGACTCACCTCCTGGCGTAGGCATACAGCACATGTTTCCGCTCCTGCAGGGACAAATGCCTCTCCACAGGGGACTTCGCAAAGAGCTTCATAGACGGCTGGGGGAAGAGAGCATTCAGGGAGCAGCCACGCTGCATGGCCAGGCAAGTTGCCAAGTAGCCCAGCGCCCGCCCATCCCCACCCACCTTATCCTGACCTCAGTGCCCACACCTCTCACTAAGAGAGTCTGTGCTAGAGGCTGTAGAAGACTCCAGTCCCATTAGTATCACAGGCTGGAGCTTGGGTGACCACAGCCAAACCAGCCCACAGTGCCCAGCTCTCCACACACTCAGGCCATGAGTTTGGTCTAGCGAGGGAGAGGCAGCCCATCAGCCCTGTTCCTGGCCCTGACTTGTCTGCTTTCTCAGCAATCCCAGCTCTCTCAAACCCCAGCCACCAGCTCTTGGGGGCAGGCCCCCGCGCAGCCCTGAGAGGGCCTGTGGCCAGCGGATTCAGCCTCCCCAGGTCCCCCTCTCGATGTCCCGCCAGCAGGCACCTTGGAGGAAGATGAAGCTGCAGGGCACTGAGGGCTGGAAGCCGCTGAAGTCTGGGACGTAGACGGAGCAAGCAGGCTGGTCTCCGGCTCCTTGTCCTCAGGGAGGAGGGGCACCCGGCCCTCCAGGAGGTTGGCGATGGTAGTGTCCACGCAGTTGGTCTGGGCTGTGGGGACACAGGGGCTCAGTTAGAAGGGAAGCTGCTGCTGAAGCTAAGGTACCTGTGCAGGGGTTCTCCATGTCCCAACAAGCCCCACAGCACAGCAGTCCCCAGGCCTTCACGCCAGGTGCTGGGGAGCTCTGTGACAGAAGGATACGAAGGGCAGCAACCAGCCTCTGCCCCACAAGGTCTGCACGAAGGTCCCAGGTACTCGCTTACCCAGGTCTCTCCTGATGGTTCCCAGAGACACATGTGGGAGCACTTCCTTGACCCGCTGGGCCATCTCCGTGATCCGCACATCCTCGTCAGCAAGAGGCCCGACACCAGCCAGGCTGGGAGATGCCCTGGGCCTGGCAACCAAGGACTGGCTTGAGGCTGCAGGAGTAAGAACAGAGGGTATGAATGGGCAGCCAAGAGGAGAGTGCAGGGCCCCAAGCTAGGCTGGCCAGGGGAGAGATGACCCACTGGCGTCTCTAGCTCCTACAGCCTCAATGAGGGGACTCCCCATCTCACCAGGTCTGCCCTTATCCCAGTCTGGAGCAGGCAGGCTGGGGTAACACCCTTTCCCAGGAGTGCCTCCTGCTTCCCCAGGGCGGGGGCTGGCACTGGAGGACCATGTCCTTTTCCCTCCCCCAGGTGTGAAGCTTTAACAGCAGAACTGGGGCAGCTACCAAGGGAGAAAGTGGGAAGCATAGTGGCTCTGCCGGAGCCCAGGCACGTGCTCCACAGCAAGGAGGGCAGACACACACCTGGGGCAAGGAGGTGAGGCGGGGTGTGTCTCAGCCTCTTCATATGCTCGGCTTTATCCGCTGCAGTGAGTCGCGTAGAAATCACACCCAGTTCCACAGCCAAGAGCTACAGAAAACACACAGGGGAGAGTCAGCAGAGTCACACACCCAGGGAAACAAGATCCGGGGATTGGTACGTTCCTAGGTGTAAAGTCTGAGGCCATTTTCTGCAGCCACATTAGGACAGGAGCTAAAAAGCAGAAAGTCACATGCTCCCATTCCATCTAAATTACATTAAAACAATGAATTTTGGGGCAGTTAAGAAGGCAGCGCTCCTGTCCTGTCCATCACCACCAGATAAAGAAACAGATCTTAAGATGTTTTAAAAAAAAATTTGTTTTGCATTCTGTCTGACAAGGAATCACTTATCAACAGTTGTGATAGCGAAATCTCTACTTCTTTATTGTTATGCCTTTATGGTCCCCACTTCTCTACTGTTTATCTGTAGGGACTCTGTCTGGTTCTTTGATTGTTTCTGTCTGTCTCGTGACTAATTTTGCAAGATTTAAATCAACTAAGGTGATGGGGTACGATTGGTTAAACAATTGTTTCTCAATATGTTAGGATTGGTCAAAAAATTATTTTGTAGTACTTTAGTTTAAAATGATTGGTTAAGGTATCGCTAACCAGGACTCAAGTTTAACTAACTGGGGTCCAAAAGGAAATTCTTTGGAACCTAATTCAGATACAGCCCAAGATCAGAGGTGCCAGACCTCAACACCCTGCCAACTATACTGTGCAGAAGCTGGCATCCCTGGACCAGTAGTTCTCAAGCTTTCCAGACTACTGTACCCCTCTCAGGAGTTGCATTTGTCTTGCGTACCCCCCAAGTTTCACCTAACTTAACTACTTGCCTACAAAATCAGACATTAAAATACAAAAAAGTGTCACAGCACACTATTATTGAAAAATTGCTGACTCTCATTTTTTCTGTATGAAATTTTAGTTTATATTGACTTCGCTAGTGCTTTTATGGAAGCCTGTTGTAAAACAAGGCACATATCTAGATGAGTTGATGTATCCCCTGGAAGACTTGTGTACCCCCAAGGGTACACGAACCCCTGGTTGAGAACCACTGCCCTGGACAACCTGATCCTGACTGGCAACCAGGAAAAATTTGCCTGCCTTATTGAGAGTGGCGAGCATTGTATACTTATAACGTGTATTCTCTTTTGGTAACTGTTAATAAATAGAGTTTAAGGATATTACTATATTATTGTGTAAAGAGCTTTCACTGGTAAAAGGCCTGCAAACCTACAGAAGAATATGCCCTGAGCCCTAGGAACTGGGAAAGGGTAGGTGCCTTTCACCCAGAGCTGTAGGAACTGGGAAAGGGAGGGGTGCCTAAATTAACTGGGTTATGCCTTGAGCCCACGGAAGGGTAAAGGTAGGGTGTCCTAGAGTGTGTGGGTAACAGGGAGATCGCCACAAACAAATACTGGCACTTTGTTGGCTATTGGTGCCAGACAGCACCACCCTGCATTTGACAGATTATTAGAAATCCTTGCTACCACCATAGCAGTGTCACCTGCCAGCTCTCTCCGTGCTCTGGGATGGAGATGACCTGGTCTTCCCCAGCGTCAGCACACTAAGCTCTGAGCTTTGCTTTCCCCTCGGCTGTGGTAAATTCCATTTCTATATCCTCATTCCCATTAGCCAGCCTGCCCTGGCCACTGAAGTTAGCTCCCCCTTGAGCTGTGGAGGGGCAAATAAATAGCAGGCCATGAAGGATATGGCAAATTGGGGGGTAACAAATATGGGCCCAGAGATACCCACTCCATCCAGACACACCCTGGCCCCTCCTTGAAGATGCTCTCTGTCCCCAAAACAGGCACGGCTCACATCCACTGATCCAGTCCCAACCCTCCTCTAGGACGCCCTGCAAATGCAGCAGCCCCAGCTCTCCCTCCCCCAGGCCCCTCCTACCTCTTGAACTCGGAGCGCAAACTCCTCATTCAGCTCATCAGCTTGTCTGAAGACAGGCGGCATCCACCTGATGGGAGACAAAGGCACTGGGCTGACTGCTCCTGGCATGGCTGAGAGCCTGGGCACCAGGGCCCTTCCCTGAGTCCACTGTGAAACCGAGCTCCCCATGCCCAGGAACAGGACCACGCCCCGGGGGTAGCAATGTGAACAAGAGGTGTGGCAGAAGAGGGAAGTGGGCGGGGGGGGGGGCCACTACCAGGGGAGGAATTGGGCCCATTCAATTTAGTCTCTGCGTTAAGGGTCCAGAAAAGGGGTGTCAGTGGCCTGTTAATGTGGTTCCCAGACCCAGACTGGGAGGAGCTGCTGCCCCAGTGAGGGCAGCAAGAATGCAGAGGCACCTGGGTCAGACACAAGGTGTGGGCAGGAAAACTACTATGTGCATCACAGCCTGGGGGAAAAGGACACAGCCTGTCCCCAGGCTCCCTTCTGGGAGGGACTCAACAGGGGCCCTTTCCTCAGACTAGGGAAGGAGAGATCCCCCACAGATCCGGCTCTCCTTCTCTTTAGCTCGCACTGCCACAACGAGGGAGAAGGGGACATAGGGGAAGAGCCCAGCAAGTGGCCCTGTTCAGGGACTGTGCCCTCAAGACGCTGCGCTCTGGCAAGCAGCTGGGGAGATTTTGCTCACCGATACCCCAAACTGAGCTGCACGCTGTAATACAGACATGCTGAGCCACTCTGCCAGCCGAGGGTGGAAGGAGAACGGCTTAAGCCCTGGGATTCACAGGGAGAGGGGCCCAGCCTGCATTGCTCAAACGAGGGAAGAAGGGGAGGGTCAGGAGAAGCCTCCCAGCAGGGAGAGGGATCGACTTGAGGGAAAGGCTGAGCCAGCTGCAGGGAACCACCGAAGCGCAGAGGAGGCAGGAGCTGACAAGGGAAATACAGCAGAGAAAGGTGGGGAAAAGGGCCCGGGGAGACCAAGGCACCCCTCACCAGTACTGGATCCCTCTCCCCCTGACAGGGGACAAACCCCACTCAGGAACCAGGAGCCCAGAAAGAGGCTCCTCCCACATCAGGAACCTGGAGAGCAGACAAGCTGGCACTCGGCACCCAGCTGAACAGCCTAGGACCAAGGCCCAGGGCCAGCAGCACTGACACTGGCAGTGGCAGGAGTGGACACAGCAGGGTCTCTCGGCAGAGCTGAGTGAGGTAAACACAGCAGGACCCTGCCCCACCCCCCTCCTCAAAGGAGAGCGAGAGATAGTACCTTACTTGATAAACTGTGAAGGGAACAAAGAAGGTCCAGAACAGCTCTGTGATCCAGGAGGAGTCGGCCACACTCTGGAGAAGAGAGCACAGTGAGACTACGGCTGGGGACAGAGCCGCACACAGCCAGCGAGACAGGGGCAGCCATGGACATGCCCAAAGGAAGGAAGAGGAGCACAGCAAAGACCTGCTCTGAGGCAAATCCAGGCAGGCTGCTTTCTCATCAGGCAGAACTAAGAGGGACTGAGACAGCTGGGGATGTGGATAACGACAGGGAGACCTACAGACGACTAGCACCAACTGATTACATAGCTCCAGGGCTCGCCCCCCTCCTACATCAGAGCAGACAGGTGTCCCCCCCGGCCCCTGTAACTGAGAAGGAGAACATGCTCTCAGATGAAAGACTGGTAATGGCTTCAGGCCTATGGACCATGAACAATTTTCTGGACTCACAGGAAGGCCCTACTCTCTTGGCCAGAATCATAGTAAGGAAGCATGTTGGACTCGGCGACCTAGCTTGGATCTGTTTTGGGCACTAGGATGCCTATTACACAGACAATTCATAGCTAAGGAGCACCTGGACCAGACAAAACCTGAAGATTTTCCAGACCTGTCAAGACCTTGTGAGAAAAATAAGTATGAATTCCCATACAACCTATATTTATTTCTTAAACTGATTTCACTGAGAGATTGAAAACCTAGCAGATCTTAAGCATAAAAAAGAAGCTTACAAGAAGTGGAAGGTTGGACATATGACCAGGGAAGAGTATAAAAATATTGCTCGGGCATGTAGGAATGAAATTAGGAGGGCCAAATCGCACCTGGAGCTGCAGCTAGCGAGAGATGTTAAGAGTAACAAGAAGGGTTTCTTCAGATATGTCGGCAACAAGAAGAAAGCCAAGGAAAGTGTGGGCCCCTTAATGAATGAGGGAGGCAACCTAGTGACGGAGGATGTGGAAAAAGCTAATGTACTCAATGCTTTTTTTGCCTCTGTCTTCACGAACAAGGTCAGCTCCCAGACTGCTGCGCTGGGCATCACAACATGGGGAATAGATGGCCAGCCCTCTGTGGAGAAAGAGGTGGTTAGGGACTATTTAGAAAAACTGGACATGCACAAGTCCATGGGGCAAGATGAGTTGCATCCGAGAGTGCTAAAGGAACTGGCGGCTGTGATTGCAGAGCCATTGGCCATTATCTTTGAAAACTCGTGGCGAACGGGAGAAGTCCCGGATGACTGGAAAAAGGCTAATGTAGTGCCAATCTTTAAAAAAGGGAAGAAGGAGGATCCTGGGAACTACAGGCCAGTAAGCCTCACTTCAGTCCCCGGAAAAATCATGGAGCAGGTCCTCAAAGAATCAATCCTGAAGCACTTACATGAGAGGAAAGTGATCAGGAACAGTCAGCATGGATTCACCAAGGGAAGGTCATGCCTGACTAATCTAATCGCCTTCTATGATGAGATTACTGGTTCTGTGGATGAAGGGAAAGCAGTGGATGTATTGTATCTTGACTTTAGCAAAGCTTTTGACACGGTCTCCCACAGTATTCTTGTCAGCAAGTTAAGGAAGTATGGGCTGGATGAATGCACCATAAGGTGGGTAGAAAGTTGGCTAGATTGTCGGGCTCAACGGGTAGTGATCAATGGCTCCGTGTCTAGTTGGCAGCCGGTGTCAAGTGGAGTGCCCCAGGGGTCAGTCCTGGGGTCAGTTTTGTTCAATATCTTCATAAATGATCTGGAGGATGGTGTGGATTGCACTCTCAGCAAATATGCGGATGATACTAAACTGGGAGGGGTAGATACGCCGGAGGGCAGGGATAGGATACAGAGGGACCTAGACAAATTGGAGGACTGGGCCAAAAGAAATCTGATGAGGTTCAATAAGGATAAGTGCAGGGTCCTGCACTTAGGACAGAAGAACCCAATGCACAGCTACAGACTAGGGACCGAATGGCTAGGCAGCAGTTTTGCGGAAAAGGACCTAGGGGTGACAGTGGACGAGAAGCTGGATATGAGCCAGCAGTCTGCCCTTGTTGCCAAGAAGGCCAATGGCATTTTGGGATGTATGAGTAAGGGCATAGCGAGCAGATCGAGGGACGTGATCGTCCCCCTCTATTCGACATTGGTGAGGCCTCATCTGGAGTACTGTGTCCAGTTTTGGGCCCCCCACTACAAGAAGAATGTGGATAAATTGGAGAGAGTCCAGCGAAGGGCAACAAAAATGATTAGGGGTCTGGAACACATGACTTATGAGGAGAGGCTGAGGGAACTGGGATTGTTTAGTCTGCAGAAGAGAAGAATGAGGGGGGATTTGATAGCTGCTTTCAACTACCTGAGAGGTAGTTCCAGAGAGGATGGTTCTAGACTATTCTCAGTGGTGGAAGAGGACAGGACAAGGAGTAATGGTGTCAAGTTGCAGTGGGGGAGGTTTAGGTTGGATATTAGGAAAAACTTTTTCACTAGGAGGGTGGTGAAACACTGGAAAGCGTTGCCTAGGGAGGTGGTGGAATCTCCTTCCTTAGAAGTTTTTAAGGTCAGGCTTGACAAAGCCCTGGCTGGGATGATTTAATTGGGTATGGGTCCTGCTTTTGAGCAGGGGGTTGGACTAGATGACCTCCTGAGGTCCCTTCCAACCCTGATATTCTATGATTTTAAAGTTACTTCTCTATGAAGATGAAACTTTCAAAGATAAAGTGCTTGATTTACAACTTAATTCCTACATATATAGATTATTAAATTGTTGATTTAGAGAGTAATAAAAAAATTTGACCAAAAGATGTCCAACTTATTTTTAATGTTGCTAATGGATGAATGCTGAGTGGCTGGTTGTTACTAGGACTCTTCAATCAGAGACTTTTTTTTGATTTTTTGGTCAAATTTTCCATACACCGGTGACAAAGTCATCTTAAGACTTTTTCACTCCAGTAAAATCATGTCATCTTCCCCACCGAGTAGTCCCATATTGTCTCTTTATGATATTTTGGAGGATCAGATTTACAGTCTCTGTGGTATGCAAATCACTGAATATTGTGACTTATGTCACATCAATCAAGAGGCCACACTAGACAGAGACAAGCCTCTCCCTGCACTCAAAGGAGACCCCCACTAGCAAGAAGCAATGTTCCAGCAGCATCTGTCTGGCTCCAGGGTTACTGCTCCATTACCTTAAGAATTTCCCTTTTCTCTTTTGTTTGTATTAAATGGGAGGTGTCCCAACCTTTACATTCCCTAATTTTAAGCTGTCACAGGGTGTCTGAGTCCACTGGGGGAAGCCACAATGGTCCTCAGTTTTAAAGTCTTAGACACCCATCAAAGTGTATCCTACAGTCTGTGTTTAGAAGCCCTAAAAAAATTACTGCCAGGTGTGACTTTTGGCACATAAGACTGGTCAAACTTCTGCTCGTCAGAGTTTCGTTGGAATCTGTTATAAACTGTCTGTTGGAAGGTGGGGTAGGAGGGGCTTAGTGCCACAACACAAGAACTGAAAGCCAAGGAAGTAGCTTTGTATTTGGCTCTGAAACTGTGGTTTAAACATTTGATAATTTGGTTTCGGTATTAAAATATTTAACACTCCCAAATTATAAATTTGATTAACTGGTAAAATTCCTTACTTGGGGTTTATGAACAAATGGACAGCTGCCTCCACAGATTCCTTCTTAGGCTTTATAAAAGTGGATTATTTGTTGTATTAATCTGGTGATGCAACTAGTCTGGTGATGTAGTTGAAATACTGTATTGAAAGTACCTGGTTGATTTGGTAGTCACACTGTTTTATTTGTAGATTAGTTTAGCAGTATTAACAGAAGCTTAGCTGAGCTGATATTTTCTGGATTTTATTTAATAGTTTTAATAATATTTTGAAACTGATATGGACTCACATTTCTTTCAATCAGCACCACAGGTCTCAGACCTTTTGAGGACTGCATGGATAATAGCTGGTCAATGCTAGTCCCTAAACAGCTCCCCTCAATTAACCTTTGGTTCTCATAGCCTGGCATTGTGTGGCTAGAACTCCTGGAACTTCCTTGGTTATTCTGACAGCCAGGGACAATCCCTGGATGAAAGGGACTTATGTAGGGTGGGGGCCTTTTGTCTATTATTTCTTGGTGTCTGTCCCTTTGCTTTCCTTATTTTCCACTCTCAGTTGTGGGTCTAATGGGTATCAGGGCAGACAAACTGCTCTGACAACACACTTTCCAGGTGCAGTCCCTACCTGCTTCGTAGGTCTCACCTGACCCAGCTGCTCAGAGAGGGAATCTGCACTTGTGACTGACCCAGACCCCAGCTTTCAGCCTGAGCAAATATCCATGGAGAAGGGTGTCCTTGCTTGCCCAAGAGAGGATGCTAGCTCTGGCTCCATGTAACAGCTGTATAACCATCCATCCACATCTGCCCATTACAGAGCAACTCCTTCCTGTCCCTCACCCCACCATTTTATCGCTGCCTCTATCTGTTCAATCAGTTTCCCTCAACTCAAGCCCAAAGTCACAGCTTCAAGGGAGCTGAAAACGTTTTGGTTGCAACCCACTGAACGGCGTCACTGTCAACATATTAACACGAGCATCCGAGAGGAGAACCGTGATGTGCTTCGTGTGCAAGCCTAGGCCTCGGCAGACCTGAGCTAGCTCCCTGTGTGCCTGGGGGCGAGTCACCAAGTCCCTCAGGGGACAATTGCGCTTCCTGATCTTGTGGGGTATTGTGAGAATAAGTGTGTCAAGATTGGTGGGGTGCTGAGATACCAGTGATGGGACCCAGAAAAAAGCCTTGCCTAGGCAGGTTGATAGATTACTTAAGAGATGTGTGAGAGGCAAAGCTGATGTCAGTGAAATTCCCTGGGAGGAAGCAGAACGCCTGCCTCACATGGCGACCGAGAAGTTTGACACGACGGGAAAGAACCCCAAAGCTCAGCAGTAGGCCACAGGGCGCAAAGTAAGGGCAATAGTAACCCTCTAGCCATGACCCCCCCTAAGCTGTCCACATCCATTATGGGCTAGGGGCTCTTTGCCCCATACCTCTAGACTCACCACGGCAATTAAGGGCCTCTGAACTTGCAGAGCCACCGGCTGAATCATGTCCAGGATTGAGAATGGCCAGGAGCTGAAAAGAAAACATCCCAGCGATTAACAAGGGCCACAGAGATGGGATAAAGCTGTCCTGTCCCCAGGAACATCCCCCACCACTGCTACCTGAAGCGAAGAAGGCCGACTCGGCCATTAGTGGCTGCCTCCTCTGGGAACAGCAGCAGAGGTGGATTCCCCCCATGGGACGAATACACCTTCAGAGAATCCACCAGCTCTGCCCGGCTCCCCACCGCCCCCAGCTCCATGAATCCCCGTGACCAACAGATGAAACCCGGCGTGCCATTCAGTGCAGGCTGCAAGAGAAGAGCAAGGGCAAATTAGTGACCCCCACCCAGTCTCCCTGCTAAGACTCCAGCCTGCTGGTTGATTTGGGTCCTGGCTGCCTGAGAGCCTCTTCCCTCCCCAGACACTGCAACAGCAGCTGAGTGTCCTCCGAACAACCCCCAGCTGTGAATGGGAGAAGAGGGGCCTTGGTTACAAGATTTGTCACCCTCCCAACCCAAAGTGTGCTGCCCTTTAGGACTGCACAAAGTACAAGTCCCCTCAGGGGAGAGTGTTTATTAGCACTATCGATTAATCGCAGTTAACTCATGCGATTAACTAAAAAAATAAATAATTCCAATTTAAAAAATTAATCACGATTAATCGCAGTTTTAATCGCACTATTAAACAACAGAATACCAATTGAAATTTATTAAATATTTTGGATGTTTTTCTACATTTTCATATATAATGTATTCTGAGTTGTAACTGAAATCAAAAGGTATATTATTTTTTATTATGAATATTAACACTGTAAAAATGATAAACAAAAAAAATAGTATTTTTCAATTCACCTCATACTGTAGTGCAATCTCTTTGTCATGAAAGTGCAACTTACAAATGTGCATGGTAATCAAGGTGGGCCATGTCCAGCACAAATCCAGGCTCTCTCACCCCGCCCCCTTTCCCCCCTGCCGGGACACACACACAAACTCACTCTCCTGCTGGCAATAGCTCATCCAAACTGACCACTCTCCAAGTTTAAATCCAAGTTTAACCAGAACGTCTGGGGGGGGCGGGTGTAGGAAAAAACAAGGAGAAATAGGCTACCTTGCATAATGACTTAGCCACTCCCAGTCTCTATTTAAGCCTAAATTAATAGTGTCCAATTTGCAAATGAATTCCAATTCAGCAGTTTCTCGCTGGAGTCTGGATTTGAAGTTTTTTTGTTTTAAGATAGCGACCTTCATGTCTGTGATTGCGTGACCAGAGAGACTGAAGTGTTCTCCGACCGGTTTATGAATGTTATAATTCTTGACATCTGATTTGTGTCCATTTATTCTTTTACGTAGAGACTGTCCAGTTTGACCAATGTAAATGGCAGAGGGGCATTGCTGGCACATGATGGCATAGATCACACTGGTGGATGTGCAGGTGAACGAGCCTCTGATAGTGTGGCTGATGTTATTAGGCCCTGTGATGGTGTCCCCTGAATAGATATGTGGGCACAGTTGGCAACGGGCTTTGTTGCAAGGATAAGTTCCTGGGTTAGTGGTTCTGTTGTGTGGTATGTGGTTGTTGGTGAGTATTTGCTTCAGGTTGCGGGGCTGTCCCATGCACATTGTAGGGAGAGTGGTCACTTTGGATGAGCTATTACCAGCAGGAGAGTGAGTTTGTGTGTGTATGGGGGTGGGGGGGTGAGAAAACCTGGATTTGTGCTGGAAATGGTCCACCTTGATTATCATGCACATTGTAGGGAGAGTGGTCACTTTGGATGAGCTATTACCAGCAGGAGAGTGAGTTTGTGTGTGTGGTTTTTGGAGGGGGGTGAGAGAACCTGGATTTGTGCAGGAAATGGCCCACCTTGACTATCATGCACATTGTGAAGAGAGTTGTCACTTTGGATGGGCTATTACCAGCAGGAGAGTGAGTTTGTGTGTAGGGGGGTGGAGGGTGAGAAAACCTGG
The DNA here is from genome assembly GCF_965152235.1 of Eretmochelys imbricata. Lineage (NCBI taxonomy): Eukaryota > Metazoa > Chordata > Testudines > Cheloniidae > Eretmochelys > Eretmochelys imbricata. The sequence continues at coordinate 145,913,988 of NC_135575.1, forward strand.
ATTTGTGCTGGAAATGGCCCAACTTGATGATCACTTAGATAAGCTATTACCAGCAGGACAGTGGGGTGGGAGGAGGTATTGTTTCATGATCTCTGTGTGTATATAATATCTGCTGCAGCTTCCACGGTATGCATCCGATGAAGTGAGCTGTAGCTCACGAAAACTCATGCTCAAATAAATTGGTTAGTCTCTAAGGTGCCACAAGTACTCCTTTTCTTTTTGCGAATACAGACTAACACGGCTGTTACTCTGAAACCTGTCAACTTACAAATGTAGATTTTCTTGTTGTTACATAACTGCACTTAAAACCAAAACAAAGTAAAACTTCAGAGCCTACAAGTCCACCCAGTACTACTACTTGTTCAGCCAACTGCTAAGACAAACAAGTTTGTTCACATTTACAGGAGATAATGCTACCCTCTTCTTATTTACAGTGTCACCAGAAAGTGAGAACAGGCATTTGCATGGCATTTTTGTGGCTGGTATTGCAAAGTGTTTACGTGCCAGATATGTAAAAATTGGTATGCCCCTTCATGCTTCGGCCACCATTCCAGAGGATATGCTTCCATGATGATGATGCTTGTTAAAAAAATGTGTTAATTAAATTTGTGACTGAACCCCTTGGGGAAGAATCATATGTCCCCTGCTCTGTATTGTTCCCACATTCCACTATATATTTCATGTTATAGCAATCTTGGATGATGACCCAGCATGTTGTTCGTTTTAAGAACACCTTCACTGCAGATTTCACAAAACGCAAAGAAGGTACCAATGTAAGATATCTAAAGATAGCTACACTGGACCAAAGGTTTAAGAATCCGAAGTGCCTTCCAAAATCTGAGAGGGACGAGGTGTGGAGCATGCTTTCAGAAGTTTTAAAAGAGCAACACTCCAATACGGAAACTACAGACCCCGAAACACCAAAAAAGAAAATCAATCTTCTGCTGGTGGCATCTGACTCAGGTGATGAAAATGAACGTGTCGGTGCACGCTGCTTTGGATTGTTATCGAGCAGAACTCATCAGCATGGATGCATGTTCCCTGGAATGGTGGCTGAAGCACGAAGGGACATATGAATCTTTAGCACATCTGGCACGTAAATATCTTGCAATGCCAGCTACAACAGTGCCATCTCTTTCAGGTGACATTGTAAAAAAGAAGCAGGCAGCATTCTCTCCTGCAAATGTAAACAAACTTCTTTGTCTGAACAACTGGCTGAACAAGAAGTAGGACTGAGTGGACTTGCAGGCTCTAAAATTTTACATTGTTTTATTTCTGAATGCAGGTTATTTTTTTTTGTTTTTTTTTAATATAATTCTATATTTGTACGTTCAACTTTCATGATTAAGAGACTGCACTACACTACTTGTATTAAGTCAACAGAAAAATACTATTTTGGTTTTTTACAGTGTAAATAATTGTAATCAAAAATTAATATAAAGTGAGCAGTGTACATTTTGTATTCTGTGTTGTAATTGAAATCAATATATTTGAAAACGTAGAGAACATCCAAAAATATTTAAATAAATGGTATTCTATTGTTGTTTAACAGTAAGAAAAGGAGTACTTGTGGCACCTTAGAGACTAACCAATTTATTTGAGCATAAGCTTTCATGAGCTACAGCTCAGCTCATGCAAGCTTATGCTCAAATAAATTGGTTAGTCTCTAAGGTGCCACAAGTCCTCCTTTTCTTTTTGTGAATACAGACTAACACAGCTGTTACTCTGAAACTTGTTTAACAGTGTTATTATCCGTAATTAATTTTTTTAATTGCTTGACAGTGCTATTTGGCTAGACCCTCATCACAAAGCATCACTCAGTGCTTCCTGGACAGATGCAGGCAGCCCTCTGCAACCACAGGAAACAGCCAGCACCCTGGGAAAGCCCCAAACCCAACTGTGCTTCCGCTCATGTCTATTTAAAGAGCCAGGAAGGGGAGACAGAGGCTACATGCTCGCTTGGGCAGCCCGGTTCCCTGCCCCTCCTTAATTTGAGCCAATCAGAACCCAACAGCATAACACACGAGCCTAAAGAGAACCTCAAGGCTTATTCAATTATTCATTCATAAAGACAGACCCAGGAGCCAGTGCCCAATCCCTGAACAGGTCATTAAGTGCTTCTCCAGGGAGAAGCGCTTAAGGGCGCAGCCCCAGAGCCCTACATGACTCACTGTATTGCACGAGGTCAGTAGGCTGATGACACTGTGGTCGAAGTGCGTCACGTGGTTGGCAATATAAACCCTGACATTGGCATCCCGGAGATGGGGGTCACTTTGCCGCACAAACAGACCCAGCACTGAGCACATCACACGCACGATAAACCTAACAACAGGAACAGAAACACCCAAACCCATTGTGACCAGAACTGGTTTAAATGACCAGTGAATAAAGACGAGACTAGCAAGGGCTGTACAGGCGCCTTGGGATTAAGACTGAGGAGCACCAGAATTGCGCCATGTGGGGGGACAGGGTGGGTGGGAGGAAGCTTAGGGCTGGGATAGCAGGGGCACCAACTAGCAGAACTGTGTGGGGAGAGCAGGCTGCTGGCTGCTTTCAGCCCCTGCAGTCTGTCACTTGGGCAAAAGAAACCTGTTGTCAGCCCACATGTGTCATGGGGCTCAGGCCCTATAGTCACCGGCAAAGGAGCCTCTTTGTTCGGGACTGGGGATGAAGGGTCTGCTAAGCACAAAAAGCACCAGGACAGAGCAGCCACAATTCCAACTTACACCCCTAACAGCAAGCCCCAGTGGACCAGAGAGAGGCAGCTCCAACTCCATGAAGAACTGGGGGGCTCCATAGGATGGCTTTGCAGACAAGTCAGAGATGGCTATTTGCTGGATTTTTGGGGTGGGAGGCTGAAAAGGGCCCCAACTCTCCCCAGGCAGCCCCACACCCACCCTAACCTCCGGAGCAGGCTGTCAGGTAGGGCACAGCTGACCAGGAAGACATGGATGCCGATGAAGAGGCGCAGGAGGAGCAGACAGAGCCCCACAGGGGCGTAGAGCAGCAGAGCCAGCAGCAGGAAGCCATCGCTGGGAAACCTAACAGGGAAAGAGGGCTCAGCTCAGGATCTGATAACAGCCCACGCAGGCCAGGCCCCCCCCCCCCCCGCCCAGAGAGCGAGACCCCCTCCCCCCGAACCCCCCGCCCAGAGAGCGAGACCCCCTCCCCTCCCTTCCCCCCGAACCCCCCGCCCAGAGAGCGAGACCCCCTCCCCTCCCTCCGCCCGAACCCCCCGCCCAGAGAGCGAGACCCCCTCCCCTCCCTCCGCCCGAACCCCCCGCCCAGAGAGCGAGACCCCCTCCGCCCGAACCCCCCGCCCAGAGAGCGAGACCCCCCCTCACCGGCCGGGCCCTCACCGGTGCGCGTCGAAGAGCCGCTCAGGACCCGAGGCCGGAGGATCCATCCCGGTCCCGAGCCGCCGCCGCCTCAGCGAGACCCAGGAGCCGCCATCATCTTACCCTCGGCGGCCGCTCTCCGCGCGGGGCCGTCTGGGAAAAGGAAGCCACGTCCGGTCGGAACCGCGCTCCCGGCCTGCCCCGCGCGGGCCTCCGTCTCCCGGCCTGCCCCGCGCGGGACTGCATCTCCCGCCGTGCCCCGGGCTCGGCGCGCCTCGCTCCCGGCCTGCCCCGCGCGGGCCTCCGTCTCCCGGCCTGCCCCGGGCTCGGCGCGCCTCGCTCCCGACCTGCCCCGCGCGGGCCTCCGTCTCCCGGCCTGCCCCGGGCTCGGCGCGCCTCGCTCCCGGCCTGCCCCGCGCGGGCCTCCGTCTCCCGGCCTGCCCCGGGCTCGGCGCGCCTCGCTCCCGGCCTGCCCCGCGCGGGCCTCCGTCTCCCGGCCTGCCCCGGGCTCGGCGCGCGCAGAATGGCGGCGGCCCGGGCGCTCGGCGTGCGAGCGGCCTGGCGGGGCCGGGCCCTGCTGGCGCCCACGCGGGTCTCGGGGCCGACGCGGGGCCTGGCGGCCGCTCCCTGCCCGGACCGCGGGGAGCCGCCGCCGCCGCCGCCTCCCGGAGGCCGGGCCCGCTGGGCGCTGGCGGGGGCCGGGGCCGGGGCGCTGCTGCTGCTGCTGCTCCGGGCCCGAGGCCGGGACCCGCCCGCGCTGCTGCCCCCGGTGCGCGCCGCGGTGCCGGCCCCGCCCGCGCCGCCCCCCAGCTCCGGCCGGCCCCCCGGCTCCGCCCGCGCCGCCTTCAACTTCATCGCCGACGTGGTGCAGAAAACCGCCCCCGCGCTGGTCTACATCGAGATCCTGGGCAGGTACCGGCCCCCCCTCGGCCGCCCCGCAGCGCCGGCCCCCCCGACCCTTCCCCCTCCGGCCCGCGCCCCCAGCGCCGGCCCCCCCCCGACCTTCCCCCTCCGGCCCCCGCCCCCGCGCTGGTCTACATCGAGATCCTGGGCAGGTACCGGTCCCCCCCCGACCCTTCCCCCTCCGGCCCGCGCCCCCAGCGCCGGCCCCCCCTCGACCTTCCCCCTCCGGCCCCCGCCCCTGCGCTGGTCTACATCGAGATCCTGGGCAGGTACCGGCCCCCCCCCAGGCCCCAGCGCCGGCCCCCCCGACCCTTCCCCCCAGGCCCCCGCCCCCGCTCTGGTCTACATCGAGATCCTGGGCAGGTACCGGCCCCCCCCCGGCCCGCCCCCTGCCGGTCTACATCGAGATCTTGGGCAGGTACCGTTGCCCCCCGACCCTTCCTCCTCCAGCCCCCGCGCCCACGCCGGCCCCTGCCCCCACGCTGGTCTACATCGAGATCCTGGGCAGGTACCGGCCCCGCCCACCCAGCGCCGGCCACCCCCCGACCCTTCACCCCCTGGCCTGCCCTTCTCCGGACCCCCCGCCCCCGCGCTGGTCTACATCGAGATCCTGGGCAGGTACCGGCCCCCCCCCGGCCCGCCCCCTGCCGGTCTACATAGAGATCCTGGGCAGGTACCGTTGCCCCCCGACCCTTCCTCCTCCAGCCCCCACGCCGGCCCCTGCCCCCACGCTAGTCTACATCGAGATCCTGGGCAGGTACCGGCCCCGCCCGGCCCGCGCCCAGCGCCGGCCACCCCCCGACCCTTCACCCCCTGGCCTGCCCTCCTCCGGACCCCCCGCCCCCGCGCTGGTCTACATCGAGATCTTGGGCAGGTTCCAGCCCCCCACCCCTGTGCTGGTCTACATCGAGATCCTGGGCAGGTACCGCCCGTGTCCCCGCCCCCGGCTCCAGCCCTCCCAGGTAGTGGTCCTGATTGGTGGCAGGGGCCTGGCCCCGCTGGGTGCTCTGGTCAGAAAGAGGCGGAGGCGGGCGCCCTGGCCACGGGAGAGGTGGCCGATGGGCAGGAAGGGGGCCTGTGTCTCCAGTAAAGGGGTTGCCGATTATGGAGGTGGGTGCCTCCCCCCGCGCTGACCCTGGCTCTCCCCACAGCTGCCTCTGGCTCTTGTCCCGCAGGCATCCCTTCTCGGGCCGGGAAGTGCCCATCTCTAACGGCTCTGGCTTTGTGGTGTCCCCGGATGGCCTCATCGTGACCAACGCCCACGTGGTGGCGAATCGGCGGCGGCTGCGGGTGAAGCTGGCTAGCGGGGAGCTCTACGATGCTGTGGTCCGGGAGGTTGACCAGGTGGCAGATATTGCCACTATCAAAATCAACCCCAAGGTGTGTGGGGAGCCAGGTGCGCAGCTAGGGGCGCGCAGCCTTTTCTTGGCCTCATCTGCCCACAAGGCTAGGAGTTCTCAGCCTGCTCCAATGCCCCTGCGCTGACCTGTCTTTCTCTCCCCCCACAGCAGCCTCTGCCCACGCTGCCCCTGGGCCGCTCCTCAGAGGTGCGCCAAGGTGAGTTTGTTGTGGCTATGGGCAGCCCTTTTGCTCTACAGAACACCATCACCTCTGGCATCGTCAGCTCTGCCCAGCGGGGCAGCCAGGAGCTGGGCCTGGCCGATTCCAACATGGAGTACATCCAGACCGACGCCGCCATAGATGTAAGGGGAGTGGGGGGCAGGGCAATCGGGGGCTGGGGAGGGCAGTGGGGGGCCTGGCTGAAGCCACCATACTGCTGTTTGGGGTGGTGGGTGGAGCCAGGGAAGGGGGCCTGCATGTACTGAGGTTTCAGAGGGCATCTTGTAGGATGAGCTGGAAAGCAGGAGGGGGCGCGAGGCAGGGGATCTGGGTTATTTTCCCCAGGGGCTGTGTTCCGGTGGGAATGTCGCTGCTGGGGCCTGACTCTCCCCCTCTCTCTCCTGCTGCAGTTCGGGAACTCAGGGGGCCCCCTCGTCAACCTGGTAAGTGCTGCCATTTGGGCGTTAGCCATTTCTGGGAGGGAATGTGGTGCCCGTTTGGGCTGGGTGCTCCAGCCCTGTCTCATTTGCTCTGTGGAAGGGGGGTGCCCACCTCATGCTGCCAGCAGGGAGTACAGAGATGAGGCAGCCGGGACCCTTCATATTCCACTGGGAGCATTGAATCAGACCCTTGGTGGGACAGGTGAGGCAGGAGCTTGACCCAAGATGCTCATCTCCCAGGCCCTGCCCACAGCCCAGGGGACTCTGACCTGAACCGAGCCACAGTCTAAAACTGGGGGTAACTGGACTGGGGTCTGGTACTTATAAGGCACAGAAGAAGGGCTACGTGGTCCCCACAGCCAGTGCGACTTGCTCGCCCCTGTGAGAGTACCACTGCCTGACCCACCCCCAGCCAAGTATGTGTTGGGAGCAAATTGGTGGAAGCCTGGATGGGCTGGGCTTGAGTCCTGCCTAGTGCCATGTCCCTCTTCTCCTTGCAAGGGGGCAAACTGTGGGTCAGGAGGGATGGCTGGTACCCTACTTGGCTTGTATGGTGATTGTCTCCTGGCAGGACGGCGAAGTGATTGGGGTGAACACAATGAAGGTGACTTCAGGTATCTCCTTCGCCATCCCCTCGGACCGGCTGCGGGAATTCTTGCAGAAAGGGGAACAGCGCAAAAGTGAGTGTGCTGGTGCAGGGGAGATACAGGCAGAGGGAGTGGAGCAGAGCTGGGGGCGTGGGGGATAGGAGCACCCACTCCAAACTTCTTGCTGGGGCTGTCATTCATCTATCCCTGGCAGAGGACCGGGTCTCAACCTGTCCCCAGCATGTCGAGTCCAAGGGAAAAGCCTGTCCCCTTGAGGGACCCTTCCAGGCAGAGACACAGTTTCCCTGGGCTGTCCCCAGCCCCCCTCCACTGCAGGCTGGTTCTCTTCTTCTCAGCTATGGTAGCAGGGCGGCTGGAAGGGATGGAGCCAGGCAGAGGTGCCTGAGGACAGCTGGGTTCTGGAGAAGGGAGCCGGGGCCCATCTGTCTTTTGAGGGAAGGCAGTGCAGTTCTGCGGTTCAGGCTTTAGCAGCTGCGTCCCTAACTGCAAAGGGGCCAGGGAGCTCTCCCATCCGTCTTTTGAGGGAAGGCAGTGCAGTTCTGCGGTTCAGGCTTTAGCAGCTGCGTCCCTAACTGCAAAGGGGCCAGGGAGCTCTCCCATCCTGGTATGAGGGGACTGAGTGGTAAGAGGCCATGAGTGCCCATCTGCTCCCTGGGGCCTATGGGGTGCAACAGGAAAGAGACAATGTCTGGGTGCAACTCCTCCAAGATTTAACTCACCAGTGAGGAGGATGTTAAACAGCAACTGCTAGGGAGAACCACTTTCAAAGCAGCAGACTGGATAACTGGCACCTCAGAGCTCCAGAAGGGCTGCTGGGACCAATACTGAAATGTTGCATTCAGTTCTGGTGCCTACATTTTAAACAGGACATCAAAAAATTGGAGCTGGTGCAGAGTAGAGCCACGGATGGTTTGAGGGCTGGAGAACATGCCCTGCAGCGAGAGACTTAAACAAACTGAGCTCTTTATAAAAGCAATAAACCAGCTTGGCTTAACGGTGAAATCCTAGCGGATCTTAAACATAAAAAAGAAGCTTACAAGAAGTGGAAGGTTGGACAAATGACCAGGGAAGAGTATAAAAATATTGCTTGGGCATGTAGGAATGAAATCAGGAGGGCCAAATCGCACCTGGAGCTGCAGCTAGCAAGAGATGTTAAGAGTAACAAGAAGGGTTTCTTCAGGTATGTTAGCAACAAGAAGAAAGCCAAGGAAAGTGTGGGCCCCTTACTGAATGAGGGAGGCAACCTAGTGACAGAGGATGTGGAAAAAGCTAATGTACTCAACGCTTTTTTTGCCTCTGTCTTCACGAACAAGGTCAGCTCCCAGACTGCTGCGCTGGGCATCACAACATGGGGAATAGATGGCCAGCCCTCTGTGGAGAAAGAGGTGGTTAGGGACTATTTAGAAAAGCTGGACGTGCACAAGTCCATGGGGCCGGACGAGTTGCATCCGAGAGTGTGGCGGCTGTGATTGCAGAGCCATTGGCCATTATCTTTGAAAACTTGTGGTGAACGGGGGAAGTCCCAGATGACTGGAAAAAGGCTAATGTAGTGCCAATCTTTAAAAAACGGAAGAAGGAGGATCCTGGGAACTACAGGCCAGTCAGCCACACCTCAGTCCCCAGAAAAATCATGGAGCAAATCCTCAAAGAATCAATCCTGAAGCACTTACATGAGAGGAAAGTGATCAGGAACAGTCAGCATGGATTCACCAAGGGAAGGTCATGCCTGACTAATCTAATCGCCTTCTATGATGAGATTACTGGTTCTGTGGATGAAGGGAAAGCAGCGGATGTATTGTTTCTTGATTTTAGCAAAGCTTTTGACACGGTCTCCCACAGTATTCTTGTCAGCAAGTTAAAGAAGTATGGGCTGGATGAATGCACTATAAGGTGGGTAGAAAGTTGGCTAGATTGTCGGGCTCAACGGGTAGTGATCAATGGCTCCATGTCTAGTTGGCAGCCGGTGTCAAGTGGAGTACCCCAGGGGTCGGTCCTGGGGCCGGTTTTGTTCAATATCTTCATAAATGATCTGGAGGATGGTGTGGATTGCACTCTCAGCAAATTTGCGGATGATACTAAACTGGGAGGAGTGGTAGACACGCTGGAGGGCAGGGATAGGCTACAGAGGGACCTAGACAAATTGGAGGATTTGGCCATAAGAAATCTGATGAGGTTCAATAAGGATACGTGCAGGGTCCTGCACTTAGGACGGAAGAATCCCATGCACAGCTACAGACTAGGGACCGAATGGCTAGGCAGCAGTTCTGCAGAAAAGGACCTGGGGTGACAGTGGACGAGAAGCTAGATATGAGTCAGCAGTGTGCCCTTGTTGCCAAGAAGGCCAATGGCATTTTGGGATGTATAAGTAGGGGCATAGCGAGCAGATCGAGGGACATGATCATTCCCCTCTATTCGACATTGGTGAGGCCTCATCTGGAGTACTGTGTCCAGTTTTGGGCCCCACACCACAAGAAGGATGTGGATAAATTGGAGAGAGTCCAGCGAAGGGCAACAAAAATGATTAGGGGTCTGGAACACATGACTTATGAGGAGAGGCTGAGGGAACTGGGATTGTTTAGTCTGCAGAAGAGAAGAATAAGGGGGGATTTGATAGCTGCTTTCAACTACCTGAGAGGTGGTTCCAGAGAGGATGGTTCTAGACTATTCTCAGTGGTAGAAGAGGACAGGACAAGGAGTAATGGTGTCAAGTTGCAGTGGGGGAGGTCTAGGTTGAATATTAGGAAAAACTTTTTCACTAGGAGGGTGGTGAAACACTGGAATGCGTTGCCTAGGGAGGTGGTGGAATCTCCTTCCTTAGAAGTTTTTAAGGTCAGGCTTGACAAAGCCCTGGCTGGGATGATTTAATTGGGGATTGGTCCTGCTTTGAGCAGGGGATTGGACTAGATGACCTCCTGAGGTCCCTTCCAACCCTGATACTCTATGATTCTATGAAATACAGGTGACCTGATTAGTGGCTAGGCACGTACACAGGGAGCAAATACCGGGCACTAACAGGCTCTTTAATCTAGCAGAGACAGGCAGAACAGGAACCGGGGCCTGGAATTTGAAGCCAGACAAATTCAGATTTAAAAAAAAGTCCCAAGGGAAGCAGTGGATTCTCCATCACTTGATCTCTTTAAATCCAGATGCGACGCCTTTCTGGAAGATGCCTTTGACAAACACAAAGTACAATTAGGCAGACCTAAAAAGAATTTGTAGAGCAACTAGCAAAATACTCAAAAACAGCAAAAAATTTAAGCCTATCAAAAGCAGGAAGTCTGCCAAACAATCAGTGGGGCCACTGGACAATCAAAGTGCTTAAGGAGCACTCAAGGATGATAAAGCCATTGCCGAACAGCTAAATGAACGCTTTGTATTGGTCTGCATGGCTGAGGATGAGAGAGAGATTCCAACACTTGAGACATTCTTTTTATATGACAAATCTGAGGAACTGTCCCAGATTGAGGTATCAATAGAGGAGGTTTTGGAACAAACTGATCAATTAAACAGTAATAAGTCACCAGGACAAAATTCACCTAAGAGTTCTGAATAAATTGAAATACAAAATTGCAAAACTGTTCATTGGGGTATCTAACCTGTTGCTTAAATCAGCTTCTGTACCAGATGTTTAGAGGATTACCATCGTGATACTTTTCAGAGTAACAGCCGTGTTAGTCTGTATTCGCAAAAAGAAAAGGAGTCCTTGTGGCACCTTAGAGACTAACCAATTTATTTGAGCATGAGCTTTCGTGAGCTACAGCTCACTTCATCAGATGCATACCGTGGAAACTGCAGCAGACTTTATATATACACAGAGAATATGAAACAATACCTCCTCCCACCCCACTGTCCTGCTGGTAATAGCTTATCTAAAGTGAGCAACAGGTTAGGCCATTTCCAGCACAAATCCAGGTTTTCTCACCCTCCACCCCCCCACACAAATTCACTCTCCTGCTGGTGATAGCCCATCCAAAGTGACAACTCTTTACACAATGTGCATGATAATGAAGTTAGGCCATTTCCTGCACAAATCCAGGTTCTCTCACTCCCTCACCCCCCTCCAAAAATAGGTCGGAATATGAACAAGAGGCTGCTCGGCAGCTCTCCAACACGAGTTTCTACAAGCCATTACCCTATGATCCCACTGAGAGTTACCAAAAGCAGCTACAGCATTTGCTCAAGAAACTTCCTGAAAAAGCACAAGATCAAATCCGCACAGACACACCCCTGGAACCCCGACCTGGGATATTCTATCTACTACCCAAGATCCATAAACCTGGAAATCCTGGGCGCCCCATCATCTCAGGCATTGGCACCCTGACAGCAGGATTGTCTGGCTATGTAGACTCCCTCCTCAGGCCCTATGCTACCAGCACTCCCAGCTACCTTCGAGACACCACTGACTTCCTGAGGAAACTTCAATCCATCGGTGATCTTCCTGATAACACCATCCTGGCCACTATGGATGTAGAAGCCCTCTACACCAACATTCCACACAAACATGGACTACAAGCCGTCAGGAACACTATCCCCGATAATGTCACGGCTAACCTGGTGGCTGAACTTTGTGACTTTGTCCTTACCCATAACTATTTCACATTTGGGGACAATGTATACCTTCAGATCAGTGGCACTGCTATGGGTACCCGCATGGCCCCACAGTATGCCAACATTTTTATGGCTGATTTAGAACAACGCTTCCTCAGCTCTCGTCCCCTAAAGCCCCTACTCTACTTGCGCTACATTGATGACATCTTCATCATCTGGACCCATGGAAAAGAAGCCCTTGAAGAATTCCACCATGATTTCAACAATTTCCATCCCACCACCAACCTCAGCCTGGTCCAGTCCACACAAGAGATCCACTTCCTGGACACTACAGTGCTAATAAACAATGGTCACACAAACACCACCCTATACCGGAAACCTACTGACCGCTATTCCTACCTGCATGCCTCCAGCTTTCACCCTGACCACAGCACACGATCCATCGTCTACAGCCATGCTCTGCGATACAACTGCATTTGCTCCAACCCCTCAGACAGAGACAAACACCTACAAGATCTCTGTCAAGCTTTCTTACAACTACAATACCCACCTGCGGAAGTAAAGAAACAGATTGATAGAGCCAGAAGAGTTCCCAGAAGTTACCTACTACAGGACAGGCCTAACAAAGAAAATAACAGAACTCCACTAGCCGTCACCTTCAGCCCCCAACTAAAACCCCTCCAACGCATTATTAAGGATCTACAACCTATCCTAAAGGATGACCCAACACTCTCAGAAATCTTGGGAGACAGGCCAGTCCTTGCCTACAGACAGCCCCGCAACCTGAAGCAAATACTCACCAACAACCACATACCACACAACAGAACCACTAACCCAGGAACTTATCCTTGCAACAAAGCCCGTTGCCAGTTGTGCCCACATATCTATTCAGGGGACACCATCACAGGGCCTAATAACATCAGCCACACTATCAGAGGCTCGTTCACCTGCACATCCACCAATGTGATTTATGCCATCATGTGCCAGCAATGCCCCTCTGCCATGTACATTGGTCAAACTGGACAGTCTCTACGTAAAAGAATAAATGGACACAAATCAGATGTCAAGAAGTATAACATTCATAAACCAGTCGGAGAACACTTCAATCTCTCTGGTCACGCAATCACAGACATGAAGGTCGCTATCTTAAAACAAAGAAACTTCAAATCCAGACTCCAGCGAGAAACTGCTGAATTGGAATTCATTTGCAAATTGGATACTATTAATTTAGGCTTAAATAGAGACTGGGAGTGGCTAAGTCATTATGCAAGGTAGCCTATTTCCTCTTGTTTTTTCCTACCCCCCCCCCCCCCCCAGATGTTCTGGTTTAACTTGGTTTTAAACTTGGAGAGTGGTCAGTTTGGATGAGCTATTACCAGCAGGAGAGTGAGTCTGTGTGTGTATGGGGGTGGGTTTTTGGAGGGGGGTGAGGGAGTGAGAGAACCTGGATTTGTGCAGGAAATGGCCTAACTTCATTATCATGCACATTGTGTAAAGAGTTGTCACTTTGGATGGGCTATCACCAGCAGGAGAGTGAATTTGTGTGGGGGGGTGGAGGGTGAGAAAACCTGGATTTGTGCTGGAAATGGCCTAACCTGTTGCTCACTTTAGATAAGCTATTACCAGCAGGACAGTGGGGTGGGAGGAGGTATTGTTTCATATTCTCTGTGTATATATAAAGTCTGCTGCAGTTTCCACGTATGCATCTGATGAAGTGAGCTGTAGCTCACGAAAGCTCATGCTCAAATAAATTGGTTAGTCTCTAAGGTGCCACAAGGACTCCTTTTCTTTCATCGTGATACTAATATTTTTAAAAGACTCCAGAGGCGATCCTGGAATTACAGGCCATTAAGCCTAACTTCAGTACCAGGCAAACTGGATGAAACTGTAGTAAAGAACAGAATTATCGGACACAGAGATTAACACAATTTGTTGGGGAAAAGTCACCAGATTTTGTAAAGGGAAATCATGACTCCACAATCTATTAGAATTCTTTGCAGGGGTCAACAAGCATGCGGACAAGGGATGATCCAGTAGATATAGTGTACTTGGCTTTTTAGAAAGCCTTTGACAAGTTCCCTCACCAAAGGCTCTTAAGCAAAGTAAGCTGTCATGGGATAAGCGGGAAGGTCCTCTCATGGATCAGTAACTGGTTAAACGATAGGAAACAAAGGATGGGAATAAATGGTGAGTTTTCAGAATGGAGAGAGGTAAATAGTGGTGTTCCCCAGGGGTCTGTCCTGGGCTGAGACCTATTCAACATATTCGTAAATGATCTGGAAAAAGGGATGAACAGTGAGGTGGCAAAGCTTTCAGATGATACAAAATTACTCAAGATGGGTCCAGAGCAGACTGAAGAGTTACAAAGTTAAAATCTCACAAAACTGGGTGACTGTGCAATAAAGTCGCAGATGAAATTCAGAGTTGATAAATGCAAAGTTAATGCACCTTGGAAAACATAATCCCAACTATACATATAAAACGATGGGGTCTAAATTAGCTGTTACCATTAAAGAGAAATCTTGGGAGTCGCTGTGGATAGTTCTCTGAAAACATCCGCTCAATGTGCAGCGACAGTCAAGAAAGCGAATGGTGATAGAACGGTTAGGAAATGGACAGACAGTAAAACAGAAAATACCATGTTGCCTCTATATAAATCCATGGTACGCCGACAGCTTGCATGCAGTTCTGGTTGCCCCATCTAAAAAATAATATATTAGAATTGGAAAAGGCACAGAGAAGGTCAACATAGGGGTATGGAAACCGCTTCCATATGAGAGATTAAAGAGGCTGGGACTGTTCATCTTAGAAAAGATGAGACTGAGGGGGATGTGATAGAGATCTATAAAATCATGGCTGGTGTGGAGAAGGTGAATAAGGAAGTGTTATATACCCCTTCACATAACACAAGAATCTCGAATCACCCAATGAAATTAATTGGCAGCAGATTTAAAACAAATATAAAGTACCTTCTTCATACAGCACATAGTCAACCTGTGGAACTTGCTGCCACTGGATTTTGTGAAGGCCAAAAGTATAACAGGGTTCAGAAAAGAGATAAGTTCCTGGAGGATAGGTCCATCAATGGCTATTAGCCAAGATGGTCAGGGACGCAGCCCCATGCTTTGGGTGTCCCTAGCCTCTGGCTGCCTGAAGCTGTGACTGGATGACAGGGGATGTGTCACTTGCTAATTGCCCTGTTCTGTTCATTCCCTTCGAAACGTCTGGCACCAGACACTGTCAGAACCCAGGATACTGAGCTCGATGGATCGTTGGTCTGGCTCAGTAGCCATTCGTAATTACAAGCTCTGGGGCTCAATGCAGGGCTTCCTGGGTGAAATTCAGTGGCCTGTGATGTACAGGAGGTCAGATTAGATTGATCTGAGGGTCGCTTCTGGCCTTAAACTCTGACTTTGGGCCTCTCTCTGCCTATGGGTTGGCAGGGTGCTCTGGGGATCTACTCAGGGCCTTGACCAGAATCTGGGCTCTCTACACAACGGCAGCCCCAGTCTGTGCGTGGTGGGTCCGAATGGCAGAGCAGCTGCAGTTAGGATGTTGGCAATGATCTGGGGTGTCCCTGCTCTCCCAGCCCCCAGCCGCTGTTTCCCCACGTGATACTTGCCCTGTAGGGGGTGGATGCGTGGGATGGAACTGGCAGGCTGCAGCCTGGGGGCGGAGCATGGTTTTCTCCTGGACTGGAGCCCCTCCCTCTGTTGTAAGGTGATTGAGCAGTGACCCAGCTGGACTGGCCTTGTGCTGTGAAGGGTGAGGGAGCGTGCTCACACAGGTCCCTTCCTGCACGTTCTAGACCTGGTTTCCTTTCCTCTTACAGGCTCCTGGTTTGGCAGCACGGAGATGAAGCGCCGCTACATTGGGGTGATGATGCTAACACTGACCCCCAGGTATGTGTCCTGAGTCTGGGGCCGGGTGATGCTTCCAGAGCTTTCCTGGGGGCCAGAGTCTCTCGGGAAAGCAAGCTGGAGAGGGGAGCCTGTCACCCCCCAACTCCAGGAACCCAGACAGAGAATCACTCTGCAGTTGGAAAAGCCCCCGTGGGTCCCACCTCACCCCAGGCCAATTAGTTTACTTGTGCTCGCTGCAGTTGCCCAGCCCTCGCCCTGGCAGATGAGTTCCCAGGGAGATTCAGTCTCCCATCACACCTTCCCAGCCGTCTCTTAGCTGAGTTGGACAGAGAGACCTATTCTCATCTCTGCCCAATACCAGGCATCTTGAAATTTACTGTGTCACCGCAGGCCAGCATGGTCTTGCACAGCAATTATGGAGAAGTTGTGTCATTCCGGAGGAATGCAAATGGCCCATTTGCGGTAATGGGAAATCGCCAGGCAACAGTAACAAAAGTCAGCTCTTGTGTTCCATGGCAGGTGGCCAGAGTTCTGCATTCCCCACACGCTGCTTTATGACGTGCTCCGGGATGTCCTAGTCAGGCAGCCCCTGGCAGTGCACCGAAGGGCGTCCACTGAGCCTTGAAGTGTCTTGGCCAGCTGGAGCTTTCAGGCTCAGCTGCATAAGGGACTTTGTGGGTCTCTGGCTGGCTGGGCCTTGGGATGTACCTTTAGTTGACTCTCGGAGCTCAGTCTGTTAGTGGGGTTAGTAGTGCGGTGGTCCAACAAAAGAATGCCGTGACATGAACCAGCAGGCATCTTCCCCCGAGCACTCCCTGGGAACGGGGACAGGTACTGCTGCCTTTGCTATGAGCTTATGCTCTGCTCTTGAGTCCTGCTTCCAGGTAGGCCTGGGGATCCTGCTGCTTGGTGCCCTTGGTCTTTTACATCCCCTTCTTGGGGTGCTGGAAGGGGAGATGCCACCGGTGTCTCCTTGAATCGGGGTTAATGGTGGTGGTTGATTTCTTAAACTGCATTTCTTGGTGTCCAGGAGATGGCGCCCGTGTGCTGGCGAGTCCGCTTTTTCTGGGGGAGCAGGGCTGAGTCCTGGAGAGGGGCAGGAGACAATGGCCCAGCTAGAATAGCACATGTGTGGCAGAGCTAGAACCTGCCTGCTGCCAGGTCAGGAGGGGACTTTCCTGGGGCAGGTTGACCTGGCCCCCCTATGGCAGGGCTGCTGCTGGAGCGTCTACTGCTGGCCGTTCTCAGGGATGGGCAACTGGGCTGGGTGCAGGCTGGCTCTGGTCCTGCCTGGCATCTCCCACTTTCTTTTCCGGCTGCCTTGTCCTTGGGGGACTGCTGTGTGTCAGGGGCACACGGGGATGGGCAGTGGCTCTGCTTCCTTGCCCCTCGGTGTGGCTGGGGGCGAGGCAGGCTTGGCTGCTGGGGTCTCTCTCAGGTCGTAGGGCCGGGCAAAGTCCCACCTGGTGGCTTCGTGCTCTGTTCCCCATGAGGAGCTGATTGCCCGGTGAGGCTGCTGCAGTGCTGGGACACGGTGTCCTCAGCCCCTCACCAGGGCCCTCTGGCTGGGTGGTGTTTCAGTGATGCGCACGCTCGCTCTCTCTCTCTTTCTCTCTGCAGTATCCTGGCCGAGCTGAAGCTGCGAGACTCCAGCTTCCCTGATGTCTCGTATGGGGTCCTGATCCACAAGGTGATCATTGGCTCCCCAGCCCATCAGTAAGTGCTGCTTACAAGGAAGGTCCTGACGCTAGCTGCTGTGGAGGGTTGGGGGCCAGAAAGCAGGGTGCTCACTGTGGACTCAGTGCCCATCCCCTGCCCCCAGGCAGCTTGCACCAGCAGCCAGTGTGTTCCTGATGGGATTAACCTGTCCGGGCTGGGAGGGCTGCACTCACCTCAGTACACTGCAGCTTTCCCAGGGGAGCCACAACCCAGAGCCAGCCAGCTGCTCTAGGCGGGGCCAGACTTCCACATCCCTATCTGCTTGGGGTAGGGCTCTGGGGGGGGGGGGGGAGGGTCTGCATACATCATTGCCGGACCCCCAGCATGCTGGTGTCTGCTCTCTCGACAGGGCGGGCCTGAAGGCGGGTGATGTTGTGCAGGAGATCAATGGGCAGGCGGTGCGGCGCGCAGAGGACATCTACGAGGCTGTGCGGACGCAGAACAGCCTGACCCTGCTGGTGCGGCGAGGCCATGACGTGCTGCTGGTGAACGTCAGCCCTGAGGTCACGGAGTAGAGAGCTGCCCAGCTGGCAGGGGGCGCAATGGACTTGGCCTGGGCACTGGGCCTTAGCTTGAAGCACACAAACCGAGTGAGAGGCTTGAGGTGACAGGCAGGAGGTCCTGTGCTTCCAGACAGGGCAGCACAGAGGAGACTCAGGGCCTTCGCAAGAGCCTGAAACGCCCCAACCAGCGGGGCTGGTCCTGGAACTGGCTTATGGCAGGGCGGCTGCTGTCTGCTTCCCTCATCCACATTAAACCTCTCTTGGGGAACACTCAGCCATGGCCCTTGCTTCCCTCCTGAGGCTGGGGGAACCTGCATCCGGCTGCAGCTAGGCAGGGCCACTCCTGGGATGGGTACCCCCGGCTCTGGCAGGGTGGGGGCTCTCCTCTTGCAGTCAGAGCCAGACAAGGGCAGGTGACGGAGTTTTGCCAAGGGCATCCTGGAGATGCAGGCCCCCAGCCACTGATCCGCTTGCTTTAGTCATGCGCTGAGGAGGGCAGGCTGGGCTCTGGCCCCACTCGGGGATCACGGTGGGGTTTGTGGTCTGACTGCTGCTCATGGACATGGCATCTCCCTCCTGGGCTGCAGGGGCTCCCGTCACAGAATTAGGGCCGCGTGGCTGTGGCGGGGGGCCAGGGGAAGTGCCAGGGCTGGTGTCAGCACTTCTTACGGCTGCTGCAGCTCTGGGGGGGCGAGGGGTGTTCCTGCTTTGGGACTCGGCAGGCAGTGTTCTGCTCAGATCACTTCCAGTCGCTGCATGGGCTCCAGGCTCTGCTGCTCTCAGGTCATGGTGAGAGGGGCTGCAGTACCGGGTCTGAACTGAGCCCTGGCTTCTGCCAGGAAGGGGACATGTGTGTCAGTCCTGGCCAGCTCTTCCCTTGGGCCTAAACCTGTCCCTTGGAGCCTCAAGGCCAGCTGCCTGATCACTGGGGGCTGGAGTGCTCCCCTCCCAGCTCCTCACAAAGGGAGACCTGCCCCACTCACTCCCAGGCTGCTGCTTCCCCCAGGGCTCAGGGAGGGTGGCACAGGGGCTGCTGGGGCAGGCCCCCTGGATGTGCTCCCCTTAGCTGTGCGGCTGAGACTCCCTGCCTGACCTAGCAACAGCCACAGGGTTGCCTTGGTCTCCTGCATGCACTGGCTGGGGAGCAGGGACCTGCTTGCCTCTCACTGCCCTGCTGCTGCTGGCTGGGCTGTTTCTTCCTGTCCCTGGGCCCTGCAGCAGGGAGCTCCCAGCGTGGCATTCTGGGAACCAGCAGCTCCATGCTCTTCCCCAATTCCTGGAATTCCCTGCGCCAGGGAGCAGCCAGCTGGGCCCAGGGCAGGGAAATGCTGCCAGCAGGAGAGCAGCTGTATGGCTGGGCTGGGGCTCTGGGCTGCCCTGCCATGTGGCTGCTTTAACGTATGAAAGGAGCTCAGTGCTGGGTGGGGAGGCAGCTCTGAAGTACGGCGGCTCGCTCCCAGACTGAGGAAAAACAGCCCAGCATAGAGGCCTCCTTTCACAGCCAGTCCTGGCCCCTCCCGTGGAATTTGTTCTACACCAAACCCCAGCCAGGGAGGAGGGGCACTTGCTTGCGGGGGGAAAGAGCTGTGGTAGCAGCCATGCCAGGGCTCTTTCCAAAGCCAGGAGCCAGCACCTTCCCCCAGCCCAGCCCGGGCAGCTCCCCATGCAGTTGCTTATGTTGCCCTCACCTCTCCTGTGTGAGTGATCTCCACTAGTCTCACCTGGCTTCCTCCTCAGTCCAGCTTCAGTGGTGGCACCTGGGCTACCCACCTTGGGGCCCTGCTCTCCTAGCCCAACCAACTTGCCTCTGATTCTTGCTGGCCCTGGGCCTCTGCAGTGGCACCTGCTACTACCTCTCAGGCTTCCTGCCCTGATCATGCCCATTTGGGACATGGGTGCCTAGGCCTGGGTGCAGGATGCTGGGCCATGCACACCAGATGCCCTGCCCAGGTGAGTTCTGGTGCCTTGGGGTCCAGGTGCTGGGCTGCCATGCGCCTGCATCTCATGGCCCTGAGGCTCAGCCTGCCTGCAGTCCTGCTGCAGCAAGGCCAGGCTGGGCCATTGCCTCAGTGGTGCATGAGGGGCCCAGTGACAGCTGTGAGCTGGCCCCAGTGCCTCCTTGCAGGCTGGGCCCAGCCAGCAACAGCCCCATGCATTTGGGGGCACAGGGCTGGCTCCAGGCCCCAGCTGCTCCTGCTGACACGCCTTGTCCAGGGGCAGGGTTCAGCAGTTCTGGGGCTGCCAAGCCGTGTCTGGTGGGGCCACAGGCAAACTGCTGGAGCCAGGGGCTTGTGTTGGAACCATTTTGGGCATTGGCCCAGGGCAGTTTGTCCCCAGGCACACCATTTTCTCCTTCCGTCACCCCCCGCAAGCTCTGCAGTCTGCCCCCTCCTGTCGCACCAACAAACCCCACGCCCTGGGGCCAGGCCCAGCTCTGCCCCCCAGCCTGGGCTTCCTTTATCTCCTAGCAGCTGACCCCCCACATCCCAGCTTGCAGGCAGAGGTCCCCTGCAGCTGCCTCTTTCAGTGGCTTCAGCCATGCTCAAGCCCTCAGGGCATTGGCCCTCCTGGGGTTTGCCTCAGGTTCATTGGGTGGCATTACCGCACCCTTTGCAGGAGCAGCTGCCCAGCCTGTGGCCCAGGGAGCACTGGGCTCCCCCTCCTGAGGCTTCCCCTGTCAGGGACAGGGCAAAGCCATTCTGCCCTTCACTGCTGGTGCCGGGGCTGGCATGTGCACTGCAGCTGAGCCCCCATCCCCATGTTCTCCATGCGGATACCTACCCTTGCTGGGAGCTGTGGGCATGAGCAGCAGGCCTGTGCTGCCCTGGTTTGTCTCAGGGCCAGGCTCTCCCCTTGGCCAGGCAGGAAGCCCCTGCCTGTAGCTTAGGAAAAACCAGCCAGTAGCACTCAGGGAAACAGACCGTCACTTTTATACAGAAAATAAAATGACAACTAAGAAATGGGGGCATCCCTGCCACAGTCGGGGAAGCAGGGCCCAGGGCTGCCTGACATGGTTTAGCTCTTCAAGTACATAGACAAGCTACTGTACAGAGAAAGGCGTGACAGGGCCCAGACCCGGCCAGCCCTGCAGGTGGCATAGGCTTAGGGACGCTGTGTAAGGTGCCTGGAGCCGTTGCTTGCTCCTCCATGAGGTTCCTGTGTCGGCCGGGCAGGAGAACGGCTTGGGGCTGTGGGTGCTGGTCAAGGCCAGTGGGGCGGAGGGGCAGGATGAGCATGGCAGCGGTGGGAGGAGAGGATGGGGGGCAAGAGCTGGAGGCACCAGATGGCCACCCACACACTTCTCCAACCCTCCCAGGGAGAGGAAGCTGCTAGATTTGGCCCCGGCTCTAACCCTGCCCTGCTTGGTGTCATGCTGCACCTCAGCCCCACAAGGAGGTGGGGAAGCCCCCATACTGCCCGGTGGTAGAAGTCCACAGTTCTCCCTGAGCAGGGCTGGGTGCCATGGGGCGCAGTGCCCAGCGCCTACCTCCTATCAGGCCCTGCACGGCCAGACAAGAACTTGGTGGCCACCTCAGCCCAAGAAAATCCTGCCCAAGATTCAGAGACACCCGAGGACTCCCCGGCCAGGCCGGGACAGAGGCTGCACCTGGCATGGAGCAGCTGCTGCTGGGCACAGATTCTCACACCGCGGAGCCCCGCAAGCCAGCCGGGGACGTGACGCTGCCAGCCCGGGACAAACTGCTTCCTCCTCGGAGCACCCGGCATGTGGGGGAGCGGTGGGGGAGATGGCCGTCTCCGGGGGGCGTGGGAGGGGACAGCGGGTCACTATACAATCTGGTTGTTGAGCTGTCCTGGGTACTGTTCAAACCGCTTGTTGGCCTCTTCGCTGAAGGCGTCACCTGAAGTACGAGGTGAGATGTAGGCGCCAGTGAGGGAAGACACCCCCAGCAGCCCCCTGCCCCAGCCCAGCCCCCAAAGCCAATCCCACCTACCCATCTCCCCGCCCCTAGCACCACCCTGCCACAGTGCTGCCCTGCCACCAATGCCCCCTCCCCGCCACCCGCGGTCCCCATCACCCCCTCAAAACCTACTTCACAGCGCTGCCCAGCCCCCGTAGCTAATGCCACCTCCCCAAAACCTACTCCACGCTGCCCTCCGCACCAGCCTGCCCTGCACCCAGTGCCACCTCCCCTCCCACCCATCTCCCTGCCCCATACCCCCAGCCAGTGGGCCCCCCAGTCCCCACCATCCCCAAACCTATCCCACCACCATGCCCTCAACACCCCCCTCTTCCCATTCTCCCAAACCTACCCCTCACCGCCCTCAGCACCAGCCTGCCCTGCACCTACTGCTAATGTCACCTCCCCTCCCCCCAAACCTACCCCCCACATCACCCGAGGTGCCCAACACTGGTGCCTCCCCGCCTGCCTGCACCACCCCCACCGCTTTCTGCTGCCCTGCCCCCCGTTGTGCCGGGTGAGGCTGCCCCCTTTCTCCCAGGGCTCTGGCGCGGCCCCGCACCGATGTGGCAGTTGTGCACCCAGATGCGATGCCCGTCGTATTTGCAGTTGCACTTCATGGCGTTGTTGGTGAAGTCGCTCTCGGCCACCTCGTAGTTGGGGTTAATCACCACCTGCCAAGGGCACCAACCTGGGGCTGAGGGACTGCCTGGCCGCCACACCCGTGTCCCTTCCTCCATCTCCCCCGGCCAGGGCTCCATGTACCCCTGTGTCCCTCTCTGGCTAGAACAGCAGCCGCCCCAGTTCTTGCCCCATGCTGAGGTTTTGTTAGCCAGGATTTTAAATACGTGATTAAGCAGCTGGCAATTTAAATCCTAATTCCCTACGATGTGTGTCCCTCCCCCCCCGCACACGCACACACACATTCAGCAGCTGGCCCAGCTTTACACAAAGCTCCTGGCCTGAGAAAGCTCTATCTGGTACACACCCAGCAGCACAGGGCACTGGGCCCACATTCCCCACAGGGCCCGGCTCTGCACAGCCTCACCCCTGAGTACAGAATCCAGCTCCAGGCCTCTGGGCTGCTAGCCACGCCCTGGGGATCCCTCCCTAAGAAACACCTCTCTGACTGCTACATCACCAGGACACTGACCCTGGCAGCCCAAGGTGGGGAGAGTGGGAGACAGAACCGTCCTGGAGGCCATCCCTGGACTGTGGAACTCACTGCCACATGAGCAGAGCCCATGGCCCCATCGTGCCACAAACTAAATGCAACCTCAGCTCTAGGACAGCACCTACCAATAAACTCATCCCTCCAAGACTGGCCTGTCCCAGCCCAGACGCCACCCCTTCCCTCCCGCCAGGTGCACACCCGACCCCACTCAGGCACACAGCCACTCCACGCGACCACACACACACACTGCACTCACACACGCTCTGGAAAGCAAGCTCTGACGGGCTAGGAAGCAGGAGGCAGAGAAGAGCGGGCAGCAGCTGGGGCTCCGGGTACCCGGCAGCTGCCCACACACACATGGGGAGGGCGCAGCAGCCTCTGCCCCACGTACCTGCAGGATGTAGTTGCCGGGCCGGACATCGGTGATGTCGATCCACTGGCAGTCGATGTCGTGCCTGTACAGGTCCCAGCAGCCCACGGTGATGCCCTGCTCTCCGAAGTTAGCACATTCATATCGCTTGGCCACGTCTGGAACGGGGGGTGAGGTCACTTACCCTGGCCCTCCCTCCGCCGCACAGCGAGCCCAGCCCGAGACAGGCAGCAGCTCCCCATGGGGCAGCCCCAGAGGAAGGAGAGATCAGTGGGCAGACACAGCCCCACCCCTGGGCTCTCCCCTCGCTTCCAGCACGACTCTTGGCAGTGCCAAGACGCTGCACCCACCTTCCTGGCACTCTGTGTCCTCGAGGCAGAAGCTGGCCTTGTGGCCCTCGGCCACCTTGCTGCCGTTGGGGGTCAGGAGGTCGTAGTGGGTGAAGATGTCCATGCTGTGATAGTGCCTGGGAAGAGACACAGACCGAAGGCACTGCACTCACAGACACCCAGTGGGCGGGGTGAGAGACAGGGGGATCCCAGAGGTGTGCTGCAGCGGGGGTGAGGGGGGAGCCCAGAGACAGACACAGTGGGTGGGGTGCGAGCCGGGGGGAGGCCTGGGAGGGTGGAGGAGGGAGAACAGCCCAGAGATATGCATGAGGGCGGCATATTGGGAATATCCTGGGGACATGGCCCTGGGGAAGGGGCAGCCCGGAGAGAGGCATGGAGTGGGAGGGGAGGCAGGGCATGTATCTATCTGTCTGTCCCAGAGAGGCACTGGGAGGCAGCCCAGACACATACCCCCAGTGGGGCCCCAGTCATACCTCCAAGCACTTTCACATGCAGCCCTGCACAGAGCCCTGGCCCCGCTCCAGCACCTGCTGCAATTGCATTGTCATGCAGAACGAGAGGGGAGCAAGGAAAAGACCCCAGAATGGGCGATCACAGGGACCCTGGTCCCCCTACGTTAGTGCTCACAGCCCCACTATGTCTCCATGCGAGTTCTGTGCCGCTGGAGCCCACAGATCCCCCTCCCTCAGGGCTCCCATAACCTGCCCTACAGCAGCCTCCCCCAGGGTTCCCCCTCCCATCTCCAAGCCCAGCCTCCTCCCCACCCCCAGCCTTCTCCCATGGTCCTTCCCCTGAGAGCTCCCCTGCCAGGCTGGGAGACCCCCCCAGAGCGGGACTGAACTCCATGGAGCAAAGAGGAGACTGGCCATGGCTCGGACAGGATGACCTGGGCACTCAGCTACCCCTCAAGGCCTGGAGCCAGGACTTCCTGGGGCCGATGTTAGGTCAAAGGGTCATGCGGTGGCAAGGTGCTACCCCTCACTTCCACCTCCTTCAGTAACTGCAAGGCTCCCCCCCACCCCGACACACAGGCTGGCCCAGAGACTGAGCGTGGCGAGGTCCAGCCCGAGGACTGCCACTCCCACAGCCCCGCAGGACCTCACCCTGTGGCAGACAGGCAGTGACTAAGCAGTTGGCTAGCAGCCACGGGCAAGACACCAGCATGGCCCATTGACTCCCCAGAGCGCAGCACCCCACACCACCCTGGCCTCCCCCAGGCTCTACCCAGCCTCCTCCCCCCTCGGCCTCCCCTGGCCCTGGCCCAGCCTCCCCTGGGACCTCGGCCTCCCCTGGCCCCAGCCCAGCCTCCCCTGGGACCTTGGCCTCCATTGTTCCCATATAGGCCCAATTAAGGTTCCCTCCCAGCTTGGCCCTGACCCACGCCCCTGCACGCCTGCGCCATGGCGAGCCCCCCATTTACCTATGGCATTCGTGCCAGACCCAGGAGTGGCGCCCGGCCTTGGGGCGGAAGTCAGCACGGCCGTGGTTGTGGATCTGGGAGGAGAAGCGTAGCAGCCGGCGGTGCCCGTAGGGCCAGTTGGCATTGCGGGCGGTGCTGGAGAGGCAGTTCTCCTCCGCCGCACAGTACAGCATGTGCAGGGGCCGGTCCTCGATGTAGGCCGTCTCCTGGACCAGCGGGGCGTGCAGCAGCAGGTCCGAGGCAGCTGGGGGGACAGAGACCCGCTCAGTTCTGGGGGGCCGGAGGATGCGGGGGCGCCTGCTCCTTTCTGGAGGACACGGGGGGCCTGCTCAGTGTTGGGTGGGGGGACAGAGGAGGTCAAGGCCATATTTGGTTTAAGTGCAGGGATGATGATGAGGTCTGAGCCAATCAAAGCAGGGGGCCTGAGAGCAGCCAATCAGAGCACAGGGCCAGGGCTGAAAGGGTGGCTCAGAGCAGCAGTTCTTAAAAAGGGGATGCCACCAGGTAGCGCCCAGCTGTGCTAAACAAAGTTCAAAAGTTGCTGATCTGGTCTGGCAGGGGATGGAGCTGGCTGACGGGGAGACAGGGTCTTGCAACCTGCACCAGCAGGGGGCTGGTGAGTGCCCCAGTGGGCGGGAGAGTGGGTCTGGGGGCAGGCTGTGGGGAGGGTCTCTTGGAACTAGGGGTTTGCCCCAGGTTTTACGTTGGGTTCCACTCCTGGCCCCTCTTGTCAGGTCCTGGCTGCTGGCCCCCCGGGCGCTCCGCTCCTGGCCCGGTGCTGGGGGTGCCGGCTGCTGCCCAGCCCAGCACGGCAGCAGGATTTCGGTTCTGGCTGCCTGGCCGACGCTCAGGGCTCCATTCCTGGCCCCACGCTGGGCACAGGGGACTGTGGTTCTCAACCTGCAGCCCACGTAACGCATTGCGAGGCACAACCACTGGCTCAGAGGGATTGCTAGTAGCCGGGCCAGGGTGACGAGAGCTCCCGCCCCCCCCGCTCCAGCTCACTCTCGGAGCAGATGACCCCGGCGGCGAAGTGGGTGCCCATCTTCTTGCAGTTGAGGCTGTTGCCGTGGTGCTGGCAGTGGCTCAGCGCCATCTCGTGGCCAGCGCACCTCACGCCGCTCAGCACCATCTCCGTCACGTTGCTGGCGTCCCAGTACCACGTCTCCTGGGAGAGACGCCGGGCTGGTCAGAGACCCGTGTGCCCCCTGCCCCTCTGCACAGCAAGCCAGGCACCGAGCCCCGGGCGTGCCCCATTCCCACCCCACACTTGTGTGTGCCGTGTCCGTGCCATTCCCCCTCCCCACCCGCGGTGGGACCTGTGCGTACCTTCCTGCCTGCTTGGCACGGGCCCAAATGCCATCTGTGAGTTTAACCCCTCCAGAAGCTCCCAGAGACCAAGCCCCCAAGCATCCCTCCCCGCACTGCCTGGGCCCTGCGAGCAAGTCCTGAGCCGGTCCCAGTGGGCAAACCCCTGCTCCCCACACTCCCAGTGGAGCGGGCACTGGCCCTGAGGCCTGGACCCCTTCAGCACCTACCGTCACTGCATGCAAGGAGTAGCCCAGGCCGAGCTGGCGACATGCCACCATGGCTTCCTTGGTGGTCCAGCCCTCACTGCAGACCGTTCCCCACTTACTGCCTCGCTTCACCTCCACGCGGCCCTCGGTTGGGGTCCTTCCTCCTACTATGCGGATCTGTGAAGAAGCCCTATGGGCCGTGAGCATGCAGCCCCGCCCCACAGCCAGCCAGCCCTGTGAACCCAGCATGCTGTCCTCGTCCTGCCACGGAGGAGTCCTGGGCCCTGCGTGACGCGGTTAGCCAAGCCAGCACTAACACCTACTTGTAAGCCATGGTTAGCGAATCCCAGGCCCAGCTGGCGACAAGCCACCATGGCCTCCAGGGTTCCCCAGCCATCGCCACAGATCAGGCCCCAGGCGGGGCGCCCATTGCTCCCAGTGCCCAGCGCCACCTCAACCCGCCCCTCGAAGCGGCTCCGGCCCCCGCTCAGGCGAATCTGCAGAGAGAAGGTGACAAGGCCTGGTTAGCGGGGGAGCCATGGGAGGGGCAGGTGGCAGGGCCCAGCTGGGTCCCTGAGGGCTCCACTTGCAGAGCTACAGGTGCCCCACGTCCCCCAGCAGCCTCCCACATAGAAATGAGCTGGCTCTTCCCATGGGGTTGGGGCCTGAACTGGCGCTGGGGAAGGGGCCATTGGGGCAGCCCCTACAGCCTGAACCTTGTATCTCAGAGCAGGTGCAGCCTGGGCAGCACCCAGTCCTGTCTGCCCAGGGAGTGCCCTTGCAGAGCTGGCCTGGGGAGCCAATCCTGCCACCCCAGCCCTGATCCCCCTGCAGCCCAGACGGCCCCTCCCATCTGCTGTTTTGATTTGCAGTCACTTCATCTCCAGGGGGCACCATGTGCCCAAGCTGCCCCTCCCAATCCACCACTGGCCAGTGCGGCAGAACCAGGGCAGAGCTCACGCCACGTGACTCCAGCCCTGTCCAGCTGCCGTGCAGGCGCCGATATCCTCGTCCAGGCTCGTGCTGGGGGCCTGGAGATGGGGAGTGAAATCAGCAGAGACCCGCAGCACATGCAGCTCCTTGTTCAAGGGGAACAAGGTGGGAGCGTGCCGAGGGGGGAGCTGTGTGCCCCCAGCTTCCTCGGTGCCCAGGCCCCATGAGCACGCAGGGAGCATGCAGTGCAAAGCAGCAGTATCCTGACGGGGGCTCAGGACTCCCCTCTCCGTGGGCGGGTGCTCCTCTCCTCCCCAGACCTGGGGTAGCACTGCGGGGTGCCACGCCCAGGGGCAGAGAAACAACTCCAGTGCAGGCTGTGAATCGAACAGACCCTGGGCGTGTGAGACACCTCCCATCATCACAGCCCCTGGCCAGCACCAACCCATATGGGAGAGAGACGCCTGGCGGCAGGGGCACCAGGACACTACTGAGACCCATGGAATGGGGAAGCAACCCACAGGGGAGCAGAGGAAATGGAACAGGGACTGCGCTGAGGGTCCCCTCCCACCCCCGACTGCTCCACAAAGTGCCCAGCGGTGAGCGTATGACCAGTCCTCCCACATCCCAGCCTGGGTATCGTCTCCCTTCAGCCTCACCAGCTGGCACCTAGGATGGGACCAGCAAGAACCATGGCAGCACTGGGGTCTCTGCCATATGTTCTGGGTGGTAAAACCTAGCTGGCATGTGCCCCCCATCCCCTCGCAGGGGCTACCCCAGCTGGCACATGACACACACACACCCCGAGCAGGGGGCTACCCCAGTGTCTCGTGGGTTGCCCGTGAAAAGCGTTACCATGCCGGGTTTCCCTGTGGGCAGTCAGACAGCGCTGTGCACGTGCAGGGTTCCCATTTGGGTCCCATGGCTCCACACCACTGCAGTAACGCCTGGCTCTAGTCAGCACGAGCACCCTGTTTGTTGGGGGGCGGCAATGCCCACTTTACCTGTGTCTCAGAGGTGGCATACAAATGGTGTCAGGGCCACCTTTCCTGCCCCCTCCATGCCCAGGAGCTCTCAGTGTGACGTGGAACATGAGGGGAGAACTGCTGGAGAGGGCTGGGACCTGTGAGCCCTGCCAGGAGAGATGGCCCCCACTCTGCTAGCAGATGGGCAGGGACCTGGGGCTCTGGCAGAGCAGCAGATCCTGGGCTCCCCACGCTCAGTGAGCCTCTAAGCCAGGCCCCTCCCCACAGCCCTGGGGGGCTGCCCCCCTGCACAGGGTGCGGTGCTGACCATGGTCTCGTAGCCCATGTAGGGGATGTTGCAGCGGACCCCGGCATCCTCGGAGTGCTTGCAGTCCTCCGCCGTGATGTTCTTATAAGGGCAGCTCCATAGCGACTTCTCCGAGCCTGTGCACTGCACCTCGTTCATGTGGATGGGACCCATCCCTGCCAGGGAGCAGAGGGGCCAGGGTGATGGGGAGGCAGGCAGACAGTGCCCCAGGAAATCCCCATACCTACCCTAGTCCTAGGAGCACTCCTCGCCCCAACCCTCCCTCCTGTTGGACACATATCGGGGTCTCCTCAGACCTGATCAGTTCCTATGGGGCTGGCGTCAGGCATTTCGCTGGCCTTGCAGGGGCTGGGCTCTCCCTTGGAGGCTGAATTTCTCCCAGCCCTTGCAGCTTGCCTGGCTGGAGTCCCCTTGGAGAGGCTGGCAGAGAAAGGGCAGGGGCAGGGCGCGAGGGCACCCAGACTGCAGAGCGCTCACTGAGAGCTGAAGCTGCTCAGCACCAGGCTCACCCCAATGCGGGGAGAGCCCCCTCGAGCCAGGTTCTCTCCCCTGCAGAGCAACAGGCTCAGGGGCTCAAACAAGCGCCCAGAGGGCAGACATGTCCACATTCATGCCCTGATGGGCTCCCCGGCATGCTCTGACATGCTCCCACATATGCACAGGGCTGCCCCAGACCTTCTCCCCTCACCACCCAGCTCACCTTGGCCCATGCGTGCTCCTGTCAGAGCCTCCTTGGCACTGCCGAACCCCAGCTCACGGCACACCACGCTGGCTGTCAGCAGGTTCCAGCGGTCATCGCAGACGGTGCCCCACTCGCTGTTCTTCAGCACCTCTACCCGGCCTTCCCCGGCCTTGGCTCCGCCCTTCAGCCGGACGCGCTGCTGCGAGAGCGTGGTAGACATGTCACGGGACAGCTGACGCTCTTGCCCTCTGCCAGGCCCAGAACCAAGGGGCACCTTAGGGCTCCTGCTGCCCCCACCAGGCCCTGGGAGATAGGCTGCCCCAGCCCAGTGACTGACACTGGGTGCCCCCCATTCCAGCTGCTGGCATCACTGCCTGATACCCAGTGGGTGGAGCAAAACAATCCGCGTGCCCCATGCTGAACCCACGGAGAGCACTTACCTGGCCCTGCTGCTGCCCCTGCTTCTTCTTCTTCGGGGCACTGCCCGTGGTGAAGAGGGGCCCTGGTTTGCAGCTCACCACTGCAGGCATCCCGCCCTTGCAAGCCGCAGTGGCGTTGCCCTTGTAGAATTCAAAGGGGCACATGGAGATGTGTACCTCGTTCCCTGTGCAGGCCACCGAGTGAAGCCGGTAGCTGAGCTGCTGCCGTTCCAGGTACAACCTGCCAGGCAGAGAGCAGAGCGTGAGTGCCTGGCATGGGAGGGGCAGTGGGGTGCCAGGCGCCGAGCCCAGCTCAGAGACTCTCACCATCCATGACCCTAACGCCAATCAGCAGGGAAGAGAGAGACTGTCACTCCATGGCCCAGCCCCTTGCAGCACGCCCCCCCACAGCCCCGGCCAGCGAGGCCCACACTCCTTCTTCACCAGGGAACCCCAGAGCAGGCCACAGGCCTTTGGACTCTGGGACCCTTTGGTGCTGGGCACCCATTTACCTCTTGGGGCCCCCAAAGTCCTCCCTGTGCTTGTGTTTGGGGCGAGCTTTGGAGACCAGCCTGGAAAACAGAAAACAACAGTCAAGGAGTTCGGAGGCCAGGCCTGCAACCAACGTCCTGCCCTGGCTCTGCCTGCCAACGCCAGCCAGGTGGAACGGGGCTGCCCAGCTGCCTCCAGGGCCCTGGCCAGATCCAGACCTGTGGGCACCAGAGCCACCTGGACAGGGCCCAGGGGCCACCCATTCCACCAGGCCTCAGGCAGGGCTCACAGCAGGAGGGCAGCTGCTGCCAGCGATAGCTTCTCCCACCTCATGGCTAGAAACCAGTCACCCACTGGAGTGACTTCATTTCCCACCTGACGGCCCATGACAGGCGTGACGCAGCCATGTCCTGTGTCACGCCAGCCACCACATCCCACAGGCAAACACATGCTCCCTGGAATGCAGCATGCATGGCGGCTGGTGCCCTATGGCCATGACATGCATGCTGCATGCTCCCCACCCAGGCGACCCCTGGGGATGAGCGCCCTGCACTGCTCGCAACCTCACCCTCTCCCGTGTAATCCCACAGACAGGCAGGGGCTGGCTGGCAGGCAGGTGCCCTGGGCGGGGACCTAGCTGCAGGGGGCCAGGCAGGTTTACAGGCTGTCTCCCCCAAGGCACTGTGCCTAGCCCTGCCAGGAGCCCCACTCCTCCTGATGCAGCATCAGCCTGCCCCAGCATAGTTGAAGTGCCCGGCGTGTCTGGGTCGGGAAGGAAAGCTGGAATTCAGACTCTACTGCTCGCTCCTGCGCTGGCCGTAATTCAACACCCTTGCTGTAACAGGCAGCATCGCTGTCACCACCCGTGCAAACACTGCCCCAAACCCTGGTCTCCAGTCTGTCCTGTGCTACACCTCTATCCCGTCCAGTGTATCCCCCTCAGTGCACCCAGCCAGCCATCCCCACATGTATTTCTCCATCCATTCCTGTATGCACCCTGCCACCCACCCCTCCCCCTATGTAACCATGCATCCATTCCCCCTAGGTACACCTCCATCCCCTCATGCACTCCACCCCATCCTCCTCCCCCTCTAGGCCCCCTCTGCTCCACCTCATCACTGGCAGGGTTCTGCTGCCGACCTGGAGCTAGGGCGGGTATGGAAAGAGGCCAAAAGCAGCGGATTGAGGATGGTCCCCCGCAATACGGGAGCACTGGCAGGTGAGAACTTGTCTCAAGCCCCTGCTCCTTCATACCTCCAGGCAATGCCAACGGGCTGGGCAGGGCCCCAAAGGGAGTACAGCCACCAGCCCAACCGACAGAGACCTGGGCAGCCCCATGCACTCCCCAGTCCCCTTCTCTAGCGGGGAGAACAACAGAGAGTTCAGTGCGTGCCCAGCTCCTCTCTGGTCCCTCAACTGCCCCCAGGGCCTCCAGGACCTGAGCTCTGACCTGGAACAATGCAGGGTAGCTCTGGCCGCAGAGCAGTTGCTAACCTTGGCTTCTGTCCCTCAGCCAATGCTGGGAAGGGTCAGACCAGACCCAGATCTCAGGGCAGGGACTGCCACTGTGTGCGTACAGCATAAGAACAGCCAGACTGGCTCAGACCAAGGGTCCATCCAGCCCAGTGTCCTGTCTTCCAACCGTGGCCAATGCCAGGTGCCCCAGAGGGAATGAACAGAGCAGGTAATCAACAAGTGATCCATCCCCTGTCACCCATTCCCAGCTGATAGCCATTGATGGACCTGTCCTCCATGAACCTATCTAGTTCTTTTTGAACCCTGTTATAGTCTTGGCCTTCACAACATCCTCTGGGAAAAAAGTTCCACAGGGTGACTGTGCCTTGTGTGAAGAAATACTTCCTTTTGTGTGTTTCACACCTGCTGCCTATTAATTTCATTCGCTGACCCCTAGTTCTTCTGTTATGAGAAGGAGTAAATAACACTTCCTTATCTACTTTCTCCACACCCTCTATCATGGTCCCCCTTAGTTGTCTCTTTTCCGAAATAAAAAGTCCCAGTCTTATTAATTTCTCCTCATATGGAAGCTGTTCCATACCATCATTTTTGTTGCCCTTTTCTGAACCTTTTCCAATTCCAACATATACTTTTTGAGATGGGGCGACCATGTCTGCAGGCAGTATTCAAGATGTGGGCGTACCATGGATTTATAGAGAGGCAACATGATATTTTCTGTCTTATTATCGATCCCTTTCTTGATGTTTCCCAACATTCAGTTCACTTTTTTGACTGCTGCTGCACATTGTGGATAGTTCTCTGAAATCATTCACTCAACAACTCCAAGATCTCTTTCTTGAGTGATAACAGCTAATTTAGACCCCATGATTGTGTATGTATAGTTGGGATTATGCTTTCCAATGGGCATCACTTTGCAATTATCAACATTATATTTCATCTGCCATTTTGTTGCCCAGTCACCCAGTTTTGAAAGATCCTTTTGTAGCTCTTCGCAGTCTGCCTGGGACGTAACTATCTTGAGAGTTTTGTATCATCTGCAAATTTTGCCACCTCACTGTTTACCCCTTTTTCCAGACTGTTTATTAATATGTTAAATAGGCCTGGGCCCAATACAGATCCCTGGGGGACACCGCTATTTACCTCTCTCCATTCTGAAAACTGAACATTTATTCCTACCCATTGTTTCCTATCTTTTAACCAGTTACCAATCCATGAGAGAACCTTCCCTCTTATTCCATGACTGCTTATTTTGCTTAAGAACCTTTGGTGAGGGACCTTGTCAAAGGCTTTCTAAAAATCTAAATACACTATATCCACTGGATCTCCTTTGTCCGCATGCTTGTTCTCAAAGAATTCTAGTAGATTGGTGAGGCATGATTTCCCTTTACAAAAACCATGTTAACTCTTCCCCAATAAATTATGTTCATCTGTGTGTCTGACAATTTTGTTCTTTATGATAGTTTCAACCAATTTGCCCAGTACTGAAGCAAGGCTTACTGGCCTGTAGTTGCCAGGGTCACCTCTGGAGCCCTTTTTAAAAATTGGCGTCATATTAGCTGTCCTCCAGTCATTTGGTACAGAAGCTGATTTAAATGTTAGGTTACAAACAACACTTAGTAGTTCTGCAATTTCACATTTGAGTTCCTTCAAAATTCTAGGGTGAATACCATCTGGTCCTGGCAACTTATTTCTGTTTAATTTAACAATTTGTTCCAAAACCTCCTCTAATGACACCTCAATCTGGGACAGTTCCTCAGATTTGTGACCTAAAAAGAATGGCTCAGGTTTGGGAATCTCCCTCACATCCTCAGCTGTGAAGACCAATGGAAAGAATTAATTTAGTTTCTCCACAATGGCCTTATCGTCTTTGAGTGCTCTTTTAGCATCTCGATCGTCCAGTGGCCCCACTGGTTGTTTGGCAGCTTCCTGCTTCTGATGAACTTACATGTTTTTTTGCTATTACTTTTGGAGTCTCTGGGTAGCTGTTCTTCAAATTGTTTTTTGGCCTTCCTACTTGTATTTTTATACTTCACTTGCC
This sequence comes from Eretmochelys imbricata, assembly GCF_965152235.1. Classification (NCBI taxonomy): domain Eukaryota; kingdom Metazoa; phylum Chordata; order Testudines; family Cheloniidae; genus Eretmochelys; species Eretmochelys imbricata. The sequence goes on from NC_135575.1 coordinate 145,947,554, forward strand.
AGAGTTTATGCTCCCTTCTATTTTCCTCACTAGGATTTAACTTCCACTGTTTAAAGGATGCCTTCTTGCCTCTGACTGCTTCTTTTATTTTGTTGTTTAGCCACGGTGGCACTTTTTCGTTCTCTATGTTTTTTAATTTGGGGTATACGTTTAAATTGAGCTTCTATTATGGTGTCTTTAGGAAGTTTCCATGCAGCTTGCAGGGATTTCACTGTTGGTGCCGTACTTTTAATTTCTGTTTAAGTAACTTCCTCATTTTTGTGTAGTCCCCCTTCCTGAAATTAAATGCTACCATGTTGGGCTGCTCCCACTACAGTCTCCAGGCCCTGCTGCCACAGACGAGTCCGCCAGGTCCATGGCTTAGGTGCAGGCATAATCGGGTGGGGAGCAGGGGGACTCACAGCCAGCTCAGCTGCCCCACTGGCATTTTCTTCAGAAAATGGCCCATGTCCACCAGCCCTTCCGTCCACCTCCAGGAGAGAGAGCTCCGCTCCAGGGCCCTGGGCTGACCTTGATGGCCACTGAACCCACTGCTGGGGGGAGGGGTGGTGACGACCAACAGTCCCATCTCTGTGGCAATGGCACCGATATAGGGATCCCCAGCGTGTCCCCCTGAGAATGGTGCCCCTGCCAGCTGGTGGTGGGCATGGCGCTCCCAGTCCAGGGACCAGATCAGACCCCACCTGGGCACAGCCCCCTCCCTGCCCAGCCCTTTGAAGGGCTGGCGTGAGGACCCTATGCAATGCTAGGCCCTGGAGAAAGAGCCATTTCTCTTGGAGGACACAGAACTCAAGCAGAAGCCCCAGCTCCATGCAGGGGTGGGTCAGACCCCGACCAGGCCTCACATCCCATCCATGGCCAAATGAACCTCACCCACTGAAATGCAAAGGCCCCGCAGGAGCTGTGCAGTGAGAGGCTCAGCCCGCCTGCCTAAGACAGCCTTTGAGTCCCAGGGTGAAGTTCATGGCTCCAGCTGGATTCCCAGGGCCCAGCCCAGAATCCAGCCCTGATGGCAGAAGAGACTGGCCAAGGCAGGGGCAGCTTCTACCATCCAGAGGGACTCGGCAGCCCCAGACCTGCTGGGGAGACTCGGCCCCAGGATGTGGACCTGGCCCTACCCTGTTACCTTGCACCCAGCCCTGGGCTCCGGCTCTTTATCTTGGTTGCTCGCTTTAATGGCCTGTAGAAAGGAAATGGTGACCCGCCAGTCAGAGGATGGTGAGGGGCTGGCAGATGCCCAGGGCTACAGCCCACAAGACTTGCAGCTCCCTGGGAGCCATGGCAGAGCCAGGCTGGGGCGGTCGGCCAGCGTGGGGCCTGGGAGGGCATGAGGAAGGCCACCGGCGCTCAGCTCGACGGTGCTGGATCCCTGCAGGGCTGGGTACCTACAGCCTCCTGGACCAGACCCAGCCTCTCTCTGCCCAGGCTCCCGGCTAGGTCTGAGCACCTCGGGCCACCCAGGCACCACGAGGGCTGGGCAGACACTTCCGGAGACAAGGGCTGGGCCAGGCTGGATGTGGCTGGCAATATGGGAGCACTCCAGGGCTCGCCGGATGCAGGCATGGACCCAGGGTCGGTGCCCCAAAAGCTGGGAATTTGTAACAAGGCCCATGCAGGGTCCGTGCCCTCGCCCTGTGTCTGAGCCATCAGGTTCCACCTCCGCGTCCCACCCAACTGACCAGCTTAGTCACACGGTATACGGTGCCCTCATAGTCACCTGACTCCAGCAGCTGGGGATTTAGGAAAAACACCAAACATCGTGAGAGTCACAACAGAATCATGAGAGTTGGTGGCACTGACCCAGCCATCACCAGGGCTGCCCCACCATGGGGCCCCCAAGCCTTACCCAGCTCCCCGTGCCTTGCCCCTGCTCCCTCAGGGCTGCCCCGCCATGCCTCCCACCCCCCACGGCCCTGTCCCAGCTCCCCTCCCCAGCCCCACAGGACTACCCCTCCTTGGCACCCATGCAGGTCCCACCGGGTAGTGCCAGGCCCACCCCATCGGTGTGGCTCTCCTCGAGCCCCCTCACTCACTTGTAGAAGTTCCTGTTGACCTTCTTCTCGGCTGGGAAGCCCATCATCCCGCAGACCACGCGGCTGTTCTTGTGGTTCCAGCCCTCGTCGCAGATCTGTGCCCAGCCCTCCTTGTAGCGCACCTCCACCACGCCCTCTGTCACCGGCAGCCGCTTCCTGGCGCCAGAGACCACAGGCCGCAGCCTGAGCTCCTCCACCTGGTTCTGCTCGGCCTGGCAGGGGAGAGCCCGGTCAGGGTTGCTGAGCTCCACCGGACAGGTCCCAACACCCGGCCCAGTGCCAGCTTCTCCAGCCCACCTGGTCCAGCACCAGCCTGCCCAGCCATCCCACCCCCGAGCCAGCCTGGCCAGCACCGGCCTGCCTGGCACACCTAGCCCCACGCCAGCCTGCCCCGCCTGTCTAGCACCAGCATGCCCAGCCCTCCCGGCACCAGCCTGCCCGGCTCACCCAGCCTACCCAGCCCTCCAAGCCTGCCCCGCCCCAGCTCCAGCCCCGCGCCAACTTACCCACACCAACCTGCCCGGCCTGCCCAGCCCCAATGACGGGGACGCAGAGACCGCGCCAGGCTCAAGAGAACCCAGGAGATGGAGCCTGGGCAGGAGCGAGAGCTAGGTCAGGGCAGGGCAGCCCCAGTGTGTGGGACCCGGGGAGGGAGGTGGTAGCAGCCCCGCCGCGTGGGGCCCGGACCCCAGGGCTGCAGCTACTCACCTCGATGATGTTGGAGTCCACGTAGCCCGGGATGCGCTCGTCCTTGCAGATCACACCCGCATCCTCCTCGTGGCTGCAGTCACTGTTCCCCCAGCCTCGTGACCTGCAGTCCACGATGCTCTTCTCGCTGCCCCCGCAGTTCACGTTGTCCAGCCAGACCCGCCCTGCAGAAGCACCAGGCCAGGGAGGGGTCATGGGCAGGGCCGGGGCCAGGCTGGAGGGGGTGTATATAAGGTGTGGGGGTGTCTTTGGGGCATATGTGGCAGTGTGGGGCAGGGCAATGCAACTCAAAAAGAAGTCAGAAGAAATGTGAACCTCACCCCCCAAAAGGTGATTTCCCGGGGAGCTCCCAGGGATAGGGGTTGCAGCCTGGGGTTTCCCCACCTGCAAAAACTTCACATGCACCACCCCCCACCACTGCGTGTGCAAATCTACAGCAACACACACCCAGCCCCACTGCACAAGCACACAGCCCCCAGCCCACTGCGTGCAGACACGCACCCAGCTCCACTGCACACACACACAGCACACACAGCCTCACTGCACGCACATCCAACTGCACTACTCACACACAGCCCACAGCACGCACATAGACGTATACACACATACACACCTGTGCAGCCTGCCTGCACACACACAGCCCCAGCCACATTGTACACACATACACACACACACAGCCCCACTGCGCAGACACAGCACACAACCCCATCGCACACAGAACCCCCGTGCACACACACCAGCCCCACTGCATGCCCACACAGCTCCCTGCACACACACAGACCCACTGCACACATGCACACACACCCCAGCCCCACTGCATACACACTCCCCCATAAGCTCAGTGACACACACAGTCCCCCTGCGCACACACAGCCCCACCACGTGCACCCTCCCCACCCCCACACACGCTGGCCCTGGCAGTCTGGGCCATGCCAGCCACGCCCCTCACCAACGCCTTTGCCGTATTTGGCGCTGTGGGCCCAGCCTGTGGCGGCCACGAAGCCAAGGTGGCGGCATAGCACGTGGGCGTTGGCCAGCGTGAAGTCATCGTCGCAGATGGTGCCCCACTCCTCATTGTAGAAGACCTCGATGCGCCCCTCGTTGTGCTTGCGGGGGTACCCAGCCAGGCGGAACTTCAGCTTGGGGCCCTGGCTCTGCGCTGTGGGCGTGGGCCCGGTGCGCTGGGCAGCACCCACCCAGAGCCAGACGCTGCAGAGCAGGGCCAGCAACTCCTGCCATGCCCACGCACTGCTGCTCCTCATGGCTGAGACGGGCCTGAAAAAAAAAGGGGGGATGGGGTCAAATAGGCCCCCATGCTCGTGGACTGGGGCACAGCCCCACGGAACAGCAGAGACTCTGATGCCAGGAGTCAGTGGAGAGAGACCCAAGTGCCCTTGCCCACGCAGCTGGGGGAGGCGGGGTAAAGGGGAGCCCAGGCAGTGGGCTGAAGGCGGGGAGGAGCCCTGCAGTGGGGGTGAAGGGAGCCCATGCGGGAGGAACTACGTCTGTGGGTGGAGGCCCAGCACAGGGCGGAGGTTGTCTGGGTGATGTTCCCCTGCCCTTCCTCTCTGCCCTAACAGCTAAAGCCCCTGCCAGCCCTGCCCAGGCCCTCACTAGGTCCCTTCCCTGGTTCCCACCTCCCCCACTGCCCTGCCATGGCCGCTCACCCGCCCTGCCCGTCGCCAGCTGCCCTTTACCCTGCCGAGTGGCTGAATGTCACGTCCTCTATGAGTGTCCACCTGGCCCACACTGGGACCCAGCGTCCCGCCCTGCCAATAATGCCGGCTCCTCTCACCCCTGCAGCAGGCCCTGGGCCCTCCCCACGCCCATCCACTCTGCCCCTCAGCAGACAGGCCCCACATGGGGTCACAGAAACAATCCGGCCCCAGGCAGCTCCTTCTGCCCCCCTGCAGCGCCTAGGGTAGCCGGCCGGCCTTAGGGCACATCTGGACGTACAGCACTGCGCCGCCCAGGGAAGACCCTCTGTGCGACGGGAGAGCGCGCGTCTGTTGGCATAATAAAACCACCTCCGCGAGCGGCAGGAGCTACGGCGGCCGGCAGGAGAAGCTCTCCTGCCCGCACAGCACTGTGCATCCGGACGCTTCTGTCGATGGGACTTATGTGGCTGCGGGTGGGGAGGCGGTTGTTATTCACCCCTCAAGCGACAGGCGTTACTCCGACATAATCTGTAGCGTAGATATGGCCATAGGCTGTGCGCCCTGAGGCAGCGGCTCCTCCTTCTGGCACTGCCCCCTGGGGGCGCTTCGAACAACCCCGGTGCCCCACAGCCTGAGACCTGCCACCCAGCCTCAGTCCCAGCTGCAGCTCCACACTTGGCTGGAGAATTTCCTCAGTGACGCGGCCCCTGCAGAGCCTCCTGGCGGGTCAGCACCACCTCCTCCCACTCGCCGGTAGCTACCAGGCCTCTGAGCGTGCTGGGCACTCCCTGGGAACATGGAGAGACACAGTACCTGCCCTGGGAACCAGCCACTAAAGGCCCTGTCCCCAAGGCAGCTCCCCCTACTGCCAGCCAGGTCGCCATGGGGTTCCCCAACGTCGCTGTCTGCCAGGAAACTCCACAAATTCCTAAATGCAGGTAAGTGGTGCCACAACCCTGCCCACCATCCCGTGAGACCTCATCCAAGGTGCCCCATCCCCTCGAGCCTCACAGCCAACCCAGAGCCCCACCCAGACCCAGAGCGCCACTCGCCGCACTGCACTGTCCAGTCTGCCACCGGCTGCCCGGGAGGACATGGTGCCAGGCTGCTGCCAAGGCCCCCGATGGGTTCCCAACCTTCTGTCTGGGACCATCCGCCCCATCTCAGCCATGATGCCGCGGGCTGGTGCCTCCAAGCACCGTGGAGAGACGCTCCCAGCAGCCTGACCTGCTGCTGCAGCTGCCTCCCACTGGGCCCACGCTGCGAGGCTAGGCCAAGCCACTTCTCCTTGCTGGATACATGCCAGTCAGTGCCCAGCTACCCAGGGCCAGGTGGGGCAGCTGGTTTGGAACTGGCCTTTATTTCCTGCTTTTCTCTGCTTTCAAGCCACTAATCAATAGGAACGTTGCTGAGGTCAAACTGGGCTGGGTGCCTGCCTGCCACTTGGGCCCTAACATGCTTGAGGAAGCAGAGAAAGGGGCATGGAGGGGCCAGGGTGGCAGAGCCATGGAGAGGGCAGGGATCCTTGCCTAGGGCAGCACCAGGGCAGGGCGTATGAGCCCCAGTGGGCAGCACTGAGGGCACCTTGGATGCATAAACAGGAGACTATCACGTAGGAGAAGAGAAGTGATTTCCCCCTCTGTATCTGGCACTGGGGCGGCCGCTGCTGGACTCTTGTGCCCAGTTCTGGTGCCCACAATTGAAGAAGGCTGTTGACAAATTGGAGCGGCATCAGAGAAGAGCCACAACAATGACTAAAGGATTGGAAAGCCTGCCTTATAGTGACAGACTCAAGGAGCTCAATCTATTCAGCTCAACAAAGAGAAGGTTCAGGGTGACTTCATCAGTCTACAAATGCCTACGTGAGAAACAGAAATTTGATAATAGAGGGCTCTTCAGTCTAGCAAACAAAGATGTAACAATGCCCAGTCGCTGGAAGTTGATGCTAGAAAACCTCAATCTCTGTATAAGACAATTTTTTTAAAACAACGAAGGTAATGAATGATTGTAAGAACTTCTTGTGGGTCGTGGCGGATTCTCCATCCCTGGGACATTTTAAATCTCCGTTGGGTGGGGTTTTTAAAAGATCTGCTCTAGTTCAAACAGGAATTAATTTCGGGAAGTCCCATGTCCTGTGCTAGGAAGGAGGACAGACCAGATGACCACAGTGGATCCTTCTGGCCTTGCTATCTATGAACCAATGACTCTGTGAGATGGAGACGCCATCACTTCCCTTGGGAGTTTGTTCCAACGATTAATCACCCTCACTTCACAACTATCTTCCTAACTTCTAAGAGGAGTTTTGCTGGCTTCAGCTTCCAGACAATGGTTCTCGTTCCACCTTTCTTCACTGGCTTCAGCAGTCCTTTCCGTGCCCAGCATGTTCTCCCCATCAAGTCCTCACACCCTGTACTCACGTCACCTTGCAATCTTCCTTTTGCTAAGCTGAGTGGATTGAGCTCTTCTCTGCACCCTCTCGAGTTTTTCAACATCCTTTTTAAAAGGTGGGAACCAGAATGGGAGCTATATTCCAAGTACCTGCCTCACCACTGCCATATACAGAGGGAAACTCACCTTGGTGCTCCTACTCATGACTCCCCTGTCATACATCCAAGCATCACATTAGCCCTTTCACCCACAGTATTGCACCGGGAGCTCATATTGCTTTGCTTGTCCACTATGGCCCCTGTATGAATCAGGTTTGTTTGACGAAAGCTATGTACCCACAAAACTAGGCTGAGTGGCATTAATTATATTCCTATGCTTTAATTTTTCATTATCTAACTGAATCTTGTATCTGCTTTTCCATTATTTTGCCCAGGACTGATATCAGGCTAACCAGCCTATAGTTCTTGGGTCATCCTGTCTGCCTTTACTGAACATTTGCACAACATTAGCACTTTTCCTGACTCCTGGAATTTCCCCAGTATTCCATAATTTATTAAAAATTAACATCACCTGGTCAGAGATCACCTCAGCCAATTCTTTTAGGACTCTTGCATGCAAGTTATCCAGGCCTGCTGATTTTAAAATGTTTATCCTTACATTCAACTTGATGGCATTTCATCATTTGGATATTATACAATAACTTCAGAAGGCAGCATCTGATCAATACAAGAATCCTATTGATTTTGATGACAAGTAGGAAAACCAGAAGGTGAAAATTGGGGGGACACAGAGCCCCGGTATGTGATCAGCAGAGCCGGCAGCTTCAGCCACCTGTGTAATTGTCTGCAGATCAAGGAACCAGTTGATGGCACCATCGACACCTCCCAGCATAACCACCACCCAGTCAGCTCTGCCCACGCCCCAACGCAGTGTACCGTGTTAGAGAGAAATTGAATAAAAAGGAGGAAAGTTAGGGATGGCAGAGAGCCCCTGGAATGGGAGGGAGAGGAAATAGGGGATGCAGAGCCCCGGCACAGGGGAGGAGAGGGGTCCCTGGCACTGGGCAGTTGTTTCTGAGCATAGTACAGGCATGAGGGGCACAGGGCACACTGAATGGCAGACTCTGATCAGACGGGACATGGCTGGTTCCCAAAACCTCAATGGCCAGATTGGGTTTGCAAGAACAGAACCAAACCCAGCTGGGAGATTGTTTGTGGGCAGGCAGCAGGAAAAAGCTTTGCAGAGCTGGCCAGGTCACAGTCCACCCCCATGGAAGGCATCTGCCCCTTCACCAGGTCAGATCATCACTGCATCTCGCTGACCCCGCAGGATCAGGACTAAAAACGCCATCATTCACCTGCAGCTTGCCAGGACATGCCAGCCCTTCCTGCTGGATGAAGACCCGGGCACTGCTCCCCAGCACCTGGAGCACTGACATTCCCTGCATCACCGGCTAGGCTGCTTTGTACACATCAGGCCTGTGCTCGTCCCCAGAGAGCCCCCTTAGTCCAGATCTCCAAAGCCATTAATGGACTCAGTCTGTTCTGGGCTTTGTGATTGGCTACTTCCCAGCAGCTGGGACCTTGGCAGCACAGTCCCAGTACTGCAGAGCTCACAGTCTGAGCTGCCCAAAGGGAGAGGGGACACAGAGCAGTGGGTTTTATTGACCTTTCTCTCTCTTTCTCAGCAGAGGGCACTTGAATTTTATTGACCCTTTTGAGAATGGAAGGCAGGGAGTCTGGGGCATGTTGGGCCCAAACATTCAAACCTTCCAGCATGAGACCTCAGCCAAAGGGGCTACAAAAACAGGGGAGCAGAGGGACTAGCTCACACACAATGGAAATATTGGGGGGGCGGGGTTTCAACACCATGTAAACTCACGGAGACAAGAGTGGGACTCGGAGGGGCTGAAGCAGCCACTGCAGCACCCAGGATTGGGCCAGGGAGCAGTTGGAACCACTGGGACCCCCCTAGCCTGGAACTCTCCCCCTCTTCCCCACGCCAGCTGAGCCGTAGCAGCTCCCCTGTTCACAGCTAGCTGTCCTCCCTCTTCCCCCATGAGCAAGGGCAGAGGTCTGAAGTGAGACAGGAACAGAAACATAGTCCAGCATGATGGAGAGACAGCAGATGTTTCAGTTCTGTGTTTGGAAAGAAGCAAAGTGAGGTTTCCACATCTTGGAGATAATGAAATGCTCTCCAGTCCATCAGTAACAAGGGAGTGTGTTAAAATAGCAGCTGCTACAAATAAACAGCTTTGCATTGGCAGAACCGGATAACTTGCACCCGCAGTGTATGAAAAGCATTGGCCCAGGAGCTCTCTGAATCATTAGATATTTTTCAACTTGGCTGGGAACAAGGGGAAATTCTGTGGAACAGAGCTCATGGTGTGCCAGTATTTTAAAGGGGTACATGGGATGACCTGGGTTACTACAGGCCAGATGGCCAGACATTGGTCCAGAATAAAAGTCACGGACAGGCTGAGATGGGAGGCAACGAGTCAAGAATTAGAAGATAGCAGCACAAGTAATGCCAATCACCAGGGGTTTATGGAAAATGGGTCTTGTCAAACAAACTTGATATTGATTTTAATGAGATCCCACATTGGACTGATAAAAGAAATGTGTTGTCATAATAGACAGACTTCTAGAAGGCATTTGACTTTATCCCACGTGACATTCTGATAAAAAGATCAGCACTTCACAAAATCACTGTAGCCCATAGTAAATGGATAAAAACAGGTTAACTGCTAGAGCTAAAAATGTAACTGTGAATGGAGAATAGTCATCCAATGGGGGTGTTTCTGTGGGGGTCTTAACAGGGATCTGTTCTTGACCTGATGCTTTTCAATATCTTTATCCATGATTTGGAAGAAAATATAAAACCATTCAAGGGGTGTTTTCTCTCTCCAGGGAATGGGCTGCAACTCTCGCCCTGTCTGAAGGACGTTTTCTCTCTAGGTGAATTCAGCAAACCAGCAAGGAAAAACCGGAGACACAAATTCTAGTTTTCACAACACCCTCACCCTACACCCACCCACTGATGGCCCGGTGGATTTGCTCCTGAGACCCTAAGGACCCCAGGATAGGCCTCTGTCACATGACGTGGAGGAATAACTATTGATCCCTAGGGGAGCAGCCACAGAGGGGGACATGACACACTTTGCCAGTCAGTCACACACCTCTGCTACAGTGCAGGACTCCCAGGTTCTAATCCTGGCTCAGGGAGGGTAGCATTGCCCCATGGTTAGAGCAGAGGCAGCCAAGCAGTGTGGCCAAGCAGCTGAGAGCTGCACCCTGGCTCCAGCTCTGCCAAAAGCGCCTTTGTGCAGCCTCTTGGTGCCTCATCGGTAAGACAGGCTGAGCCGCGACTGCCCATGCGCAGGATCTGAGGCCTCACTCAGTGCAAGGCACTGCACAGAAACCCGGACAGCAGCCACACGGGACTCCCGAGTCCCAGCCCACTGCCCCTTCCCGTAGGCTCCAGGATATTGGGCGGGGAGCCCAATGTGGCACAGCAGGACAGGCAGCCCCCATCACATGGCACGTGCAGCAGCCCAAACAACCCAGCCACCCTGAGAGCTCTGCTGGGAGCCCGCCAGGGTAGGGAGGGCACAAGGAGAGAGAAGAGGCAAGACCTGAGCAGTGGCCAGGGGCTGGATTCTGCAGGGCTGGGAGGTCGGGGGATGCCAGGAAGGGGCGCCAGCACTCTGGCACCAGCGAGTTAGATAACCTGAGAAGGGAACGGGCGTTTCATGCCTCTTCTCGGGGCCCCCCTGGCTGTGGGAGGCTCCTCCCTGCACTCAGCCAAGTTCTGTCAAGGCCGGGGGAGAAGAGGGTGTTTCTGAGAGGGACAGGGCAGAGGGGTCCGACACGCTGGCTGAGGTGGAGAAGTGGGCGGGGCACTGGGCTACTCACCTCATGAGGGGACATCCCCGACACTGCCAGGCAGCACATTCACAATGCAAAGGAAACATATTTCACCCAACATACAATTAGCCTGTGGAACTCACTGCCACAAAGTATCACTGAGGCCAAGGTCTCTTCAGGAGTCACGAGGCTCAGACATTTGCAGGGACAATGGAGCCACGCAGAGTTACACTGGAGAGCACCAAAAATTCAGCCAGGCTGTAACCCTCCACGGCGCAAGCTGGCCAGCCCAGTCAGCTAGAGCCTCCAGCCTGGGGCAGGCTGCTCAGGAGGGGCTCTCAAGGGCTGCAGCAGCTGGTGACAGGAGCTGTCGCACAGGAGCCTCGTGTGATCCCGCCTGGCCACTCCAGCGGCTCGGGAGCCTGGGTTGCGCACTCTGGCCAGAGAAAAGGTTTCCTCTAACTGGGGTTGTGTGCGAGGGGTCCCTACCCAGAGCAGGACATTTGATCCACCCCGCACCGAGCCAGACATGCCTGCCTCCCCAGCATGAATGGGCCTCAGAGACCTTGGGGAAAGGGCTCGGAAGGACTGACAGGCCTTAAGCAAACAGCAGGGAGGCAGTTAAGAGAGAGCCCAGCTCCCTGTGACTGCTCAGGAAACCTCAGGAATTTACTGACAGTGCCAATGAATGGACCAAGGCCACCTCCTCGCAGGGGAATGGGGCCAGGAGCGGGGGCAGGAAGGAGTTAACACTGCCAGCTAGAGGAATGAGAGGCCTTGCAGAATCCGGGAGAGGGGGGCAAGGATGGGGACTCAGCAATCCTCCCACACCTGCCCACCTCCATGCTGGCCCCTTCTCAGACCCTCCCCGCGGTTGTCCCCTCACCTGGGGGCTCAGGGAGTCTTCCACCAGCACTAGCATTGGGGAGCGTCCCTGGGCAGCCGGAGCCAAGCTCTGCAGAGCTCAGCGTGGACGTGGCCTGCTCTGCTCTGTCATCTCTGCTGACAGCACCCCTGGAGCTCTGCCCTCCCTCACCTGCTCATCCAGGCCATGGCTGAACCCTGCCTCCTCTTCCTGTTGCTTGTCTCCCTTTCCCCTTCCCCTCCGCTGGGACACCCACCCCGCCCCATGCTCCAAGTGGCCCTCCTTCCCCTGCACCAAGCCTGTGGCCCTTGGTCCCTGGCCCCATCCCCCTTAATGTGGTCAGTGTGCGCTCCAGAAGGGATGTGGACCATTAGGCAAGGGATGAGAGAAGAGCTACAGGAACAAGTGAGGTCTGGCAAACCAGCCCTGCAGCAAGACCCTGATGCAGCTCAATCCAAGGGTAGGCTAAAGGGTGACTTGGCCTTGTTTGCAAGTTCACATTCCAGAGCCCAACAGCTCCCTCCTGAAATGACACAGCAGAAAGCAAGGAAGTCCCCACTGACTGTCTGGAGGCATTGGTGCTGCCAGTGATGTAGCTTGTGGGCCTGGCAGGTGACCTGGCTTCCAGGAAACGCTCCTTGCCAATACAGAGCCTGGGGCAGGGATGGAGCCAGATGCATTGGGGGAACCAATGGTGGTGACATTCCCAGGTGGCACCAGGAAGGGCTGCGGCCCTACCACGGGCAAAGACAAACTCCGGTACCCCAAGGCCAGACACGCAGGCCAGATACAGCTTGGGCAAGGCTGCTAAGAGAAAAAGCCACAGCTGGAGAATCCTTAGGGGCTCCATCAGTCCCTCTCCAGTGGCCAGGCTGCCCACTACCTGGGGGCCACGTAAAGGCCCCAGCAGAGTCCTACCTGTGCAGAAGCCCTGCCTATGGTTCAACGCAGCCACCCTTCTCTATTCCACGTGTCCACGATGGGCTTGCGGCCCCAGACAGCCCAGCCTCCGCAAAGGGGCTGCAGCTGGGTCAGGTGCTCAAACAGTTCTGGTCTCTCCTGCTGACTGGGGGGGGAAGAGTGACCTACAGCCATGTCTGTGCTCTGAGTAACGCCAGGGCCAGGGGGCACCCGTGCTATCTCAGCCTCCACCTCCCTCCTCTCTGGGGAGCTGAACAGTGCCCAGTGCTGCAGCTGGGCCTCTGGGACACGGATTTTGGTAACCCCGGTGCCAGTCAGAGCCAGGGGCACTGTTCTGCCCACTACAGACACGAGTCTGTGTGCACACGAGGGGTGGGGCCTGGCACCACAGAGGTAGTGCAGGGGAGGAAGTGCGGCCAAGGCAATCCTGTGGAAACAGGGTATTTCTGGGGGCTCCCTAGCTTGTGCTGGGGACGGCGCCAAGCCCACAGCCCTGGAACGGGACAGGACACAAGCCGCTGCCCTGGCGTTAACACAGGGATGTCTGGCTGCCAGGGTCTAGCCTGGTACTCATAGTAAAACTGCCTCACTTCTGATCCTTACCCTGTCCGAAAGATTAATTCAGTCCCCTCCAGACTGTGGAAACAAAGCTGCCCTGGGCTTTTCTGGGCATCTCTCGGCTATTGGTGCCTAAACAGCCAGAGCAGCATATGCTCCCTCCTCTAGCTGCTGCAGAACTGGGCCCTGTCCTGTGGGGCACAGCCTGGCCCCAGGGACCCCTTGCACGGCTGACCCCAGGCTCAGCAATCTCTTAGCCAATCACAAGGCCCCCTAGCCTGAGAAAGCTCCATCTGGTGAAACAAGCACACGGGGCTCCAGGAGCATGTCCCCCAGGGTCCTGCTCTCTGCCTGGGCTCCCCACTGCATACAGAGCCTGGTTCTGGGCCTCTGGCCTGCTGCCAAGCCCCCAAGATACCTGGGTCCCCAAGAGATGCCTGTGGCCATGATGACAACCACATCACCAGGACAACGAACTGGTTGCCGCATGGGGGACAGCCAGGGGCTTGTGAGAACAGGTGACAGAACCATCCTGGGAGCCTGCCCTGGTTTCTGGAACTCACTGCCACAGGAGAGGAGACCACTATGCTCCAAATCTCAGCTCTGTGCCTGAGCTCCCTTGCAAGAGCCCCTCACTCACACATGCTGGCCGAGCCTGGGGCACAGCCCCTTTTCCAGCCCTGCTCACACCAGTACTCCCTGCAGCATCTCCCTCGCTGGGTGCACTGGGGAACCCTGCTGATCAGGGCAAGAATACCCATCTAGGCGCTGGCTGCAGCCCCAGGCAAAAGCAATCCCAGCCCAGGAGCCTGTGACCCATTCCAAGGAGAACCGCTTCCCTGCGCTGCGATGGCTGCAGCGGGTGTGACTAGGTAACAACCATGCAGCCCTATGGAGCTCAGCCCCAAGGAAAAGCAGGGGGAGGGCAGAGGAGACTGTGGCCCACAAGCGCTGATGGATAGGCAGAGGCAGCTGCAGCTCCAAGGCAGGACTCACCCAGCCATGAGGCTAGAACCCAGGAGTCCTGGCTCCCAGCCCCGCTGCTCTCACCACTAGACCCCACTCCCGTTTCAGAGCCAGGGATAGAACCCTGGCTCCCAGCTCTGCTGCTCTAACCCACTAGTCCATTCCTCCTTGCTTGGTACTGTAACCTCCTCCCCAGCACAAAGTCTCTCTCACTCTGGCTCCTGGCTCAGCAGAGTAGAACACAAGGGGCTGGAGCACAACCCCGGCCTGCGCTGTGAGCTCTGCCTTTCACTGGGAGGCGCAGAGCCCAGCAAGCGGAGCTGGGGCCCTCTCGATGAAGCAGCCAGGGGATGGGAGGCCACCAGTCATTAAAGCTGCCGATTTCTGCTCCTTTCCCAAAGCTGTTGCCGCCCCCAGAGGTTGGGGAGTTCAGTACAGCCAGCGTACCTCTGCCCCTGCAGGCCCCAGTGCCCCCACGGGTACCAGAGCCAGGGAGGAGGGATGGCCAGGGCGCGGCTGGCGTGGGGGATGCCAGCACAGCCCTTGCCTGGCTGGGGCGGGTTCTTTGGGGTCCGCTTGGGGCTCAGAAAACAGCAACAGGCAGCCTGTTTGCAGAAAGTGACCTAGACGTAACATGCAGCTACTTGGACAGCTGCAGCTGTCTGCAACCTCCACAGTGAGCTGCTGCCAGCCAGCCCCAGACGGCCGCCAGGCACAGCCCTGCCAAGTGCCACCGGGGCACAGGCTGCTCCATTTGGCTTACCCGGGGACAACGACCCTGCCCCACTAGCCACCGCTCGCCTTACTGAACGCTGCTGCAGGAGAGGTCTGAACCCACCCAGAGGCAGACTCTCCCCGGAGGATAAAAGGAGCCCGCCCCGCCCCCGCCCCCTGTCCTGGGTCCACCCTCCCCTCCCCTCCCCACCCCACCCAGGCTCCTCCAGGAGCTGCAGCAAATTCCAGCGTCTGTGGAAATTCCGCGTCCCCTTCGGAGGGCTGTAAATTACAGCTCAGCAAACAAGCCGCTGGCCGCCAGGAGCCCGAGCAGCCAGCCCAAGGCAGGACAGCTACACAACCCTACACTGCACCACACTCAACAAACAAGCCGTTGTGCTGCAAACCCTGAGCAAGCCCAGCAGAGCACGCAGCGCCCAGCAACACAACCGCACCGCACTGTACACTGCTCTCCTCCCGCACACACCCTCGGTGACCTTAACTGCCCAGCCCCAAGCCTTCTACATCCCCCGCAACGCACAGCCCGCAGCCCTCGCACCCACCGCTGCGCAGCCCCTCTCCCAGCCGCACAACTCCCCTGCTACACAACTCTGTCCGCACACACACAATACACAAGTGTGCCACACACAGCCCTCACCCGGTATACAACGGCACACACGCAGTCCACAGCCCCCTCAACACACAACCCGCACACTCTGCCCAACCCCCCCACACTGTCCACGGACCCCCCGGACACAACCCTCTCCCCTCCGCAACCTCTCCAGTAAAACGGGCCAAGCTTCAGGACAGAGGGAAACAAACCCAGCAGGGCCCCCCCTTCCCCGCCCCGAGAGCTCGGCCCGGGGCTCAGCCCGCCCGGGGGCTGTGGGGTCCGATACCGCGGCGATGGGCACCAGCACAGAGCCCGACAGAGACGGCAGCGACTGGCTAACGGGGAGCCCGGGCCGCTGCGCTCCGCTCCCCCGCGGGGGGTTACCTGGCGCCCCTGTCCCGGCCGGCCGGCGCTGAGGACGAAAGGCTGCGGGGCTGCTCCGCGGGGCCTGCGCTCGCTGCTGGGTGGGGCCAGCTCGGCCCCTCTCTCCGCCCCCGGAGCCCTGCGGAGAGCGGCTGCCGGCCAGCGCGGGGCCCCCGGGAGGGACCGGCCCGGCCGCGCCGCGCCCCGCCCGCTCCGCACCGCTCCGCACCGCGGCCTCTGGGCGCTGCGGGAGCCGGCGTCAAACCCCATCGCCAGCGGGCGGCAGCGGGAGGGCGCAGGTCGGACCCCGGGCGGGGACGGGGACGGGGGTGTTGGGGGGGGCCAGCAGCCCCACAGACCCCACCCCGGGCAGGGGCCGGGCGTGTTGGGGGGGGGGCCAGCAGCCCCACAGACCCCACCCCGGGCAGGGGCCGGGCGTGTTGGGGGGGGGCCAGTAGCCCCACAGACCCCACCCCGGGCAGGGGCCGGGCGTGTTGGGGGGGGGGCCAGTAGCCCCACAGACCCCACCCCGGGCAGGGGCCGGGCGTGTTGGGGGGGGGTCCAGCAGCCCCACAGACCCCACCCCGGGCAGGGGCCGGGCGTGTTGGGGGGATCCAGCAGCCCCACAGACCCCACCCCGGGCAGGGGCCGGGCGTGTTGGGGGGGGCCAGCAGCCCCACAGACCCCACCCCGGGCAGGGGCCGGGCGTGTTGGGGGGGGGCCAGCAGCCCCACCCCGGGCAGGGGCCGGGCGTGTTGGGGGGGGGGGGCCCAGCAGCCCCACCCCGGGCAGGGGCCGGGCGTGTTGGGGGGGGGGGGGCCCAGCAGCCCCACCCCGGGCAGGGGCCGGGCGTGTTGGGGGGGGGGGGCAGCAGCCCCACCCCGGGCAGGGGCCGGGCGTGTTGGGGGGGGGGGGGCCAGCAGCCCCACCCCGGGCAGGGGCCGGGCGTGTTGGGGGGGGGGGGGGCCAGCAGCCCCACCCCGGGCAGGGGCCGGGCGTGTTGGGGGGGGGGGGGGGCCAGCAGCCCCACCCCGGGCAGGGGCCGGGCGTGTTGGGGGGGGGGGGGGGGCCAGCAGTCCCACCCCGGGCAGGGGCCGGGCGTGTTGGGGGGGGGGGGGGGCCAGCAGCCCCACAGACCCCACCCCGGGCAGGGGCCGGGCGTGTTGGGGGGGGGGGGGGGGCCAGCAGCCCCACAGACCCCACCCCGGGCAGGGGCCGGGCGTGTTGGGGGGGGGGGCCAGCAGCCCCACAGACCCCACCCCGGGCAGGGGCCGGGCGTGTTGGGGGGGGGGGGCCAGCAGCCCCACAGACCCCACCCCGGGCAGGGGCCGGGCGTGTTGGGGGGGGGGGCCAGCAGCCCCACAGACCCCACCCCGGGCAGGGGCCGGGCGTGTTGGGGGGGGGGGCCAGCAGCCCCACAGACCCCACCCCGGGCAGGGGCCGGGCGTGTTGGGGGGGCCAGCAGCCCCACAGACCCCACCCCGGGCAGGGGCCGGGCGTGTTGGGGGGGGGGGTCCAGCAGCCCCACAGACCCCACCCCGGGCAGGGGCCGGGCGTGTTGGGGGGGTCCAGCAGCCCACAGACCCCACCCCGGGCAGGGGCCGGGCGTGTTGGGGGGGGGGGCCAGCAGCCCCACAGACCCCACCCCGGGCAGGGGCCGGGCGTGTTGGGGGGGGGGCCAGCAGCCCCACAGACCCCACCCCGGGCAGGGGCCGGGCGTGTTGGGGGGGGGCCAGCAGCCCCACAGACCCCACCCCGGGCAGGGGCCGGGCGTGTTGGGGGGGGGTCCAGCAGCCCCACAGACCCCACCCCGGGCAGGGGCCGGGCGTGTTGGGGGGGGGTCCAGCAGCCCCACAGACCCCACCCCGGGCAGGGGCCGGGCGTGTTGGGGGGGGGGGCCAGCAGCCCCACAGACCCCACCCCGGGCAGGGGCCGGGCGTGTTGGGGGGGGGGCCAGCAGCCCCACAGACCCCACCCCGGGCAGGGGCCGGGCGTGTTGGGGGGGGGTCCAGCAGCCCCACAGACCCCACCCCGGGCAGGGGCCGGGCGTGTTGGGGGGGGGGTCCAGCAGCCCCACAGACCCCACCCCGGGCAGGGGCCGGGCGTGTTGGGGGGGGGGTCCAGCAGCCCCACAGACCCCACCCCGGGCAGGGGCCGGGCGTGTTGGGGGGGTCCAGCAGCCCCACGGACCCCACCCCGGGCAGGGGCCGGGCGTGTTGGGGGGGGGCCAGCAGCCCCACAGACCCCACCCCGGGCAGGGGCCGGGCGTGTTGGGGGGGGGGGCCAGCAGCCCCACCCCGGGCAGGGGCCGGGCGTGTTGGGGGGGGGGGGCCAGCAGCCCCACCCCGGGCAGGGGCCGGGCGTGTTGGGGGGGGGGCCAGCAGCCCCACCCCGGGCAGGGGCCGGGCGTGTTGGGGGGGGGGGGGGCCAGCAGCCCCACCCCGGGCAGGGGCCGGGCGTGTTGGGGGGGGGGGGGCCAGCAGCCCCACCCCGGGCAGGGGCCGGGCGTGTTGGGGGGGGGGGGGGGCAGCAGCCCCACCCCGGGCAGGGGCCGGGCGTGTTGGGGGGGGGGGGGCCAGCAGCCCCACCCCGGGCAGGGGCCGGGCGTGTTGGGGGGGGGGGGGCCAGCAGCCCCACCCCGGGCAGGGGCCGGGCGTGTTGGGGGGGGGGGGCCAGCAGCCCCACCCCGGGCAGGGGCCGGGCGTGTTGGGGGGGGGGGGGCCAGCAGCCCCACCCCGGGCAGGGGCCGGGCGTGTTGGGGGGGGGGGGGGCCAGCAGCCCCACCCCGGGCAGGGGCCGGGCGTGTTGGGGGGGGGGGGGGCCAGCAGCCCCACCCCGGGCAGGGGCCGGGCGTGTTGGGGGGGGGGGGGCCAGCAGCCCCACCCCGGGCAGGGGCCGGGCGTGTTGGGGGGGGGGGGCCAGCGGCCCCACAGACCCCACCCCGGGCAGGGGCCGGGCGTGTTGGGGGGGGGGGGGCCAGCGGCCCCACAGACCCCACCCCGGGCAGGGGCCGGGCGTGTTGGGGGGGGGGGGCCAGCGGCCCCACAGACCCCACCCCGGGCAGGGGCCGGGCGTGTTGGGGGGGGGGGGGCAGCAGCCCCACAGACCCCACCCCGGGCAGGGGCCGGGCATGTTGGGGGTGGGCCAGCAGCCCCACAGACCCCACCCCGGGCAGGGGCCGGGCGTGTTGGGGGAGGGGCAGCAGCCCCACAGACCCCACCCCGGGCAGGGGCCGGGCATGTTGGGGGAGGGGGGCAGCAGCCCCACAGACCCCACCCCGGGCAGGGGCCGGGCGTGTTGGGGGGGGGGGGGCCAGCGGCCCCACAGACCCCACCCCGGGCAGGGGCCGGGCGTGTTGGGGGGGGGGGGCCAGCGGCCCCACAGACCCCACCCCGGGCAGGGGCCGGGCGTGTTGGGGGGGGGGGGCCAGCGGCCCCACAGACCCCACCCCGGGCAGGGGCCGGGCGTGTTGGGGGGGGGGGGCAGCAGCCCCACAGACCCCACCCCGGGCAGGGGCCGGGCGTGTTGGGGGAGGGGCAGCAGCCCCACAGACCCCACCCCGGGCAGGGGCCGGGCATGTTGGGGGAGGGGGGCAGCAGCCCCACAGACCCCACCCCGGGCAGGGGCCGGGCGTGTTGGGGGGGGGGGGGCCAGCAGCCCCACAGACCCCACCCCGGGCAGGGGCCGGGCGTGTTGGGGGGGGGGGCAGCAGCCCCACAGACCCCACCCCGGGCGGGGGCCGGGCATGTTGGGGGAGGGGGGCAGCAGCCCCACAGACCCCACCCCGGGCAGGGGCCGGGCGTGTTGGGGGGGGGGGGGGCCAGCAGCCCCACAGACCCCACCCCGGGCAGGGGCCGGGCGTGTTGGGGGGGGGGGCAGCAGCCCCACAGACCCCACCCCGGGCAGGGGCCGGGCGTGTTGGGGGGGGGGCCAGCAGCCCCACAGACCCCACCCTGGGCAGGGGCCAGGCGTGTTGGGCGGGGGGGCCAGCAGCCCCACAGACCCCACCCCGGGCAGGGGCCGGGCGTGTTGGGGGGGGGCCAGCAGCCCCACAGACCCCACCCTGGGCAGGGGCCAGGCGTGTTGGGGGGGGGGGGGGCCAGCAGCCCCACAGACCCCACCCCGGGCAGGTACTACTTATGGCATTCCCCTGTGATGGGTCTGGGGGCTTCTGCACTTCAGCTTCTGCTGCGATTTGACTGTCCCTCATCACTGTAGGGTCCAAGCGCCCCCGTCTTGCCTGGGCCCTCTCAGCCCAGGAGCATCAGGTAACAAGGGCCCCTCCCAGATGAGCGGGGAGGGCTCAGGCCTCACCATGCTAGGTGAGGGGTTGCTACTGAGAGCTGCCCCCCAAGTGCCACTGTCTAAGGATGAGGGCCTTTTTCTACAGTAAGCAACAGCAGCCACAGCAGGGCAGCAGCCTGAGCTAAGATGCAGAAAATCACAGCCTCGCAGTCCATGTAATATCTCTTGGTGGAGTGGCAGGGGTCAAGGATAATCTAGGCATGGCCCAATATCAAACAACAAACAAATACTTTTCCTCAGTCTTTAATAAGGCTAAAGAGGATTTTAGGGATAATGGTAGCATGACAAATGGGAATGAGGATATGGAGGTAGATATTACCGTATCTGAGGTAGAAGCGAAACTCAAACAGCTTAATGGGACTAAATTGGGGGGCCCAGATAATCTTCATCCAAGAATATTAAAGGAATTGACACCCGAAATTGCAAGCCCATGAGCAAGAATTTTTAATGAATCTGTAAACTCAGGGGTTGTACCATATGACTGGAGAATTGCTATCATAGTTCCTATTTTTAAGAAAGGGAAAAAAAAAAAAAAAAAAAAAAAAAAAGAGATCCAGGTAACTACAGGCCTGTTAAAAGAAAAGGAGTACTTGTGGCACTTTAGAGACTAACAAATTTATTTGAGCAGGAGCTTTTGTGAGCTACAGCTCACTTCATCAGATGCATTCAGTGGAAAATACAGTGAGGAGATTTATATAGTTGATGAGGTTGATGGTGGGATGAAAATTGTTGAAATCATGGTGGAATTCCTCAAGGGCTTCTTTTTCATGGGTCCAGATGATGAAGATGTCATCAATGTAGCGCAAGTAGAGTAGGGGCGTTAGGGGACGAGAGCTGAGGAAGCGTTGCTCTAAGTCAGCCATAAAAATGTTGGCATACTGTGGGGCCATGCAGGTATCCACAGCAGTGCCACTGATTTGAAGGTATGCATTGTCCCCAAATGTGAAATAGTTGTGGGTGAGGACAAAGTCACAAAGTTCAGCCACCAGATTAGCCGTGACATTATCGGGGATAGTGTTCCTGACGGCTTGTAGTCCATCTTTGTGTGGAATGTTGGTGTAAAGGGCTTCTACATCCATAGTGGCCAGGATGGTGTTTTCAGGAAGATCACCGATGGATTGTAGTTTCCTCAGGAAGTCAGTGGTGTCTCGAAGGTAGCTGGGAGTGCTGGTATCGTAGGGCCTGAGGAGGGAGTCTACATAGCCAGACAATCCTGCTGTCAGGGTGCCAATGCCTGAGATGATGGGGCGCCCAGGATTTTCAGGTTTATGGATCTTTGGTAGCAGATAGAATACCCCAGGTTGGGGTTCCAGGGGTGTGTCTGTGCGGATTTGTTCTTGTGCTTTTTCCAGGGAGTTTCTTGAGCAAATGCTGTAGTTTCTTTTGGTAACCCTCAGTGGGATCAGAGGGTAATGGCTTGTAGAAAGTGGTGTTGGAGAGCTGCCGAGCAGCCTCTTGTTCATATTCCGACTTATTCATGACGACAACAGCACCTCCTTTGTCAGCCTTTTTGATTATGATGTCAGAGTTGTTTCTGAGGCTGTGGATGGCATTGTGTTCTGCACGGCTGAGGTTATGGGGCAAGTGATGCTGCTTTTCCACAATTTCAGGCCGTGCACGTTGGCGGAAGCACTCTATGTAGCCTGGACCAGTCCACATAAGAGATCCACTTCCTGGACGCTACAGTGCTAATAAGCAATGGTCACATAAACACCACCCTATACCGGAAACCTACATGCCTCCAGCTTTCACCCAGACCACACCACACGTTCCATTGTCTACAGCCAAGCTCTACGATATAACCGCATTTGCTCCAACCCCTCAGACAGAGACAAACACCTACAAGATCTCTATCCAGCATTCTTACAACTACAATACCCACCTGCTGAAGTGAAGAAACAGATTGACAGAGCCAGAAGAGTACCAAGAAGTCACCTACTACAGGACAGGCCCAACAAAGAAAATAACAGAATGCCACTATCAGTCACCTTCAGCCCCCAACTAAAACCCCTCCAACGCGTTATCAAGGATCTACAACCTATCCTGAAGGATGACCCAACACTCACAAATCTTGGGAGACAAGCCAGTCCTTGCCTACAGACAGCCCCCCAACCTGAAGCAAATACTCACCAGCAACCACACAACAGAACCACTAACCCAGGAACCTATCCTTGCAACAAACCCCGTTGCCAACTGTGCCAACATATCTATTCAGGGGACACCATCATAGGCCTAATCACATCAGCCACACTATCAGAGGCTCGTTCACCTGCACGTCTACAAATGTGATATATGGCATCATGTGCCAGCAATGCCCCTCTGCCACGTACATTGGTCAAACTGGACAGTCTCTACGTAAAAGAATAAATGGACACAAATCAGATGTCAAGAATTATAACATTCATAAACCAGTCGGAGAACACTTCAATCTCTCTGGTCACTCGATTTCTGATCTCAAAGTGAGTATCCTTCAACAAAAAAACTTCGAAAACAGACTCCAACGAGAGACTGCTGAATTGGAATTAATTTGCAAATTGGATACAATTAACTTAGGCTTGAATAGAGACTGGGAGTGGTTGAGTCATTATACTAAGTAAAACTATTTCCCCTTGTTTATTCCTCCTCCCCCTATATTCCTCAAACGTTCTTGTTAACTCCTGGAAATGTGCTGGAAGTGGCCCACCTTGATTATCACTGCAAAAGGTTTTCTCTTCCCCCCACCCCACTCTCCTGCTGGTAACAGCTCATCTCCAGTGATCACTCTCCTTACAATGTGTATTTTTTCCATGGTCTGTGTGTATATAAATCTCCTCACTGTATTTTCCACTTATGCATCCGATGAAGTGAGCTGTAGCTCACAAAAGCTTATGCTCAAATAAATTGGTTAGTCTCTAAGGTGCCACAAGTACTCCTTTTCTTTTTGCGAATACAGACTAACACGGCTGTTACTCTGAAACCTGTCATACAGGCCTGTTAGTTTGACATCTGTAGTGTGCAAGGTCTTGTAAAAATTCTGAAGGAGAAAGTAGCTAAGGACATTGAGGTCAATGGTAAATGGGACAAAATACAACATGGTTTTACAAAAGGTAGATTGTGCCAAACCAACCTGATCTCCTTCTCTGAGAAAGTAACAGATTTTTTAGACAAAGGAAACGCAGTGGATCTAATTTACCTAGATTTCAGTAAGGCATTTGATACTGTGCCACATGGGGAAATTATTAGTTAAATTGGAAAAGAAGGGGATCAATATGAAGATTGAAAGGTGGATAAGGAATTGGTTAAAGGGGAGACTACAGCGGGTCCAACTGAAAGGTGAACTGTCAGGCTGGAGGGAGGTTACCAGTGGAGTTCCTCAAGTATCAGTTTTGGGACCAATTTTATTTAATCTTTTTATTACTGACCTCGGCACAAAAAGTAGGAGTGTGCTAATAAAGTTTGCGGATGATACAAAGCTGGGAGGTATTGCCAATTTAGAGAAGGACCGGGATATCATACAGAAGGATCTGGATGATCTTGTAAACTGGAGTAATAGTAATAGGATGAAATTTAATAGTGAGAAGTGTAAGGTCATGCATTTAGAGATTAATAACAAGAATTTTAATTGTAAGCTGGGGACGCATCAATTAGAAGTAATGGAGGAGGAGGAGAAGGACCTTGGAGTATTGGTTGATCATAGGATGACTATAAGCCGCCAATGTGATATGGCTGTTAAAAAAGCTAATGCGGTCTTGGGATGCATCAGGCGAGGTATTTCCAGTAGGGATAAGGAGGTTTTAGTACCGTTATACAAGGCACTGGTGAGACCTCACCTGGAATACTGTGTGCAGTTCTGGTCTCCCATGTTTAAGAAGGATGAATTCAAACTGGAACAGGTACAGAGAAGGGCTACTAGGATGATCCAAGGAAAACCTGTCTTATGAAAGGAGACTCAAGGAGCTTGACTTGTTTAGCCTAACCAAAAGAAGGCTGAGGGGAGATATGATTGCTCTCTATAAATATATCAGAGGGATAAATACCAGAGAGGGAGAGGAATTATTTAAGCTCAGTACCAATGGGGACACAAGAATAAATGGATATAAATTGTCCACCAGGAAGTTTAGACTTGAAATTAGACGAAGGTTTCCAACCATCAGAGGAGTGAAGTTTTGGAATAGCCTTCCAAGGGAAGCAGTGGGGGCAAAAGATCTATCTGGCTTTAAGATTAAACTCGATAAGTTTATGGAGGAGATGGTATGATGGGATAACATGATTTTGGTAATTAAATATTCATGGTAAATAGGCCTAATGGCCTGTGACGGGAGGTTAGATGGGGTGGGATCTGAGTTACCCAGAAAGAATTTTCTGTAGTATCTGGCAGGTGAATCTTGCCCATATGCTCAGGGTTTAGCTGATCGCCATATTTGGGGTCGGGAAGGAATTTTCCTCTAGGGCAGATTGGAAGAGGCCCTGGAGGTTTTCGCCTTCCTCTGTAGCATGGGGCATGGGTCATTTGCTGGAGGATTCTCTGCTCCTTGAAGTCTTTAAACCACAATTTGAGGACTTCAATAGCTCAGACATAGGTGAGAGGTTTTTCGCAGGAGTGGGTGGGTGAAATTCTGTGGCCTGCGTTGTGCAGGAGGTCAGACTAGATGATCATAATGATCCCTTCTGACCTTAGTATCTATGAATCTATGAGACGCTCCTGTCCTGAGAGCACCCACTGTCACCGGACAAAGAAACAGAGCTTAAGACCTTTAAAGAAAATTTTGTTTTCCATTCTGTCTGACAAGAAACCACATATCAACAGCTGTGAGTGTGAAATCCCTACTTCCTTATTGTTTTGCCTTTATGGTCCCCACTTCTCTCTGGTTTGTCTGTATGGTCTCTCTGGTTCTTGGTTTGTCTGTTACATAATTAAATCAACTAAGGTGGTGGGTGTGATTGGGCAAAGAAGTGTTTTGTAATGGGCTAGGATGGGTGAAAAATAGTTTTGTAGGACATTAGTTTACAATGACTGGTTACAGTACAGCTAAGCAAGACTCAAGTTTCAGTATATAAACTGGGGTCCAAAAGGAAGTTCTTTGGAATCAATTCCAGGACACAGCCCAAAGAACAGAGCTGCCAGACCTCAACATCCTTCCAACTATATTGTGCAGAAGCTGGAGCCCTGGTTGACCTGATCTTGCCTGGCCAGCAGGAAAAGTTTGTCTGCCTTAGAGGAATGGCACGCATTGTCTGCTTAGAGTGTGCATTCTGTTTAGGTGATGGTTAATAACTAGAAGTTAAGGATATTACCAGGTAAGGCTCTTGCACTGGTAAAAGGCCCCGCAGAAGATTATGTTCTGAGCCCCAGGAACTGGGAAAGGATGGGGATGCCTAAATTAACCCATGGAAGGGTAAAGGTGGGGTGCCCTAGAGTGCAGGGCAGATAACAACAGGGCTCCCATTGCCCTCACCCCAGCTCTGTCCCCTCACCCTAGTTTAGATGCTTCTCCCCCCGGGGGTTTTCTAACGTCTGTACCAGTTTGTCTGGGTGAGGGAGTTGGTCTCTCTTCATTCTGAAAACCCCTGCTCTGTGGCGCTATGTAAGTAACAATGAAACTCACTGTCATTCCTTTGCAACAGGGTCAGTCACAGAAGCAATGAAGAGAGACGAGGCTATGTTCCCAGGGTGCCAGGGCCCATTCCTAGCACATGTTGGCAGGTTGCCACAGCCCTGTGATTCATTACTAGAACGCGAGGGGAGGGAGAGCCCAGGGCTGGGACAGCAGGGGGGCTGTGGCGGGTCAGGATTGGGGGCACCAGCAGAGCTGGGGCAGGGATCCCAGGGCTGGGATAGCAGGGGGCTGCAGATCAAGATTGGGGGACAGGATGGGGGACTCTATCCTGCAAAGCAGTGACTGAAAAGGACTTGGAGGTCACAGTGGATAAATAAACAGCTGAACATGAGCTCCCAGAGTGATGCTGTGGGACCCAGGACCAATCTCAAATAGGAGTAACACAGTTACAACCCATACTCAATGGGGACCCCATCCTGCAAGAAATCTTTCCCAAACCCCCTCTTCTGGCCATCAAACAACCCCCCAGCCTCACCAAGCTGATAATCAGAAGCGAGCTCCCCACGGACCAGGAAAGCAGCACCAGAACCTGCCATAACAACAGATGCAAAACCAGCAGACACATCTCCACTGCTAGGACGATCAATCCACCCACACCACACCTTTCAAGATCTATGGGTCCTTGTAGAGAGGCTAGCCGGGGCTTGTCTCTCTCCGGGGTGGTGGGGAACCACACCCCCTCACTAAGTTTGGGGAAGATATCTTGTGGGGAATTTGTGAAGGCCAAAATAAACACAGCAAGCCCAGGCCCTAGGTCAGGGCAGAGCAATGAGTCAGGTGCTCAGTAAGCCCAGGCCCTTGGCTCCTAAGGGCCTGGGAGAGGGGGAGACTGCCACCTGGAAGAGGCAGGGGGGGACACAGGCCCTCCCACCCATGGCCCTAGTAGCAGCAGCAGAAGGCCCGCTGCTGGGTCAGTGGGGATCCCGGCCGCAACACACTGACAAGGGCTCTGGCAGTGCTGCAGCCAGACTAGGGTCGGCTGCCCCCAGGCTACTTCCGGACTCCCCCTCGTAGGGTACCTGGGTTGGGATGGTGTCCTCATGAGAGTCCATGACCATGGGTTCCTCAGGATAGCTGGCCAGGCGTAGACTCAGCAACTCCTCCCGGTAGCTGGCGCGGGGCACGTCAGGCCAGTCCTCACATTTACCGCTGGGGTTTCCCAATCACAAGCTAGGCCAGAGGTATCTGGCCTCCCCAGCAGCTGCTCTCCTAGTGAGCTCTGGGGTCAGGCCTTTATACTTCTGGAGCCACACCTGACCCTCTGGGGGGTGGGCTCAGATCTCCCTGGCTCCGCCCACTCTGGTGTCTGGAGGGACTCATCTCTCTCCGGGGTGGCGGGGAACCACACCGCCTCGCTACCGTCCTACACATGCCTATTAGAACTTGGTGTTCCTCATCCAGTGCACTAAATGCCCCAATAACTACTGCGTAGGTGAAATGAGCCAATCAATGGATGACAGATGATGGATCACTCAGTAATTGCCCACTTCTGTTCATTCCCTCTATGACAGAGTCACAGGTCCAATGCTCTGGAACCGCTCTGTATGAAGCCAGCCAGGACTTTGGGGTAGCATGGCTCCCCTTAGGGCACACTGTCCAGGACAAAAAGCCTTCTTGGCTATGGCCTTCCTGGTCTGACCTTGGAGCATTCAGCATCCCTATTCACACCGTGCATTTCCCCTTGGTGGACGGGACCTCTGGGGAAGCCAGAGGTTCCTTCACCCCAACTCAGCAGTCAGCTGTGACTCTCAGCCAGTGTGTAACACAGAAGGTTTATTAGTTGACAGGAATACAGCGTAGAACAGAGTTTGTTAGCACAGAAATCAGTGACTTTCAGCCAAGTCCACCTTGGGGGGACCCTAGGCTGGATGCCCTGGACTCCCCCCTCTGAGTCCCAAACAGGAGACTGCCCAGCTTCCAGCGACCCGACCTCCAACTTGCCATTGCCCCTCCTCCTGGTCTTTGTCTCTGTCATAAATAAAGGGAAGGGTAACCACTTTTCTGTATACAGTGCTATAAAATCCCTGCTGGCCAGAGACAACATCCTGTTACCTGTAAAGGGTTAAGAAGCTCAGCTAACCTGGCTGGCATCTGACCCAAAAGACCAATAAGGGAACAAGATACTTTCAAATCTTGGGGGGGGGGAAGGCTTTTATTTGTGCTCTTTATTTACATGTTTGTTCTCTCTTGGAACTGAGAAAGGCCAGACAGAAATCCATCTTCTCCAACCCATCCTAATCCAAGTCTCCAATATTGCAACCCGTAGAGGTAAGCCAGGCAAGGCGGATTAGTGTATCTTTTGTTTTATGTGAATTTTCCCTGTGTTAAAAGGGAGGTTTATTCCTGTTTTCTGTAACTTTAAGGTTTTGCCCAGAGGGGGATCCTCTGTGTTTGGAATCTGAATACC
The DNA here is from genome assembly GCF_965152235.1 of Eretmochelys imbricata. NCBI lineage: Eukaryota > Metazoa > Chordata > Testudines > Cheloniidae > Eretmochelys > Eretmochelys imbricata. Next base: position 145,975,516 of record NC_135575.1, read on the forward strand.
CTGTAAAGTATTTTCCATCCTGATTTTACAGAGGTGATTCTTTTACCTTTTCTTTAATTAAAATTATTCTTTTAAGAACCTGATTGATTTTTCATTGTTCTTAAGATCCAAGGGTTTGAGTCTGTGTTCACCTGTACAAATTGGTGAGGATTATTATCAAGCCTGTAGGGCTTGGGGGGATATTTTGGGGAAAGATGTCTCCAAGTGGGCTCTTTCCCTGTTCTTTGTTTAAAACACTTGGTGGTGGCAGCATACTGTTCAAAGCCAAGGCAAAGTTTATACCTTAGGGAAGTTTTTAACCTAAGCTGGTAAGAATAAGCTTAGGGGGTCTTTCATGCAGGTCCCCACATTTGTACCATAGAGTTCAGAGTGGGGAAGGAACCCTGACATGGTGCAAGAGCGGTGGGATCATTTTGAACCAAAAGCACGGACCTGAAGAGATTTTTTTTTTAAGCTGAGAGCAGCTAGAGGGTTTTCTGTCTATTTGCCTGGAGACAGAGGTGTTAGTTTTTTTACAAAGGGATTTTTCTTTTTTGAGCTGGAGTTTTCTCTATCTAAAGGCAGGGTAGTTAACCTCCTGCAAAGAAATTCACACATTTTCCCCCCGCCCAAACTCTCTGGTATAGCTAGAGTTAAGCACAAGAAAGCAGGAAAATGACTATCAGTGAAGCAGCTAATAAACTAGAGCTGGCCAGATTCGAAGCTGAAGAGAAACAAAAAGAGCATGATAGACAGATGTCCTTAAGGCGCTTGGATATGGAGGCAGAAAAAGCCAGGGTGGAGGCAGAGGAAGCTGCCCACAAGAGAGCTATGGAGGAGAAAGAAAAAGAGAGGAAGCATGCACTGGAGATGGAGAAGGCAAGGGCTCAGCAGAATATACCAACCAACCCTAGCAATCCTTCTCCAGGTACCGCTTCCCATCCCACAAAGTTCCCCATCTACAAGGCAGGCGAAGATCATAGAATCATAGAATATCAGGGTTGGAAGGGACCTCAGGAGGTCATCTAGTCCAACCCCCTGCTCAAAGCAGGACCAATCCCCAACTAAATCATGATACCGAGGCCTCTTTAGAAAACTCTGAAACGGCCTGCCTTGGGTACAGCATCTCTACAGACCAATACATGGTAGAGCTGAGGCCGCAGCTCAGTGGACCCTTAGCAGAGGTGGCGGCTGAAATACCTAAGGAACACATGAACAGTTATGAACTTTTTAAAACACAGGCGAGAGTCAGAACGGGGCTAACACCCAAGCATTCTTGTCGGCGGTTCAGAGCCCTAAGCTGGAAACCAGACATGTCATTTACCCGACATGTCTACCACATTGTGAAACATAGGGATGCCTGGATATCAGGAGCAAGTGTTAAATCTCCAGAAGAGTTGCCCTTCCTAATGCAAATGGAGCAGTTCTTAGAGGGTGTTCCTGAGGAAATAGAAAGGTATATCCTAGATGGGAAGCCCAAAACTGTAATCGTGGTGGGGAAGATTGGAGCCAAATGGGTGGAGGTGGCAGAAAAAAAAAAAACTAGTAGCAGTGGGGGCGAATATCAGAAGGGGCAACCTGAAACAAAATCCTATCACTGCGGGCCACCCAAGGCCCCACCTACATCCCAAGGAAAACCCCAGACACCTTATCGTCCCGCCACACCGTTCTCCAGCAACCTGCCTCGCCCCAGTGACCCGTCAGCTGGGCGATGTTTTAAATGTAATGAGCTGGGGCATGTGAAGGGCAACTGCCCCAAGAACCCCAACAGATTACAGCACATTGCACCAGGGTCATACCAAAGGTCCTCAGGCCCCGATGCCTCCCAGGTACCCTCAGAGCAAAGGGAAACTGTGAGTGTGGGCGGGAAGAAGGTCACCGCGTGGAGGGACACTGGAGCGCAGGTGTCAGCTATCCATCAATCCTTAGTGGACCCAACTGAATCAACCCAGAGGCCCAAGTGATGATTCAACCCTTCAAATCCAACTCTTTTGATTTGCCTACAGCCAACTTGCCTGTCCAGTACAAGGGCTGGTCAGGAACGTGGACTTTTGCAGTCTATGATGATTATCCCATCCCCACGCTGCTGGGGGAAGACTTGGCCAACCAGGTAAAGCTGGCCAAGAGGGTGGGAATGGACACCCGCAGCCAGACTAAGCCAGCTTCCACACCTATCCCTGTTCCTGCGCCTTCCACCACGGCCCCGTCTATGTTACCAGAGACCCAGATGGAGGTGGTGGAACTGGATCCCCTGCCAACGACTGCAACGGCTGTAGTGGATCCAGTCCCAGAGACCCCCACCAAAGCCAGTCCCAAAACCAGAACTGGCGAAGCAACCAGCACCAGAACCACTGCCAGCCCTGAGTCCAGCTCTTGCAAACCCGTCTACAGCTCCTACACCAGAGGGCACCACCGAGCCCGCCCTGGCAGCAGCAGCAGATGATCCTGCACAAGAGACTCAGCCAGAGCCTGAAATACCCCACAGTGCACCCGCGGAGAGCGGTTCACCATCCACGGAAACAGCCCCATCACCTGCATCGCTTCCAGAGGCACCAAGCCCAGGTCCACCATCCAGTGAGGAACTGATGTCTCCAGCATCAGGGGAACAGTTCCAGGCCGAACAGGAAGCAGATGAAAGCCTCCAGAGAGCTTGGACGGCGGCACGGAGCAACCCACCGCCTCTCAGCTCTTCTAATTGATCCAGGTTTGTTGTAGAAAGAGGACTTTTATACAAGGAAACTCTTTCTGGTGGGCACCAGGAAAACTGACATCCTCAGAGACAGTTGGTAGTTCCAACTAAGTACAGGGAAAGCTCTTGAGCTTAGCCCACGATCATCCTAGTGGCCATGCTGGGGTGAACAGGACCAAAGACCGTTTGGGGAGGTCATTCCACTAGAAGGGATGGGCAAGGATGTTTCTGCCTATGTCTGATCTTGTGAGGTGTGCCAAAGAGTGGGAAAACCCCAAGACCAGGTCAAAGCCCCTCTTCAGCCACTCCCCATCATTGAAGTTCCATTTCAGCGAGTAGCTGTGGATATTCTGGGTCCTTTTCTGAAAAAGACACCCAAACGAAAGCAGTACATACTGACTTTCATGGATTTTGCCACCCGATGGCTCTAAGCAACACCAGGGCTAAAAGTGTGTGCCAGGAACTAACAGACATTTTTGCCAGGGTAGGTTGGCCCTCCGACATCCTTACAGATGCAGGAACTAATTTCCTGGCAGGAACTATGGAAAGCCTTTGGGAAGCTCATGGGGTAAATCGCTTGGTTGCCACCCCTTACCATCATCAAACAAATGGCCTGGTGGAGAAGTTTAATGGAACTTTGGGGGCCATGATACGTAAATTCATAAATGAGCACTCCAATGATTGGGACCTAGTGTTGCAGCAGTTGCTCTTTGCCTACAGAGCTGTACCACATCCCAATTTAGGGTTTTCACCATTTGAACTTATATATGGCCGCGAGGTTAAGGGGCCATTACAGTTGGTGAAGCAGCAATGGAAGGAGTTTACACCTTCTCAAGGAACTAACATTCTGGACTTTGTAACCAAACTACAAACCACCCTCTGAACCTCTTTAGCCCTTGCTAAAGAAAACCTAAAGGATGCTCAAAAAGAGCAAAAAGCCTGGTATGATAAACATGCCAGAGAGCTTTCCTTCAAAGTAGGGGACCAGGTCATGGTCTTAAAGGTGCTCCAGGCCCATAAAATGGAAGCATCGTGGGAAGGGCCATTCACGGTCCAGGAGCGCCTGGGAACTGTTAATTATCTCATAGCATTCCTCACCTCCAACCAAAAGCCTAAAGTGTACCCTATTAATTCTCTAAAGCCCTTTTACTCCAGAGAATTAAAGGTTTGTCAGTTTACAGCCCAGGGAGGAGAGGACACTGAGTGGCCTGAAGGTGTCTACTACGAAGGGAAAAGTGCTGGTGGTGTGGAAGAGGTGAACCTCTCCATGACCCTTGGGCGTATGCAGCGCCAGCAGATCAAGGAGCTGTGCACTAGCTACACGCCGATGTTCTCAGCCACCCCAGGACTGACTGAACGGGCATACCACTCCATTGACACAGGGAATGCTCACCCAATTAGGGTCCAACCTTACCGGGTGTCTCCTCAAGCTAAAACTGCTATAGAACGGGAGATCCAGGATATGTTACAGATGGGTGTAATCCGCCCATCTGGCAGTGTATGGGCATCTCCAGTGGTTCTAGTTCCCAAACCAGATGGGGAAATACGTTTTTGCGTGGACTACCGTAAGTTAAATGCTGTAACTCGCCCAGACAACTATCCGATGCCACGCACAGATGAACTATTGGAGAAACTGGGACGGGCCCAGTTCATCTCTACCTTGGACTTAACCAAGGGGTACTGGCAGGTACCGCTAGATGAATCCGCCAAGGAAAGGTCAGCCGTCATCACACATGTCAGGCTGTAGGAATTTAATGTGCTCCCTTTCGGGCTGTGGAATGCACCCGCCACCTTCCAAAGACTTGTAGATGGTCTCCTAGCAGGATTGGGAGAATATGCAGTCGCCTACCTTGATGATGTAGCCATATTTTCGGATTCCTGGGCAGAACACCTGGAACATCTACAAAAAGTCTTCGAGCGCATAAGGGAGGCAGGGCTAACTGTTAAGGCTAAGAAGTGTCAAATAGGCCTCAACAGAGTGACTTACCCTGGACACCAGGTGGGTCAAGGAACTATCAACCCCCGACAGGCCAAAGTGGATGCTATCCAAAAGTGGCCTGTCCCAAAATCAAAGAAACAGGTTCAATCCTTCTTAGGCTTGGCCGAATATTACAGGCGATTTGTACCGCAATACAGCCAAATCGCCGCCCCACTGACAGACCTAACCAAAAAGAAACAGCCAAATGCCGTTCAGTGGACTGAAGAGTGTCAGAAGGCCTTTAACCAGCTTAAAGTGACCCTCATGTCTGACCCTGTGCTAAGGGCCCCAGACTTTGACAAACCGTTCCTAGTAACCACAGATGCGTCCGAGCGTGGGGTGTGGGAGCAGTCTTAATGCAGGAAGGACCGAATCAAGAGTTCCATCCTGTCGTGTTCCTGAGCAAGAAGCTGTCTGAGAGGGAAAGCCACTGGTCAATCAGTGAAAAGGAATGTTACGCCATTGTCTACTGTGACAAAGTTCCTCTTCTATCTTGGTGGGTCTTGCGCTTATTGGCGGATTTGCTCGCCTTGGAGCTTCACGGCAGCCCTCAGTTTGGCTGTTTTCATGAACCCACAGTCCAGGTCAACTCCTCCTGTGTTTGACCAGGAGTTGGGAGGTTTGGGGGGAACCCAGGTCCGCCCTCTACTCCGGGTTCCAGCCCAGGGCCCTGTGGATTGCAGCTGTCTAGAGTGCCTCCTGGAACAGCTGTGCGACAGCTACAACTCCCTGGGCTACTTCCCCATGGCCTCCTCCCAACACCTTCTTTATCCTCACCGTAGGACCTTCCTTCTGGTGTCTGATAATGCTTGTACCCCTCAGTCCCCCAACAGTCCATGTTCTCACTCTCAGCTCCTAGTGCCTCTTGCTCCCAGCTCCTCACATGTGCACCACAAACTGAAGTGGGCTCCTTTTTAAACCCAGGTGCCCTGATTAGCCTGCCTTAATTGATTCTAGCAGCTTCTTGATTGGCTGCAGGAGTTCTAATCAGCCTGTCTGTCTTAATTGTCTCCAGAAAGTTCCTGATTGTTCTGGAACCTTCCCTGTTACCTTACCCAGGGAAAAGGGACCTACTTAGCCTGGGGCTAATATATCTGCCTTCTATCACTCTCCTGTAGCCATCTGGCCTGACCCTGTCACACTACGCTCTGGAAAAGCTACGCCCATATGTTTGGGGACGGCGTTTCCACCTGCAAACCAACCATGCTGCGCTACAGTGGCTTCATACTGCCAAGGGAAATAACAAAAAACTTATTCGGTGGAGTTTACCTCTCCAAGATTTTGATTTCGACATCCAACACATCTCGGGAGCTTCTAACAAAATGGCTGATGCACTCTCCCATGAAAGTTTCCCAGAGTCAACTGGTTAAAATCGTCCTTGAGATGTGAAAAATATTGTTAGTCTATATACAGTTGGTAGTATATTTAGACGTGTATATGTCTTATTAACTCTGTTTTCTCCTAGAGCTCCAGGAAGAAATCACAGCCAGTGTTTCACCCTATCTGTGATTTGGGAGGCGTGTCATAAATAAAGGGAAGGGTAGCCACCTTTCTGTGTACAGTGCAATAAAATCCCTCCTGGCCAGAGCAACATTCTGTTACCTGTAAAGGGTTAAGAAGCTCAGCTAACCTGGCTGGCACCTGACCAAAAAGACCAATAAGGGAACAAGATACTTTCAAACCTTGGGGTTGGGGGGGGGAGGCTTTTGTTTGTGCTCTTTGTTTACATGTTTGTTCTCTCTTGGGACTGAGAGAGGCCAGACAGAAATCCATCTTCTCCAACCCATCCTAATCCAAGTCTCCAATATTGCAACCCGTAGAGGTAAGCCAGGCAAGGCGGATTAGTTTATCTTTTGTTTTATGTGAATTTTCCCTATGTTAAGAGGGAAGTTTATTCCTGTTTTCTGTAACTTCAAGGTTTTGCCCAGAGGGGGATCCTCTGTGTTTGGAATCTGAATACCCTGTAAAGTATTTTCCATCCTGATTTTACAGAGGTGATTCTTTTACCTTTTCTTTAATTAAAATTATTCTTTTAAGAACCTGATTGATTTTTCATTGTTCTTAAGATCCAAGGGTTTGGGTCTGTGTTCACCTGTACAAATTGGTGAGGCCTTATTCTCAAGCCTTCCCAGGAAAGGGGGTGTAGGGCTTGGGGGGATATTTTGGGGGAAGATGTCTCCAAGTGGGCTCTTTCCCTCGTCTTTGTTTAAAACACTTGGTGGTGGCAGCATACTGTTCAAGGCCAAGGCAAAGTTTGTATCTTGGGGAAGTTTTTAACCTAAGCTGGTAAGAATAAGCTTAGGGGGTCTTTCATGCGGGTCCCCACATCTATACCTAGAGTTCAGAGTGGGGAAGGAACCCTGAGAGTCTCACTTCCCCAGGCAAAGTGTCACCTGGTTGCATCCCCCTCCTGGGTCTCAGGTTATGAAGGGCACCATCCATCACTTATGTGCAGGCAGCTGGAGCCGCCTCGCCTGTCCCTGAGGGTTTCAGCAAAAGTCACACATCCTTATTCCTACCACCTACGCATTGGTGCAATACACAGGGAAACTGAGGCACACACATAGACTCAAAAAATATCAGGGTTGGAAGGGACCTCAGGAGGTCATCTAGTCCAACCCCCTGCTCAAAGCAGGACCAATCCCCAACTAAATCATCTCAGCCAGGGCTTTGTCAAGCCTGACCTTAAAAACTTCTAAGGAAGGAGATTCCACCACTTCCCTAGGTAACGCATTCCAGTGTTTCACCACCCTCCTAGTGAAAAAGTTTTTCCTAATATCCAACCTAAACCTCCCCCACTGCAACTTGAGACCATTACTCCTCATTCTGTCATCTGCTACCACTGAGAACAGTCTAGATCCCTGCTCTTTGGAACCCCCTTTCAGGTAGTTGAAAGCAGCTATCAAATCCCAGCTCATTCTTCTCTTCCGCAGACTAAACAATCCCAGTTCCCTCAGCCTCTCCTCATAAGTCATGTGTTCCTGTCCCCTAATCATTTTTGTTGCCCTCCGCTGGACTCTTTCCAATTTTTTCACATCCTTCTTGTAGTGGAGGGCTCAAAACTGGACACAGTACTCCAGATGAGGCCTCACCAATGCCGAATAGAGGGGAACGATAACGTCCCTCGATCTGCTGGCAGTGCCCCTACTTATAAAGCCCAAAATGCCATTAGCCTTCTTGGCAACAAGGGCACACTGTTGACTCATATCCAGCTTCTCGTCCACTGTAACCCCTAGGTCCTTTTCTGCAGAACTGCTGCCGAGCCATTCGGTCCCTAGTCTGTAGCGGTGCATGGGATTCTTCCATCCTAAATGCAGGACTCCGCACTTGTCCTTGTTGAACCTCATCAGATTTCTTTTGCCCCAATCCTCTAATTTGTCTAGGGCCCTCTGTATCCTATCCCTACCCTCCAGCGTATCTACCTCTCCTCCCAGTTGAGTGTCATCTGCAAACTTCCTAAGGGTGCAATCCACACCATCCTCCAGATCATTTATGAAGATATTGAACAAAACTGGCCCGAGGACTGACCCTTGGGGCACTCCACTTGATACCGGCTGCCAACTAGACATGGAGCCATTGATCACTACCCGTGGAGCCTGACAATCTAGCCAACTTTCCATCCACCTTATAGTCCATTCATCCAGCCCATACTTCTTGAACTTGCTGGCAAGAATACTGTGGGAGACCATGTCAAAAGCTTTGCTAAAGTCAAGGAACAACACGTCCACTGCTTTCCCCACATCCACAGAGCCAGTTATCTCATCATAGAAGGCAATTAGATTAGTCAGGCATGACTTGCCCTTGGTGAATCAATGCTGACTGTTCCTGATCACTTTCCTCTCCTCCAAGTGCTTCAGAATTGATTCCTTGAGGACCTGCTCCATGATTTTTCCAGGGACTGAGGTGAGGCTGACTGGCCTGTAGTTCCCAGGATCCTCCTTCTTCCCTTTTTTAATGATGGGCACTACATTAGCCTTTTTCCAGTCGTCCGGGACCTCCCCCGATCGCCATGAGTTTTCAAAGATAATGGCTAATGGCTCTGCAATCCAGAGGAGATCCTGAATATTATAGGCTGCTAAACCTAATTTCAATACCAGGCAAACTGCTTGAAATTATAGTAAAGAACAGAATTATCAGACACATAGATAAACACTATTTGTAGGACGAAGAGTCAACATGTTTTTTGTAAAGAGAAATCATGCCTCACCACTTGCCAGAGGCTGTTGTGAAGGCCAAGACTATAACAGGGTTCAAAAAAGAACTAGATAAGTTCATGGAGGATAGGTCCATTAATGGCTATTAGCCAGGATGGACAGAGATGGTCTCCCTAGCCTCTGTTTGCCAGAAGCTGGGAATGAGTAACAGGGGATGGATCACTGGATGATTACCTGTTCTGCTCATTCCCTCTGGGGCACCTGGCACTGGCGACTGTCAGAAGACAGGAGACTGGGCTAGATGGACCTTTGGTCTGACCCAGTATGGCCGTTCTTATGTTCTTATTAGAATTCTTTGAGGGGATCAACAAGCATGTGGACAAGAAAGGCTTTGACAAGGTCCCTCACCATAGGCTCTTAAGCAAAGTAAGCTATCATGGGATAAGAGGGAAGGTCCTTTCATGGATCAGTAACTGGATAAAAAATTGGAAACAAAGGACAAAAATAAATTGTCAGTTTTCAGAATGGAGAGAGGTAAATAGTGGTGTCCCCCAGGGGTCTGTACTGGGACCAGTACTGTTCAACATATTCATAAATGACCTGGAAAAAGGGTGAACAGTGAGGTGGCAAAATTTGCAGATGATACAAAACTACTCAAGATAGTTAAGTCCAAAGCTGACTGTGAAGAACTACAAAGGGATCTCACAAAACTGGGTGACTGGGCAACAAAATGGCAGATGAAATGGAATGTTGATAAATACATATTAATGTACACTGGAGAACACAATCCCAACTATAAATACAAAATTATGGGGTCTAAATTAGCTGTTAGTCATGGATACTTCTCTGAAAACATCCACTCCATGTGCAGCAGCAGTCAAAAATACAAACAGAATGTTGGAAATCATTAAGAAAGGGATAGACAGTAAGACAGAAAATATCATGTTGCCTCTATAAATCCATGGTATGCCCACACCTTGAATACTGTGTGCAGATCTGGTTGCCCCATCTCTAAAAACATATATGGAATTGGAAAAGCTTCAGAAAAGGGCAACACAAATGATTAGGGGTATGGAACAGCTTCCATATGAGAAGAGATTAATAAGACTGGGATTTTTCAGCTCGGAAAAGAAATGACTAAGGGGGGGATATGACTGAGGTCTATAAAACCATGACTGGTGTGGAGAAAGTTAATAAGGGAGTGTTATTTACTCCTTCTCATAACACAAGCACTAGGGGTCACCAAATGAAATTAATGGCAGCAGGTTTAAAACAAACAAAAGGAAGTATTTCTTCACACAATGCACAGTCAACCTGTGGAACTCTTTGCCAGAGGATGTTGTGAAAGCCAAGACTATAACAGGGTTCAAAAAAGAACTCGATAAATTCATGGAGGATAGGTCCATCAATGGCTATTAGCCAAGGTGGTCAGGGATGCAACCCCATACTCTGGGTGTCCCTAGCCTGTTTGCCAGAAGCTGGGAATGGACAACAGGGGATGGATCACTTGGTGATTCCCTGTTCTGTTCATTCCCTCTGGGGCACCTGGCATTGGCCACGATTGGAAGACAGGACACTGGGCTGGATAGACCCTTGGTCAGACCCAGCAAGGCCATTCTTATGATCACTCCTTATTTGACCACTCAGTCCTTGTCCTCAAAGGACTCCTGCACAGCACCTTCTAAAAATAAGCCTAAGCTTAAATTCATAACTTTGCTAGACACTGAAAATCACAGACTCAATGAAGACACCAGATCTCAGAGAATCATAGAAATGTAGGGGAGGATGGGACCGTAGCAGGTCATCGAGTCCAGTCCCCTGCACTCAAGGCAGGACTATATAATAACTAGACCATTTATGGCTCATTACCACAATCTGTAACATGCTAACACTCCTTTGTTCTGTGCCTGCGGAGGTGTCAGCTGCCCACTTCACTTTGAATGGCCTCATGCAAGATAGAAATGTAGGACTGGAAGGGACCTTGAGAGGTCATTTAGTCTCGTCCCCCACTCTGAGACAGGATTCAGTATCACCTAGACCAGAGGTTCTCAAACTGTGGTCCGCGGACCACCTGAATGGTGGTCTGTGGATCGTTCCCTCTGAGGTGCGCGTCTGGGCGACCACACACAAGAGAGTAAAGGGCCACCCACCTAATTAGTGGAGCCGTGCAGGCGGGGCTCCACTAATTAGGTGCCTGGACCCTGGAGAAGATGCACATGTAAGGTGAGTGGTGGCCTTGGGGGAAATAGGAGGGTAGGTGGGAGGGGCAGTGGGGTGAGAAGAGGGGGTGGGGAGAATTTGGGACGTGCAGGGCTGTGGCGGCCAGAGAAAGAGGCGACTTTCCCCAGCTCCAGGGCTGTGGCTGCTGGGGAGAGATCCCCCTCCTCCCCAGCCGTGTGGCTGCTGTGGCGGGGGAGAGAGGGAGAGACCCCGCTCCTTCCCAGCCCCAATTCGGGAGCTGTTGTGGCCGGGAGAGAGAGGGCACATCCATCACATTACAAAGGTAAGACAACTGTGTGACGCAGCAGGGAGAGGGGCAGATTGACCTGGGAATGTCGTCTGGTTTTACTGGGACTGTCTGCACCGGGGGATGGGATAGCAGGAAGTGACTTTACTTGAGGAAGGATACCTGAGCCTGTAACCTGAGCCAGGAGGGGGGTTGAAGCCAGGTGACACCTTTCCCCGGGAAACTGGACAAAGGCGAGAGGAGGAGCTGGGGGGAAGGGGAGAGAGATGGCTGGAGCGGGGTTTGTTTCCAGTTTGGGCTGGCTGGTGAAAAGCAGGGAACCCCAAGGCTGGAGTCTAAGCTCCCTGCCCCCCAGAAAGACTTGACTGAGGGGTCCTGTTTGTACCTACAAGCTCTGTTTGGGACTGTGTTCCTGTCGTCCAATAAACCTTCTGTTTTACTGGCTTTTCCAGGTAGCGAAGTTGAGCTGACAGATCTGTAATTCCCTGGGTTGTCCTTATTCCCCTTTTTATAGATTGGCACTATATTTGCCCCTTTCAAGGCCTCTGGGCTCTCTCCCGTCCTCTGTGAGTTCTTAGAGATAATCACTAATGGCTCAGAGATCTCTTCAGCCAGTTCCTTAAGTATTCCAGGGTGTAGTTCATCGGTACCTGCCAACTTGAAGACATCTAACTTTTCTATTGCCAGGTCTACACTACAGACCTGTACTGGGATAACTATGTTGCTCAGGGATGTGAAAAATCCACACTTCTCCCATCGACATAGCTACCGCCTCTCTGGGAGATAGATTAATGACGCTAAGGGCAGAAGCTCTCCCATCGGCATAGGCGCATCTTCACTTAAGCGCGACAGCTGTACCGATGCAGTGTTTTAAGTGTAGACCTGCCTTCAGTAATTCTTAACTTGTTCTTTTCCTATTTTAGCCTCAGGTCCTACCCCATTTACACTGATGTTCACTATGTTAGTTGTATGATAACTGCTAACCTGTTTGGTGGAAACTGAAACAAAAAAGGCATTTAACTCTTCAGCCATTGCTGCATTTTCTGCTATTGTCTTTCCCTCCTCTTTGAGTACTGGGCCTAGCCTGTCCTTCTTCTTCCTCACAGAACCATAGGGCTAGAAGGGACAGCAGGGGTCATCTAATCAAACCCCCTGCCGAGATGCAGGATTTGTTGTGTCTAAACCATCCCAGATAGGTGGCTCCAGCCTTCTTTTGAAAACCTCCAGTGAAGGAGCTCCCACCACCTCCCTAGGCGTCTGTTCCACTGTCCTGCTGCTCTTACAGTGAAGAAGTTTTTCCTGAGATTTAATCTAAATCTGCTGGGCTGGAGTTTGAACCCGTCGCCTCTTGTCCTGCCCTCTCTGGCAAGAGAGAACAACTTTTCTCCATCTTTTTATGGCAGCCATTCAAGTATTTGAAGACTGTTATCATGTCCCCCCTTAATCTCCTCTTTTTCAAACTAAAATATCCAGTTCCTTCAACCTTTGCTCATACGACTTCAATTCCATCCCTTTGATTGTTTCTGTTGCTTGATTCTGGATTCTTTCCAGTTTCTCTTCATCCTTTCTATACGTTGGTGACCAAAACTGGACACCGTACTCCAGCTGAGGCCTGACCAGTGCCAATCACCTCCCATGCTATAATGTAAAATAACACCGGACCCAGAACGGATTTCTCTGGAGCCTCACTTGAGACCTCCCTCCAATCTGACATCATTCCATTAATAGTCACTGTTTGCAGTTGTTTAAACAACGTATCCACTTGAGCCCCTTGAGATCAGGAAGAGCAACAGAGAAATATTCAGCTGCCAAACACTAACAAGTCTGCACTGAGTGTGAGAAGACTGAGACTTTTTAGATGCTTGTAACTTGAGCAGATGTTGAGGGGCTGGCAAAAGGCAGATCCCTGAGATCTGGGAGACCCCCTGGCCAAATGTCAAGCCTTGAGCCAAAGCATGGAGGCTAGAACTTCACTTAAATGGACTATGGGTGTTTTAACATCAGCAAAACAGCTTCTCCTAACTGTATCTGATGAAGTGAGCTGTAGCTCACGAAAGCTCATGCTCAAATAAATTGGTTAGTCTCTAAGGTGCCACAAGTACTCCTTTTCTTTTTGCGAATACAGACTAACACGGCTGTTACTCTGAAACATCTCCTAACTGTGTTATCCGGAGCGGCTGAACTGCATTTGCTGAAACTTTTAACTTAAAAACAGGCAGGTACCCCGCATGGAGAATTCCAGCCTAAGCAATGACCTTTTGAACACGACTGGGGATAGCAACACTGCAAGGTCTGTGTATAGTGTTTGTGTGCATGCGTGCGCCAGCTCTGCATTAGTGCCCGTGTGCACGCGTGTGCATGCGTGCGCCAGCTCTGCATATAGTGCCTGTGTACACGCGTGTGCATGTGTGCGCCAGCTCTGCATTAGTGCCCGTGTGCCCGTGTGTGCATGTGTGCACCAGCTCTGCATTAGTGCCCGTGTGCACGCGTGTGCATGCGTGCGCCAGCTCTGCATATAGTGCCTGTGTACACGCGTGTGCATGCGTGCACCAGCTCTGCATATAGTGCCCGTGTGCATGCGTGCGCCAGCTCTGCATATAGTGCCCGTGTGCACGCGTGTGCATGCGTGCGCCAGCTCTGCATTAGTGCTTGTGTGCATGCGTGTGCATGCGTGCGCCAGCTCTGCATATAGTGCCCGTGTGCACGCGTGTGCATGCGTGCGCCAGCTCTGCATATAGTGCTTGTGTGCACGTGTGTGCATGCGTGTGCCAGCTCTGCATATAGTGCCCGTGTGCACGCGTGTGCATGCATGCGCCAGCTCTGCATTAGTGCTTGTGTGCATGCGTGTGCATGCGTGCGCCAGCTCTGCATATAGTGCCCGTGTGCACGCGTGTGCATGCGTGCGCCAGCTCTGCATTAGTGCTTGTGTGCACGTGTGTGCATGCGTGTGCCAGCTCTGCATATAGTGCCCGTGTGCACGCGTGTGCATGCGTGCGCCAGCTCTGCATTAGTACCCGTGTGCATGCGTGTGCATGCGTGCACCAGCTCTGCATATAGTGCCCGTGTACACGTGTGTGCATGCGTGCGCCAGCTCTGCATATAGTGCCCGTGTGCACGTGTGTGCATGCGTGCGCCAGCTCTGCATATAGTGCCCGTGTGCACGCGTGTGCATGCGTGCGCCAGCTCTGCATATAGTGCCCGTGTGCACGCGTGTGCATGCGTGCGCCAGCTCTGCATATAGTGCTTGTGTGCACGTGTGTGCATGCATGTGCATATGTGTGCCAGCTCTGCATGTTGTGTGTACACATGCATGTGCATGCAGGGCGCTGCCAGCTCTGCATATAGTGTGTGCACATGCAGAGAGCTGCCAGCTCTGTCTGGTGCAAGGGCCAGGTGCTAGGCGCTCCGAGGTCAGTGCCATGGCCTGCCCAGACTGCTGTGTGGCTTGGGTGAGCAGTACTATCAGCTCTCCACATCTGCAGGAGGAGCAGGTGAGGGGCTGGGGAAGAAGGGGGATGCAGAATTGTGGTGGGGTGATGTGGGACTGCTGGGCCCAAAAATCTTATGATTTTGGAGGGGGTTGGTGGTTGTAGATGTAGGACCAGTCCCAGAGTCTCACTCCTCATGCATACAGTGAGTCTGTAGCACTGCCCTGCCTGCCAGGGCCACGGGAAGGTAAATGCATTAGGTGTCATGAGGCACTCAGACTCCAGGTAAGTGTGTCAGGCAGCTGGAGGTGTGTGCATGGCACAGGCAGCCAGTGCCCTGCTGGTGGTGGCATGTACTCGCCACACAGCCTGGTGTTACTCATTAGTAAATCCAAGAGATGATCGGCAAAGGCCATTAAGTGAGCAGGCTGGGGGCTCACTAGTGGGCGCTGCCCCTGGCAGTCAGTGCTGGCCCCAATGCCCCAGCGGGGCTGTCATAAAAATAAAGGAAAGGGAAACCACCTTTCTGTATACAGTGCAAAAAATCCCTCCTGGCCAGAGGCAAAACCCTTTCACCTGTAGAGGGTTAAGAAGCTAAGGTAACCTTGCTGGCACCTGACCCAAAATGACCAATGAGGAGACAAGATACTTTAAAATTGGGAGGCGGGGGGAAACAAAGGGTCTGTCTGTCTGGGTGATGCTTTTGCCGGAAGCAGATCAGGAATGCAGTCTCAGAACTTCTGTTAGTTAGTAAGTAATCTAGCTAGAAATGCGTTAGATTTCCTTTTGTTTAATGGCTGGTAAAATAAGCTGTGCTGGATGGAATGTATATTCCTGGTTTTGTGTCTTTTTGCAATTTAAGGTTTTGCCTAGAGGGATTCTCTGTGTTTTGAATCTGATTACCCTGTAAGGTATTTACCATCCTGATTTTACAGAGGTGACTCTTTTACCTTTTCTTTAATTAAAATTCTTGTTTTAAGAACCTGATTGCTTTTTCATTGTTCTTAAGATCCAAGGGTTTGGGTCTGTGTTCACCTATACCAACGGTGCGGATTTTTATCAAGCCTTCCCCAGGAAAGGGGGTGTAGGGCTTGGGGGATATTTTGGGAGAAGATGTCTCCAAGTGGGCTCTTTCCCTGTTCTTTGTTAACACGCTTGGTGGTGGCAGCATACGGTTCAAGGACAAGGCAAAGTTTGTACCTTAGGGAACTTTTTAACCTAAGCTGGTAAGAATAAGCTTAGGGGGTCTTTCATGCAGGTCCCCACATCTGTACCCTAGAGTTCAGAGTGGGGAAGGAACCTTGACAGGAGCACTAGGGGGCGCTGTGCTGCAGGGAACAGGGTGGAGGCTCAGTGCGGGGTGCTGCCCCAGGCAGTCAGTGTTGGCCCCACTTCCCCAGTGCGGTGCTAGGGGCAGGTGCTGCTGGCAGGGCCAGATTAAGGCAGGGGCTTTAGGGGCTGCAGCCCGGAGCCCTGGCTCAAGGCCCGCAAAAATAAATCACAAGCAGCGATCTCTGGGGCGCTCAGGCTGCCTGCCATAGCCCCACGCCACATGCAGCTGCTGGCACGTTTCTGCGGCCCCTGGCAAGGGGGGGAGGAGGCAGCTCTGCGTGCTGCTCCCACCACCAGTACAGTCCCTGCAGCGCTTGTGGGTGCGGGCAGCGCACAGAGACACACTGCCCCCTCCCCACAGGGGCGCGCAGAGATGTGCCAGCAGCCGGCCGCTTCCAGGAGTGGCGTGAGGCTATGGCAGGCAGGCAGCCTGCCTGAGCCCTGCTGCACCGCCGGCTGGAAGCCACCTGTGGTAAGCGCCTCCCGGATAGATCCTGCACCTCACAGCCCCTCCTGCATCCCAATCCCCTACCCCAGCCTTCTCCTGCACCCCAATCTCCTGCCTCAGCCCCTTCCTGCACCAAACTCCCTCCAAGACCCTGCATCCCCTCCTGCACCCCAATCCCCTGCCCCAGCCCTCTCCTGCACCCCAATCTCCTGCCCCAGCACCCTCCTGCACCAAACTCCCTCCCAGACCCTGCACCCCAATCCCCTGCCCCAGATCAGAATCCCCCTCCTGCACCCCAATCCCCTGCCCCAGTTCCCTCCTGCACCAAACTCCCTCCCAGGAAAAAGACTTTTACACAGGGGCCCCACAAAATCTAATAGCCCCAGGCCCACAGGAGAGTGAATCCGGCCCTGGCCATTGGAAGTGCCTGTCTCATGAGACATAAAATCTGAGGGTTCTTCTCATTCATGGTTTCAAGCGATCCAGGGGCCTTCCCCCACCTGCTCCCATGAACAAGTCAGGGTGTTGCCCGGTCACATTGCAACACAAGGAATGATGTGTGACAGACGTGGATGTATTGTTTCTTGACTTTAGCAAAGCTTTTGACACGGTCTCCCACAGTATTCTTGTCAGCAAGTAAAAGAAGTTCGGGCTGGATGAATGCACTATAAGGTGGGTAGAAAGTTGGCTAGATTGTCGGGCTCAACGGGTAGTGATCAATGGCTCCATGTCTAGTTGGCAGCCGGTGTCAAGTGGAGTGCCCCAGGGGTCGGTCCTGGGGCCGGTTTTGTTCAATATCTTCATAAATGATCTGGAGGATGGTGTGGATTGCACTCTCAGCAAATTTGCGGATGATACTAAACTGGGAGGAGTGGTAGACACGCTGGAGGGCAGGGATAGGATACAGAGGGACCTAGACAAATTGGAGGATTGGGCCAAAAGAAATCTGATGAGGTTCAATAAGGATACGTGCAGGGTCCTGCACTTAGGATGGAAGAACCCAATGCACCGCTACAGACTAGGGACCGAATGGCTAGGCAGCAGTTCTGCGGAAAAGGACCTAGGGGTGACAGTGGACGAGAAGCTGGATATGAGTCAGCAGTGTGCCCTTGTTGCCAAGAAGGCCAACGGCATTTTGGGATGTATAAGTAGGGGCATAGCGAGCAGATCGAGGGACGTGATCGTCCCCCTCTATTCGACATTGGTGAGGCCTCATCTGGAGTACTGTGTCCAGTTTTGGGCCCCACACTACAAGAAGGATGTGGATAAATTGGAGAGAGTCCAGCGAAGGGCAACAAAAATGATTAGGGGTCTGGAACACATGACTTATGAGGAGAGGCTGAGGGAACTGGGATTGTTTAGTCTGCAGAAGAGAAGAATGAGGGGGGGATTTGATAGCTGCTTTCAACTACCTGAAAGGGGGTTCCAAGGAGGATGGATCTAGACTGTTCTCAATAGTAGCAGATGACAGAACGAGGAGTAATGGTCTCAAGTTGCAGTGGGGGAGGTTTAGGTTGGATATTAGGAAAAACTTTTTCACTAGGAGGGTGGTGAAACACTGGAATGCGTTGCCTGGGGAGGTGGTGGAATCTCCTTCCTTAGACGTTTTTAAGGTCAGGCTTGACAAAGCCCTGGCTGGGATGATTTAATTGGGGATTGGTCCTGCTTTTGAGCAGGGGGTTGGACTAGATGACCTCCTGAGGTCCCTTCCAACCCTGATATTCTAGGATTCTATGACGGGTGCCAGCCGCTGTCCTGGGTGAGCAGGGGCTGGTGTGCAAGGCTGGGCACCAGAATCCATGGATGACTAGGGGTGCAGTGGAGGCTGGGGTGGTGGTAGTCCCATCTGTGTCTGCATTTGGTTTTCCCTTCCCTTGCTTTTTGCTATTGTCTCCCCTCTGGGGGGTTGTGTTTGTGAGGGGGCACAGGGGGGGCGAGCTCCCCTCTGAGGGGTTGTATGGAGGTGTGGAGGGGAGGTGCTGCTGCCCACAAGGGGTGTGGGTCTAGCTGAGACTGGTGCCTTGGCCACTGCCTGGGGCCCTGGGTGCGACGGGCAGGAGGCTCGGGGCTGCACCTGCAGCTACAAGACCAGCCCTGCACTAGCAGGCCAGAGAGATGCACCAGCACATAGGCGGGAGCCACCTGCCTGCCACCCTGCACAGAGGCAGCCCAGCTGCTCTTCCAGGCTTGCAGCAGCTCTGCAGAGCCCCTGGGTGCTGCACCTGCACCTAGGGTGACCAGACGGCAAGTGTAAATAATCAGGACAGGGGGTGGGGGTAATAGGCACCTATATAAAAGCCCCAAATATCAGGACTGTCCCTGTAAAATTGGGACATCCGGTCACCCTGCCTGCACAAGCTGCCCAGCTGTGAGAGGGAGGGAGCCGCATGCCACATCCCAGCACGGAGCCTTGCCTGGGTGTTAAGGAAAAGTTAGCACATGTGACTCCATTTTGGTTTGGGGCCCACCATTGTTTAAATGCCAGCACATCATACACCAGGGGAGTGATCCTTAGATACTGAATCCCTGTGAAAATCCTCCTTTTTGTCTCCAGCCTGCCTTGACTCCCAGTATCTGGTTTTTGTCAGTCTCTAACTCCCTGTCTTTTGGCCTTGATGTGAGGCCTCCCATTCTGATAATAAAAGTTACTGATGCATGGCTTTAGGACCATGCTGTGTAATTAACATACTGGTATAGCACGAGGAATGCACCAAGCAGGGATAGGTGGTAGATAAGACAAGGGCTTGTTTATTGGCTAAGGTTTCCGATGCACGAGGGCAACATGCTTTGCTAAAAAGTATATAACCTTTGTATAATCTGTATTCGTGGTCCCCCCCGGCTAGCAGGGGGGCACCACGCTCGAGTGTAATAAACTTAGTGTCTTTTGGGAACTCTGCAGTTGTGGACTTTGTTTCTGTGCCTCAGCCTAGATTCGAACTGTGCGTGTCCTATCAGGTGTAATTCGTAGCATTGGTGTGCGTGTCCTATCAGGTATAATTCGCAGCATTTGTGTGCGTGTCCTACAAGGTGTAATTCGTAACACTGGGGGATGAGACACTACCTTAGACTGAGAGAGCCCGAGCTCCCATCCCTACAGCCCGTGCCATGTCCCTGTAGCAGCCATAGGCTGGTCATGGCTCCCTGCATCCCAGCTGGGTCCCTCCTGGGACCCCTGTAACCTCTGTTAGGTAGGGCTCGGGGTCACTCCAACAAGGTCTCTGACACAAAGCGCCACCTCGTGTCTGCACAGTATATTACAGGTTTCAGAGTAGCAGCCGTGTTAGTCTGTATTCGCAAAAAGAAAAGGAGTACTTGTGGCACCTTAGAGACTAACAAATTTATTTGAGCATAAGCATCTGATGAAGTGAGCTGTAGCTCACGAAAGTTTATGCTCAAATAAATTTGTTAGTCTCTAAGGTGTGTGACAAAACTCTGTCCTTGCCTCCGTGGGTCCCGCATTTCCTGGCGGATTTCGCTAGCCTCAGAGGCTCACTGTGACCCTGCATGTAACCCTTCTTTCTCTAGAGACAAGAGTCACAGTCTACTGAGGCATTTTCATCATAAGCCAGCGAGGGAGGTGAGGAGAAGTTATCCTTCCTTGCATAGTCTCTGAGGTCTCCCAGTCTCAGTGATTAATCAGGGGGAAAAGGTGGTAGTGGGGGAGCCTGGGCCCACCTTCTACTCTGGGCTTCAGCCCAGGGACCCTAATAGTATCAGCTGTGGTAGCTGACCTTTCAGAAACATGACATGTACAATTCCCTGGGCTACTTCCCCCACAGCTGCCCTCACTTCCTCAAGCTCCACTTCACCCTTACCTCAGGGCCTCTTCCTTGTGCCTGATATGGTGTGTACTGCTCAGTCTCTCCAACAGCACAACTTCCTCCCACAGCTCCTGACATGCGCACCCACCTGACTGACTGGGAGGCTTTTAACTAGTTTCAGCCAGCCCCTGATTGGCTTCAGGTGTCCCAATCAACCTAGCCTTCTCCCTGCCTTCTGAAAGTTCTTAATTGGCCCCAGGTGTCTTAATTGACCTGGAGCAGCTGCCATTTCACTTAACCTGGTACCAGGGATTTGTTTAGCCTGGAGCTAATATATCTATCTCCCACTACTTTTCTATAGCCATCTGGCCTTGCCCTGTCACATATCTCCCCCCTCTGCTCAACACCATAGAGTTGGGCAACTTGGGACGCCAGGCAGTATGCTCGTGACAGATCATCAGCGTTGCCATGGTGGCATCCAGCCCTGTGCCGTATGCGGAACTGGTGTTATACCAATAAAATAAAAACCAGCAGGATCTTATTAAAGGGAAAAAGGCAAAATGCCACATTTATTGTGAATACAGAAAGAATCATAGTAAGCAGTTAGTTATAGTTATAACATTCCATTCAATCTCATATTTATTCACACATTCATTCATACAAACATACACACACAGGTTCTGCAAGGTTGTTATCATAGTTACCAGCCTTAGAGTTGCTCATGCCAAGCCACTGGCCAGGTGGCCTGGACATGAGGAGGGAGCAGGGCCTTGTCAGATGCTCATCTGATGCTCCTGGAAGTTGGTTTGCAGAATCAGACCCCAAAGTTCTCACTTTTTAGAGTCTATTTTTATAGGAATTTCTTCCTATGCCAGTCTATGGGAATTGCTTCATCATGCTGTTGCTGAATCAATCAGCAGATAGCACATTCCTGACGGCTCCAAGATGTTATCTTGTTCTTTGGTTCTCCCATTCTTGAGGCTGTTGGGTGGATTCCAGTCTGCCCTCCGGGGGGTCCTCTGGTTATTTCCACTTGACGCCTTCTTCAGCCGATGGACACTGGATTCTTAGGCTGGCACCTCCCTGATCATTCAGTTATTATCCACACCAAGCATCCATCCACATACATCCTCTCTCTCTATTTTAATCACAATTGTTAATACAACAAAAGGGTGGGGAGTCTCTGGGTGCTGTTTCTGTTATTAGAGTATTGCTTTGAGTCTCTCTCTCTGTGAATTGGTTTGAGAATAGACTCTGTCTTAGAATGTACTAACACAATTAGCAGCTTGCAAGTTTCACACATAGAGGGAGAGAAACAGTACCAAAAACCAAGAGACCTCTTAATTAGTAATACCCTGGAATTTAAACTCTGGGGAATCAAACTCATTTGTGATTTTAATACAGAAGTTCTTTAATATGATCCAACACTGGAATGGTTGGAGGGATAAGAACCACCTGGTGACCCTTGCATTCTTTTCCTTATTCCGCTGCATCCACTGGAGGGGTGCATGGTCCGTCACAAGAGTAAATCGCCAGCCTAAGAGGTAATAACGCAGTGTCTCCATAGCCCATTTGACAGCAAGGCATTCTCTCTCAACTACTGCATATTTCTGTTCTCTTGGGAGAAGCTTTCTGTTTAGGTAGAGGATCAGGTGTTCCTCTTATCCCACCATTTCTGACAGAACTGCTCCCACCCCCACCTTGGAAGCATCTGTTTGTAAAATAAATTCCCTGTTAAAGTCCGGGGCTATGAGTACGGGGTCATTACAGAGGGCCGTCCGAAGGTCTGTGAATGCCCCCTCTGCTGCGTCGGTCCACTTTACCATGTCTGGACCTCGGGCCTGCACCAGGTCCGTTAGGGGACTTGCCCGAGTGGCAAAGTGGGGAATAAACTGTCGGTAGTAGCCTACCATGCCTAGGAACGCACAGACCTGCTTCTTTCGGGTCAGTCGGGGCCAGTTTTGAATTGCCTCTAGCTTATTTGTTTGGGGCTTCATTATGCCGCTTCCCACAATATATCCCAGGTACCTAGCCTCTGCTACCCCTATGGCACATTTGGCCGGATTAGCAGTGGGGCCAGCCCGCCTTAAGGTGCACAGTACTGCCTCAAGTGTCTCCAAGCGGGTTCCCCAGTCTGGCATATGGATGACGACATCATCTAGGTATGCAGCTGCATAACTAGTATGGGGGCACAGCAGCTTATCCATGAGGCACTGGGATGTGGCTGGGGCCCCATGTAGCCCAAAAGGGAGGACGGTGTACTGGAATAGCCCATCCGGGGTGGAGAATGCTGTCTTTTCTTTAGCTTCTTTGGTCAGAGGAATCTGCCAGTACCCTTTTGTCAGATCCAGTGTAGTCAAGAATCGGGCACTACCCAGTCGGTCAACCAGTTCGTCGATGCGTGGTATGGGGTATGCATCAAACTGGGATATTTCATTCAGTCGGTGAAAATCATTGCAGAGTCTCATGGTACCGTCAGGTTTAGGCACTAGAACAATGGGACTGGACCACTGGCTGTAAGATTCTTCAGTAACCCCAAATTCTAACATTTTCTTTACTTCGGCCTTGATTTCTTCTCTTTTGGCTGCTGGGATTCGGTAGGGTCTCAATGTTACCTTGGCTCCGGGGATCGTGCGGATATGGTGATACGTCTCAGTCGTCTGCCCTGGTTTTGTAGAGAACACATCTCTGTTGCGATTAATCATGTCGGCTGCCTCGATCTTTTGTATCGGCGTCAAGTCGGATGATATCCTCACTCGCTCGTGTAAGTTATCCTCCTGGGGAAGGGTCTCCTGCATGACTAAGCATGCCTCTCGATCGTGCCAAGGTTTTAGAAGATTGATGTGGTAAATTTGCTCCGATTTCCAGCTGCCTGTCTGCCGCACCTTATAGTTCACCTCTCCCACGGCTTCGATTATTTCGTAGGGTACCTGCCACTGGGCCAACAGTTTACTTTCTGCTGTGGGCACCAGTATCATCACCCGATCCCCTGGGTGGAACCGTCGAAGCTTTGCTTGGTGGTTATAATGGGTTCGTTGGGTCTCCTGTGCTCTCTCCAAGTGCTCCCGTACAATGGGCGTAACTCAGCCTATCCGATCTCTCATCTGCAGTAAAACATGCCCAACTATGTTCCTTCCGGGATTTGGCTCCTCTTCCCAGGCTTCTCTGGCTACATCCAATGTGCCCCGAGGGTGGCGCCCATATAGGAGTTCGAATGGAGAGAAACCCGTGGAGGCTGCGGAACCTCCCGGATGGCGAACATGAGGTAAGGCAATAGGGTATCCCAATCTTTCCCATCCCGGCTCACCACTTTCCTGATCATGGCCGTGAAGGTCCTATTGAACCTTTCCACAAGGCCATCTGTTTGCGGGTGGTATACAG
The DNA here is from genome assembly GCF_965152235.1 of Eretmochelys imbricata. Taxonomy (NCBI): domain Eukaryota; kingdom Metazoa; phylum Chordata; order Testudines; family Cheloniidae; genus Eretmochelys; species Eretmochelys imbricata. The sequence goes on from NC_135575.1 coordinate 145,999,133, forward strand.
AAGTCCGTAGGGCTTGTACATGGAGCAGTGAACAGAGATCTTTCATCAACTTGGACATGAAAGGTGTCCCTTGATCAGTCAATATCTCCTTGGGAAGCCCAACCCGGGCAAAGATCTGTACTAGCTCCTTAGCTATTGTCTTGGAAGCTGTGTTGCGCAGGGAAACAGCTTCCGGGTACCGGGTTGCATAGTCCAGTACAACAAGCACATGTTGGTGGCCCCGAGCTGTCTTCTCTAGGGACCCTACCAGATCCATGGCTATCCGTTCAAAAGGAACCTCTATTATTGGAAGAGGTATCAAAGGATCCCGCAAATGCGGGCGAGGGCTATGTAACTGACACTCCGGACAAGAGGTGCAGTATCGCTGGACATCTTCATGTACTCCTGGCCAGAAGAACCTCTGCAGGATCCCAAGGCCTTCGCAGCCTTCCTCTCTTTTTTGTCTTCCGGGTCTTTCGGGGGGCTGAGAACAGATCCTGAGAAATCTCAGTGAACACTGGGGGTTGACATTCCCGCAGTGATGAGTCGCTGTCCTCAGGGTCCCCACCTCCCTCCAGCCTCTCCGGGGGGAGTAAATTATCAAACCCTGGATAGTCCCTCCCAATGACTACAGGATATGGAAGTTTAGGAACTAAGCCCACGGTCACCTCAATGGGGTTTCCCTGAACCTCTATCTCCACTGGGATGGTGGGGTAATGGCTCATGGCCCCAGGCATGCATGTCACTGCTATGCGTTTGGCTTGTAGCAGCTGACTATTTTTTACCAGCTTACCCGATATGAGGGTGATCGCACTCCCAGAGTCCACAAGCGCTGTAGTCTCTGCTCCATTTATCCTCATTGGCCTGATGTAATTATGCAGGGCTAATGCGACCCCTGCGAGGTGGATAAGGCAGCATGGGTCCTCCCAATCCCCCAAGTTACATTGCATAGGCTCCTTGGTGCTGGGACACTGTGCTGCTATGTGTCCCCACTCCCCACATGCATAACATCTATAATTGCTTTTAATCACTCCCCTATCCTGGGGGTTAGGGGGTTTAGTCCTGGGGTTCCCCCCACTCAGGCCAATCCCTTCCTTCTGGGGTCCCCGCTGGTTTTCGCCCCCCACTTCTTCCACCTAGGACTCCCCGGGGTTTGGCTGCCTAGTCTTCCAGGGTTGGGGTCGGGTGCTTGCTTCGAAAGGGGCCTTCCTTGGGTAGTCGGGTCAGTTCCCTGGCTGTCATCCGTCTTTATACCAGTGTGATCATCTTGTCGTATGTGGACGGATCATTCTGGCCTACCCATTTGCGGAGATCTGGCAGCAGTTCCCGCATGTAATTGTCGATGACCAGGGTCTCCAAAATCTCCTCCAGCCTGCACACCTCGGGCTGTAACCACTTCTGTGCGAGGTGTATGAGGTCGAATAGCTGGGACCTCGGGGGTTTGTTCTCCTGGTATTTCCACTCATGGAACCTCTGGGCCCGTACCGCTGCCGTTACCCCTGATCGTGCTAGGATCTCTGCCTTCAGACGGGTATAGTCAGTGGCATCCATGGCAGGCAAGTCAAAGTTGGCCTTCTGGGCCTCTGCACACAAAAAAGGGGAGAGAATGCTGGCCCACTGCTCCTGGGGCCACGCCTCACGCTGAGCAGTCCTTTCGAATGAGAGGAGATATGCCTCTACGTCATCTCCTGACGTCATCTTTGGCAGAATCATAGAATCATAGAATCATAGAATATCAGGGTTGGAAGGGACCCCTGAAGGTCATCTAGTCCAACCCCCTGCTCGAAGCAGGACCAATTCCCAGTTAAATCATCCCAGCCAGGGCTTTGTCAAGCCTGACCTTAAAAACTTCCAAGGAAGGAGATTCCACCACCTCCCTAGGCAACGCATTCCAGTGTTTCACCACCCTCTTAGTGAAAAAGTTTTTCCTAATATCCAATCTAAACCTCCCCCACTGCAACTTGAGACCATTACTCCTCGTTCTGTCATCTGCTACCATTGAGAACAGTCTAGAGCTATCCTCTTTGGAACCCCCTTTCAGGTAGTTGAAAGCAGCTATCAAATCCCCCCTCATTCTTCTCTTCTGCAGGCTAAACAATCCCAGCTCCCTCAGCCTCTCCTCATAAGTCATGTGTTCTAGACCCCTAATCATTTTTGTTGCCCTTCGCTGGACTCTCTCCAATTTATCCACATCCTTCTTGTAGTGTGGGGCCCAAAACTGGACACAGTACTCCAGATGAGGCCTCACCAATGTCGAATAGAGGGGGAATAGGACAACCAGTGGCCCTCAGGGTTCACGTCCCGTCAGACCTCCGGGACTGGGTGGTGAGGATCTTCAGCTGGTCCACCACCTCTCTCAAGAGGGCACGATCTTGGGTCGCCTGGCTCATCAATAATTGATTGGTTTCCTGCTGTAGCTGCATAGACTCCTGTCGCGCCATTGCCTGAACCTGGGTGGCCTCCTGCTGGGCTGCTGTGGCTTGTAGCAGAGCTCTGACCACCTCCTCCATTGTGGTACAAAGCAAACAAACAAAAACCAAAAAAAAAAAATCCAAAACCCCAGTGCACTTTTTTTTTAAACCTTTCTTCCGCCACGCTGTGAAGGAAATCCCACAGCTAACACCAGTTGTGACAAAGCTCTGTCTTTGCCTCCATGGGTCCCACGTTTCCTGGCGGATTTCGCTAGCCTCAGAGGCTCACTGTGACCCTCCACGTAACCCTTCTCTCTCTAGAGACAAGGGTCACAGTCTACTGAGCCATTTTCATCATAAGCCAGCAAGGGAGGTGAGGAGAAGTTATCCTTCCTTGCACAGTCTCTGTTGTCTCCCACTCTCAGTGATTAATCAGGGGGCAAAAGTGGTGGTGGGGGAGCCCAGGCCCACCTTCTACTCCAGGCTCCAGCCCAGGGACCCTAATAGTATCAGGTATGGTAGGTGACCTTTTAGAAACATGACATGTACAATTCCCTGGGCTACTTCCCCCACAACAACCCTCAATTCCTCAAGCTCCACTTCACCCTTACCTCAGGGCCTCCTTCCTTGTGCCTGATATGGTGTGTACTACTCAGCCTCTCCAACAGCACAACTTCCTCCCACAGCTCCTGACATGCACCCCCATCTGACTAACTGGGAGCTTTTAACTAGTTTCAGGCAGCCCCTAATTGGCTTCAGGTGTTCCAATCAACCTAGCCTTCTCCCTGCCTTCTGGAAAGTTCTTAATTGGCCCCAGGTGTCTTAATTGACCGGGAGCAGCTGCCATTTCACTTAACCTGGTATCAGGGATTTGTTTAGCCTGGCGCTAATATATCTATCTCCCACGACTTTTCTATCTATCTCCCACTAGTTTTCTATAGCCATCTGGCCTTGCTCCGTCACAGGTGCCATAAGTACTCCTTTTCTTTTTGCAGTATATTACAGTTCAGCACTCCATGGGAATGGGGGGGCTGCTGCTTGGGGCTACATGGGGACGGGTGGACCTCAGGGAGGCAGGGGAGCACGTCTGCATTGAGGGCCGCTGGGGATGGTGGTATCTCTGGGCTCCAGCAGACACCTGACAGGAGAGTGAGCCGACCGTTAATTCACTGACTACAAGAACTGGAGCTGCCAGTGTAGCTCAGGACCCTTCCAATATTCGGCAGCAAAGGCCTGGGAATGACCTGACAAGGAGGTAAATGGATGGATGTCTGTGACTTTAATAACCCAGTCTCTAAGGAGGGCTGCTGTTATTGGCTTGTACAAGCCTTTTGTGCATTGAGGCAGGCCCCTTGCAGAGCGACCTCTGGCCAGAAGGGAGTGTGCAGGAGGCAGCTGCCTGGTGATAGGTGGCATTTGGCAGGAGCAGAGATCCCTCTACCACCCAGGAGGGAGTTGTGATGATCAAGGGAAAGAGAAATGGATGCTGTGGTCTGGCCACTGGCTGAGCCGTAGCAGGGGTTCCAGCATTCCTTCTGCAGCCCCTGCAACGTCAGCAGGGAGCGCAGTGCTCAGCAGTGACAGCCAGGAGATCACTGGTGCCAGCAGAGGAGGAAGCACCTGCAGTATAAGATGTGGGAGGCCTGGACACGGAAGAGCAGGGTGCCCAGCAGGCAGTGGGAGCAGTGGAGTGGGTTTGGGAAACAGACGGTACAAGGGCAGTGTGGAGATAGAAGGTTCCCCCCAGGTGTCTTAAGTGGCGAGCAGTGGGGCATGCTAGAAGGGGGCTGCTGAGTTAAGAACTGTGAACATATAAAGGGAAAAGGAGAGGAGCATGGGGGCAGGTTGAGCGTCCCCACAAGGGCACACAACATGTGGCTGGTAGTCAGAGCTGCAGGGTCCCCCTCCACCCAAGGCTTGGAGCTGTGGAGATCGCCCTGCTGCCACGGGCAGGGGAGCTGCAAGGATCCCCTTCCATGGTGGTGGTGGTGAGCTTCAGGCGTTCATGGCAGGGAGCTGTGGGGATTTCCCCCTGCCCACAGCAGCTGTGAGCTGCAGAGTACCCCTGCTGCCCATGGCAGCTCAGAGCTTGGGGGCCGTACCTCACCGCTCCCTGCCACTACAGGAGGTGGCAGGACCCTGCAGCTCCCAGCTGCCTGAAGTCACGGAGGTCTTTGGAAGTCACGGATTCCGTGACTTTCATGACCTCCATGACAAAATCGTAGCCTTAGTTATAATTCAAAGGCTTTAACTGTTTTTCCTTTTCTGTATCTGTAATAAAAGATTCAAAGGATATTTAATGGGGCGTTTGCCCTGGGACTAAGCAGGCTGAGGCCTCTGCGTGGCAAACACTGAACTTGTTTAATGTTGGACAGTGACGGGGTCATATTAACACCGTTGACTTTTTGGGCCCCTACAGTCCATCTCAATGAACACAACAGATGACAGGACATGTTGTAAAGACTTGTCCTAATGAGGTCCAGGGCCTTGCAAAAGAGGAGGTGTGAAAAGGGAACGCTGTGCCCAACGGGCGAGAATTCAAGGAGGAGCAGTTGCTTGCATAATTGAGGAAGCATGTCGGCCCCTCAGGCAAGAGCCTGATGGACACAGCAGCCTCTCCTGCTAGCGAGCACACTGCTATTGGGGTGTGAGAAAAGGACACTTAGACAAGGAGAACTGGCCCTGGAGGGGCATGCCCCAAGGGTGAACATGGCTAGGGACTGGCGGGATGGGCCTGCTGGTTGTGGAAAGGGGCTAACCACAGTATTGACAGGAGAGGACCTTAGTGTTTTGCTTGCCTGGCAGGAGAGGTACCATCAGGAACTTGGTGCTTTGAAGGAGGACAAGCACAGGCCCTACAAGAACGAGATGAGCTAGCCAAAGACAAGTGGGGCTTGGAGTGGCAAATTGAAATGCTGGTGGACGAGTGGCATGGGCTTCTCTCACAGTACGGGAGATGGAGGTTACCAGCCCAGTTGCTCTTTGGGTTTAACCAGTCAGAGATATCTTCATTGGAAAAACAGACCAAGGGGTGACGGAAGAAATAACGACTTTAGAATGTGTCCTGGCATTGGGCAAGGGTCTAAGGGGGTGGGTGGGTGTGTATCAGGGTGAATTGCCCCTCATGGATGAGAGGTCTGGGCCAACCCTGATTCCTGAGGAGGCACAGCTGAGCAGGATTCAGCTGATTCCCCTAGAAGAGCAGCAGGAAGAAGCCATGCTGCTGGCCCTGCAGTGAGAATGCTCAGGGAGAGCAGAGGCTGCTGGGAGCAAGTAGGCCCAGCAATGAACTCTGACACTTGGGGAGGGAGACTGCAGGCAGGAAAGGATGGGAGTGACAGGAGACAGAGGTAACTGGCTGGGCTTGAGAACTGCCCTGGGAATGCTTAGTAATTTAATAAACCAAAACCCATGGAGGGCTGTTGTTATTGGACTTGTAAAAGCCTGTTGTGAGTTACTGAGGAGGGGAAACTGAGGCAGGCCACTTGCAGCATGACCTCTGACTTCATGGGGGCACTTAGTTGGTAGCTGGCCTGTTGACACCTAAGTCAAATGCCCTACAAAAATGTGCACAGTAGCTGTGTCCCTCCAGGGTATTAGTGAGACCAGGTCAGGGAGGTGATGTCTTTTATTGGACCAACTTCTGCTAGTGAGAGAGAGGAGCTTTGGAGCCCCACAGCCCTGAATCAGAGCTCTGTGTAGAGCGTGAACACTTGTCTCTCTCCGCAGCAGAAGTTGGTCCAATAAAATATATTTCCTCCCTCACCTTGTCTCTCTTACAAAAATATTACAGCTAGGCAGGGAGCTTCATCAGCCAAAAGCAACCTGACCCCAAACCTGCACCCAGCTTGAGTGACAAGACTTAATTACAAGCAACATCCTTTTATGGAAGCTAACTCTGCAGTCGCCCTTTCCTTCTTCACACACTAAGTCCCCCTATTTCCGAGAGGGAAAAAGGGAACACCAGACAGGGCTGGCCTGCGCCGCCCCCCACAATTCCTACCCGAGGTGGGGGTCGCTGGGACCCTGCCTGCCCCCGCATGAGCCCTGCCTCTCCCCCCCCCCCCAAGGGACTGGCATCGCCGCGGGCCCTCCCGCACCGCACCCCTTTTATGTTTTACAAAAGTGGCCATTTGTCTGTTTGCTCAAATGCCCATTTTTGCGAAAAAAGTCGGGACAGGCAGGACAGGGCTGAAGGAAGGGAGAGTCCCGGCCAAATCTGGACGCACGGTCCCAGCGGCTTTTCCATGACTGTGCCCAGAGGTGCAGGCGAGCGGACTGGCCTGTAGTTTCTTTTTGAAAAGGCCCCAGCACAGTAGCAAGGGCACTCGGAGCATGAACATCCCCAAAGGCCCCCGCCCCGTACACGTGTCTGCAGCTGCTTCCCGGGGAAAATCAACTTTTTAAAAAGTGAGTTTAATAACATCGACCGATCACCCCCTTCCCGCAGCCGAGCTCTGAGCCCGGAACGGGAGCGGCGCGGGACCCCCGCAGGCCGCTGGGGGCTTTGCTGTGGATGCGGCAGGCGCTCAGATACCAGGGGGATGGGCAGCGGGCTCCCCGGGACAGCGCGCACAGCGCCCCCGGGCTGTCTCGGCCTTGGCTGTAGGGTCCGCCCGTCGCAGCACCCCCGGCTGGGGGTCCCGCCCGGCCCCGCCCCGCCGGCTGGCGCCGCCCCGCCCCGAGGCAGGCCCCGCCCCGTCGGGCGCAGACCCCGCGGCCCCGCCCCAGGCCGCGCAGTGCAGCAGGAAGCCGCGGCCGGAGCGTGCCGGGCCCGGGCCGCCCGATGGACCCCGCGGCCAAGGAGGGGCGGCTCTACGTGCAGCAGGGCCACAAGTTCGGGGCTAAGGTCGGCAGCCCGGGCTGGGCGGGGAGCTGGGATCCGGGGCTCGGGGCAGAGCCTGGGGCGCCGCGGGGGGAGTCGCTCCAGCCGGGCTGGGCGGGTCCGATCCTCCCCCGGCGGGGATCCGGGGCCCAGGGCGGGGATCCGAGGGCGCCGCGGGGGGTTCGCCCCTGCCGGGCTGGGCGGGTCCGACCCTCCGCCCGCGGGGGGGGCCCGGGCGCCCATCCGCAGCTGGCTGTGGAGCCCGGAAGTTTGGGGTGCCCCCCCGGGAATAGAACCCAGGAGCCCGGGCTCTAAGCCTTAGGGTACCCCGCCTGGCAGCCCTCCCCCGTGTCTTCAACTGCTACCTCCAGAGCTGGGAGCGGAGGCCAGGGGCTCAGGGGCCTCCTGCGGCTCTCACCCCTGGACCGTGTGCGGTGCTGCCCCTCTGTGGGGTGAAGTGGTGGGGGGCGGAGGGGCTCTCCCACAGGAGCAGCCTCCCTGGGCTCCAGTTCCTCTGTGGGGCTGGGCTGTGCGGGGATCTAGCCCTGCCCTGTCCCAGCCAGGCCCCTGTGGAGGGGCAGGGCCTGCTGGTGCTAGGGTGTCTGTAGGGGGACCTGGGGATGGAGTTTGAGGGCTGCCCCAGAGAGGAGGGAAAAGGATGTTACTCCCCCTTCCCCCGGGTCACTGCGGGGTGGCCATGGCTCTGGTGCTGTCTCAGCTCACTGAGACAGGGGACCCTTGGTACCTGCTGGGCCCCAGACACATGCCTCTGTGTCCCCCACTCTCACCCTGGGGTCAGACACCTGCCTCAGCACCCCCATGTGACTCCAGCCCCACACCCTTCCTGGGGCTGCTGGCCCTCCTACTTCCCAGCCACGCCAGAGCATTCCCCTCTGGTGCAGAGAAAGTATAACAACCCTTCGTATAACAAGCATGTGGACCAAGGGGGTCCAGTGGACATAGTGTATTTAGATTTTCAGAAAGCCTTTGACAAGGTTCCTCACCAAAGGCTCTTAAGCAAAGAAAGCTGCTATGGGATAAGAGGGAAGGTGCTCTTATGGATTGGTAACTGATTAAAAGATAGGAAACAAAGGGTAGGTATAAATGGTCAGTTTTCAGACTGGAGAGAGGTAAATAGCTGTGTCTCCGAAGGGTCTGTTCTGGGACTAGTCCTATTCAACATATTCATAAATGATCTGGAAAAGGGGGTAATAGCGAGGTGGCAAAATTTGCAGATGATACCAAATTACTAAAGATAGTTAAGACCCAGGCAGACTGCGAAGAGCTACAAAAGGAGCTCTCAAAACTGGGCGACTGGGCAACAAAATGGCAGATGAAATTTAACGTTGATAAATGCAAAGTAATGCACATTGGAAAACATAATCCCAACTATACATATACAATGATGGGGTCTAAATTAGCTGTTACCACTCAAGAAAGAGATCTTGAAGTCACTGTGGATAGTTCTCTGAAATCATCCACTCAATGTGCAGCGGCGGTCAAAAAAGTGAACAGAATGTTGGGAATCATTAAGAAAGGGAGAGATAATAGGAGAGAAAATACCATGGATTTATATAGAGGCAACATGATATGCCCATATCTTGAATACTGTGTGTGGATGTGGTCGCCGCATTTCAAAAAAGATATATTGGAACTGGAAAAGGTTCAGAAAAGGGAAACAAAAATGATTAGGGGTATGGAACAGCTTCTGTATGAGGAGAGATTAATAAGACTGGGATTTCTCAGCTTGGAAAAGAGACAGCTAAGGGGAGATATGATTGAGGTCTATAAAATCATGACTGGTGTAGAGAAGGTACATAAGGAAGTGTTGTTTACTACTTCTCATAACACAAGAACTAGGGGTCATCAAATGAAATTAATAGGCAGCAGGTTTAAAACAAATAAAAGGAAGTATTTCTTCACACAACTCACAGTCACCCTGTGGAACTCCTTGCCAGAGGATGTTGTGAAGGCCAAGACTATAACAGGGTTAAAAAAAGAACTAGATAAACTCAGAGGATAGGTCCATCAATGGCTATTAGCCAGGATGGGCAGGAATGGTGTCCCTAGCCTCTGTTTGCCAGAAGCTGGGAATGGGCGACAGGGGATGGATCACTTGATGATGACCTGTTCTGTTCATTCCCTCTGGGGCACCTGGCACTGTCCACTGTCGGAAGACAAGTTACTGGGCTAGATGGACCTTTGCTCTGACCCAGTAGGGCAGGGGTGGCCAACTTGAGCCTGTGAAGGAGCCAGAATTTACCAATGTACGTTGCCAAAGAGCCACAGTAATACATCAGCAGCCCCCCATCAGCTCCCTCGCTGCCAGCCCCTCCTGCCCACTGGCAGCCCTGCCCCATCCTTCCCTTCCCTCACCTCCTGATCAGCTGTTTCATGGCATGCAGGAGTCTCTGGGGGGGTAGGGGGAGGAGCGAGGGCACGGCAGGCTCAGGGGAGGGGGCGGGAAGGGGTGGAGTGGGGGCAGGGCCTGTGGCAGAGCCAGGGGCTGAGCAGTAGCACCCCCCGGCACACTGGAAAGCTGCTGCCTGTAGCTCCAGCCCCGTTGTCGGAGCCTGGACAAGGAGCCGCATTTTAACTTCTGAAGAGTCCATGTGGCTCCGGAGCCCCAGCTTGGCAACCCCTGCAGTAGGACCGTTCTTATGTTGTCAGTGACCATCACCCAGTTACATAGCTTAGCCTGCAGGCCCCAGCTGGACCATCTATCCAGGGTGCTGAGTGTCCTGCGATCGCTCTGTGATGTCTGTCCCTGTCCCATCTCTCTACTCATGGCAGTGGTATTCCCTCACTGGGATCTTGGAGTGGCTGGTTTGCCGCGTCCTCTCTATATTGCTCCTGGGATTGTGGGTTGTCAGGAATAAAGAAAGCCCTTCCCCTGTCCTATGCACCACTCAGCAATTAGTGGTGGACTTAACATTTAAAAAAAAAAGTTTTGTTTTTAAGTACACCAGAAGCAGGAAGCCTATCCAGTCACTGGGGCCACTGAATGATCAAGTTTCAAAGTAACAGCCGTGTTAGTCTGTATTCGCAAAAAGAGAAGGAGTACTTGTGGCACCTTAGCGACTAACCAATTTATTTGAGCATGAGCTTTCGTGAGCTACAGTTCACTTCATCGGATGCATACCGTGGAAACTGCAGAAGACATTATATACTCAGAGACCATGAAACAATACCTCCTCCCACCCCACTGTCCTGCTGGTAATAGCTTATCTAAAGTGATCACCAAGTTGGGAGCACACAACGGAGACAAGGCCATTGTGGAGAAGCTAAATGAATTCTTTGCTTTGGTCTTTGCTGCAGAGGATATGGGGGAGATCTTCACACCTGAGCCATTCTTGTTTGATGACAAATCTGAGGAACTGTCCAAGACTGAGGTGTCATTAGAGAAGGTTTTAGAACAAATTGATGAATTACTAATAAGTCACCAGGACCAGATGTTATCACCCAAGACCTCAAATGTGAAATTGCAGAACTACTAACTGTGGTGTGTAACTTATTGATTAAATCAGCTTTTGGAAGACAGCTAATGAAATACCAATTTTTAAAAAAGGATCCAGATATGATCCCGGCAATTACAGGCCTGTAAGGTTCAGTATCAGGCAAATTGGTTGAAACTATAGTGAAGAACAGAATTATGGGACACATAGATAATGACATTATGTTGGGGAAGATTCAACATGGCTTTTGTAAAGGGAAATCAAGTCTCACCAATCTATTAGAATTCCTTAAGGGAGTCAACAAGGACGTTGATGAGCATGATCCAGTGGATATAGTTTTCAGAGTAGCAGACGTGTTAATCTGTATCCGCAAAAAGAACAGGAGTACTTGTGGCACCTTAGAGTGTATATGGTGTTCTTGGACTCTCAGAAAGCCTCTGACAAGGTCCTTCACCAAAGGTTCTTAACCAAAGTAAAGAGTCCTGGGATAAGAAGGATGGTCCTCTTATGGATCAGTAACTCGTTAAAAGATAGGAAACAAAGGGTAGGAATAAATGGTCAGTTTTCAGAATGGAGAGAGGTAGATAGTGGTGTCCCTCAGGGTCTGTACTGGGACCAGTCCTAGTCAACATATTCATCAATGATCTGGAAAAAGGGGTATATAGCGAGGTGGCAAAACTACTCAAAATAGTTAAGTCCAAAGCTGACTGGGAAGAGCTACAAAGGGATCTCACAAAACTGGGTGACTGGGCAACACAATGGCAGATGAAATTCAATGTTGATAAATGCAAAGTAATGCACCTTGGAAAACATTTCAATGATACATAACAAGTTTGGGGGGGGATCAAAATTAGCTATTATTACTTAAGAAAGAGATCTTGGAGTCGTTGTGGATAGTTCTCTGAAAACATCCTCTCAATGTGCCGCGGCAGTCAAAAAAGCTAACAATGTTAGGAACATTAGGAAAAGGATAATTAATAAGACAGAAAATATCATAATGGCACTATATAAAGCCATGGTACGCCCACACCTTGAATATTGCATTTAGTTCTGGTCACCCCATCTCAAAAAAGGTATATTGGAACTGGAAGAAGTAGAGAGAAGGGCAACAAAAATAATGAGGGGGATGGAGCAGCTTCCGTAAGAGGAGAGATGAAGAAGCCTGGGACTGTTCAGCTTGGAAAAGAGGCGACGAAGGGGGGAGATGAGAGAGGTCTCTAAAATCATCAGCCGTGGGCTGTGTAGGAGCAAGGGTCAGTAGATCCTGTTGGTTTTGTGCCCTGTTCTTGAAGGGCAATAAACTCTGGCCCCATAGGAGCAAAGGGGTGCAGGTTGTACCAATGGGGGACCCCTCCCAAGAATGTTCTGCCTTTCTGACGCCCCATCTGTTGCAGAGGCCGTGGTAGGGGCTGTTGGCTCAACTTGCTGGAGCAGAGCCTATGTGGGGGAGGGTCTGTTGGAGGCAGCAGAAGCCAGCCCCTGGATGCAGAAATATGGGGCCTGAGGGGCAACAGGAGACAGCAGCCTGTGGTATAACTGGCTTCCTGGTCCAGGACACCTCTCTGTGCTAAGACCATGCAGCACCTGCCCCAGCCCCCGAGGGATAGGTGACCCCTTGTCCCTCCCCAGGCTAGGTGTCTGAAGCTGTGACTATGCGTTCATGGTGCCGATGGGGGACTCTGGCGGCTTGTGTGGGTTTCATTCTCCCCTGCCCCTCCCCCAGTTCTCATGCTGGGTGCCTGATGATTTGGGGAAGTTTGGCAGGAAGCAAGTGAGGACACAGATACTTCCTCTTCCTTTCCTGAGAGTCAGCAGCAGGGATAGGAGGGGGCTGGGAGTGCAGGGAGGAGGGCAGGGAGCGTGGGCTGTGGGGCAGGGTACAGTGACACAATGAGCCGAAGAAGCCCTGAGATCCTGCCCCATCTGCAGGCTGGGGATGGGGGCATGACTGGGGGCTCCTGTGCAGGGAGGGCTGAGGGCAGTGGTTGCCTGGGGTGTATTCCTCCCTGCCCCAGCTTGGGGTTGGTTGGGGAGCTGGAGCTCCTTCTCTGTGGGTCAGTTAGAGGCTAGAAAGGGTCTGGATCAGGGTGGCCCTCTGGAGAGAGGGGAAATGCTGACCATCCCCAAAGGTCCAGACCCTGGCGCCGGTGCAGCTGGTGCCGCTCTGCCAACCTCCTGGAGGCTGCTGTGCCCAGAGGGCCTGGACCGGGCAGGGAGCGTGTCACCACGGGGTGAGCTCTCCGGGCCGGGCACACCTGGCACTGCTGGAATTGGAGCCCCGCTGCAGGCCGCACGCATAGCCCTTGTCGCTGAGCAGGCTGCGTGTGTGGGGTGGGCAGGTCTGCGAGGGGGAAGCTGGATCCAGCAGGCCAAGTTCCTGCTGAGCCTCCGCAGGCCGCCCTCAGCTGCTGCGTGTGCCAACCATAGTTCCTGTGGCTTGGACCTGGCTGACCCAGCGCACGCAGTCCAGGCCCGGGCCTCAGCACTGCCACTTGCCATGTGCGGAGAGAGATTCCCCCTTCGCTCAACTCTGCTCGGACAGTCCCCCCCAAGTCTCCCCAGTTCAGTGCCCCGCCTGCTCCTCCCCCACTGCCCCAGTCCCGCGCCCCGCCTGCCCTTCCCCCACTGCCCCAGTCCGGCTCTTGGGCCTTTATCTGGTCTCTCTGAAGAAGCCACCACAGAGTTGAGGCCTCCGGCACCCGCCCCATGCAGGTCTGTGGCTGGTCACTTTGGGGACGGTGGAACTGGGGAAATGCTGATGCCTGCAGCTCCTGGCAGCCGGGAGGAGTGTGGGTCAGCCCCTGGCTCCCTGTCCCTGGCAGCCCAGAGGGTCTTGGGATCGGAAGCCTGCTGTGCTCCACGCAGACCTCAGGTTCTGCGTCAGGCTGGAATCTCCCCATGGCTTGAGTGCGAGCTGCTCTCCCAGTCAGAGCTACACCAAGAGTGGGGGAGTCCTTACCCCGTACAGGCAGGTCACAGACTTTTGGGGCTGGGTGTGGGGGGCAGAGGCCATTGTACTGACCCTGCTGTGCTGCCTTTGCAGAGATGGAAGAAGAACTGGTTTGTGCTGTACCCAGCCAGCCAACACGGGGTCGCCCGCCTGGAATTTTTTGACTGCAAGGACCCAGGAGCTCCAGCCGAGAAACTCAGCACCAAGCGGCTGGACAAGAAGATCATCCGCCTGGCAGACTGTGTTAGCGTGGCACCCGTACCAGAGAGCGGCCCCAAGGACAGCACGGCTGTTTTCCGCTTGGAGACCAGCGACAGAAGCTACCTGTTCGCTGCGGAGAAGGAGCAGAGCGCTGAGTGGGTGGAGAAGCTGTGTGAGATCGCCTTTTCGGTGAGTGCCGCCAGATGAGGGGGGCTGGCCTGTTCCCCTCTGCTCCCATCTGTGTGTTTGGGGGGTCTGCCGCTCAGACCTCTCTTTTCTGGGAGCACACCCATTGTCCACCCATCAGGACTGTATGCCATGATGGGAACACCCCCAACCCATGGAGAGGGGACCCTCAACGTGTTCTGCCCCACGTCCATGGGGACCAGGCCTGTGCTGCCTCCGGCCACAGCCATGTGAGCCTGGTGGCACGGGTGCTGGATGGCATCCTGTTGTGGGTGGTGTCCAGCGAGCGCCTGCTGGGGGAGACTCAGGCACCTCTGGGGGTTTCCTCTCTGATCTCCCCACCCTCAGTGGCTGGTAGTGGCAGAGACCTTGCTGTGCTGGGGAGGGAGCCAGCAGTGTTTTGGGATGTGGGTCATTGGGGAGCCCCACGTCCCAGGGAACATCATGCTGGGATAGACTATCCTGCCTGCATGGTGGGGAAGTGCTAGCGAGGTGCCCGTTCCATGGAGGTTTGGGCCAAGCTGCCCACCTGGATGCCCCTCTGTACGCTCTGCCGTGCAGCCCCCCAGTGCCTGGAGCTCCCGCAGGCTCCATTTTCTGCTCCCCCTTCAATCTCTTCGCAACCCAAAGGTGCAGCCAGAAATAGTCTCTAGTGCCAAGCTAAGGCTGCAGTGTGGCATTTACAGCAGCCTCCCCACGGCACCCTGCCTTGCCCTTGGAAAAAATGGAAGCCAAGGCCCCAGGCTGAAGTGACTCCTGTAGTCCTGACCCCTCCCTGTAGGCCAGCAAAACAAACCTCTCCACTACTGCCTGGACAGCCATAACTGTGCCCTGAACGCTGGCAGCTGCTCCTCTGACCCCTGGGTGGTCTCTCAGGGCGTGCCCTCAGATGTCAGGCCTTGTGCCGTCACTGCTCCTGGAGTGAAATTCAGCAGGTCTCCCACTCCTACGCATGCTACTGCAGCCCAAGGCCTGGTCTATTAATTCTGCTTACTCAGTAGGTCTGGCTGGGTGCAGCACCTGCGGCTCTCCCTTCGGGGATCTGTGACCAGTGGTGAATACCGAGACCAGATAGCCTGCTTAGGAACAGAACATTAGAGAAAAAGGGGGTTTTAAAACAACAATCTGCATGTGTGTATCTTATCTAAATCCTGGCCATCTTGCAATGGTGAGCTAGACAGGCCTATGATCTCCAGACAGCCCATGGCGTCCCCATCTCCCTCTCGTTCCCCCCAGCATCCTTCTCTCCTTGCCCCCCAGAGAGGGAGACGCCCTTTTTAAACCCTGCTGCAGCCCTTTTGTGTTTGTCTGGGTTCCCAGCTTAGGCCCTTGTGGACAAAACCAGCTTTGAGGTTGGGCAGGGCGGAGGAAAAACCTTAGAAGTTAATGGGTCGGGTATTGTACCTTGAACTCTCTCTCACGTGAGGTCTGTTATCCTGAGCCGCCATTCTTCTTCCTCACTGCCAGTTGTGCTTACAGTGCCCCATGTAACTAAACACAGTCCTCTTCCAGTAGCCTGCTTATCACATTGTGTGTGTTTATTATCACAGAGCAGTGCTACTTCACCTCCTTACTCTGCTCACACAGGGATTTACAGTCACTTCTGGGTTGGGGGACTGCATCCTGGGAAGCAGCCTCTCTGAAAAGGGTTTAGGGGTCAGCGTGAACAAGCACAGAACATGAGTTCCCAGTGCACTGCTGTGGCCAACCGGCTGATGGGATCTGTGTGTGTGAAGGAGGGGAGCAGGGAGACAGCACTGGAGAGGCCAGTGTGGGAACACAGCATCCAGTATTAAAAAACAAAAATAAGAAACAGGAAAGGAGGACTTGTGGCACCTTAGAGACTAACCAATTTATTTGAGCATAAGCTTTCGTACTCCTTTTCTTTTTGCGAATACGGACTAACACGGCTGCTACTCTGAAACCAGTATTAAAAAGAAGGTTGAAAAATTGGAGAGGTTACAGAGAAAAGCCACAAAAAGTATTTGAGAGCTCGAGAAAATGCCTCACCATGAGAGATTTAAGCTAAACAGGTTGAGCTCCTTAAGTCTGCAAGGCATGTTTTGAAATCCAGACTGGAGGCCTTTCTGGAAGATGAATTAGCCAAGCGCAGGTGACTGGGCTCAGCAGAAGGCTGGGTAACTGGGTGACATGTAATGGCCAGTGATACACAGGAGGTCAGATGAGATGATCTAATGGACCCGTCTAGCCTTTATCCCTGTGAGTCAAGCCCTAGGAGTGATATTGATCCGCAGACACTGCAGCAGCCCGGCCCCCCGGAATATCGTACGCTCGGCGGTCTAATCCCGTGTGCCACAGCTGGAGCAGTAGTGTTCAGCACAGTCCGAAGCCTGGCTTGTACGGTTGGTCACCGTGTGCTAGTGTTAACGCTGCAACGAACCATCCCCCTTAGTGCAGTCCCTGTGCCTGTCACCATGGTGCGCAGGGCTTCTCGGTGCTTGTGTGATGACACCCACAGCCGTGCCCCTGTGCAAACCCCTGACAAGAGCCCCTCCTGCAAAGTGGGGCTCTGCCACTGCCAGTAGCATGTGACCTGCACTTTCAGTTCTCCATCTGTTAAATCTAGAAATGCTTGCTTCCCCTCTGTGAGTGGCAGGGACTGTTTGCAGTGGTGCTGGGAATGTCTCTCTGCGTGGGCAGGAACCGGACAACGTCAGGGTGGTTTGTGAGCCCGCTTGGAGTTTCCATTTCACACTTGTGATGGGGTCCCTCGTGCTGAGCCACGGGGAGCGAGCTCAGCTTGCCCTGAATATAGTCCCTCAGGAAACCACCTGAACACGTTGCTCCGGAGCCTGCACTTGCATTTGGCCTTGGGGAGGAGAAGCCGTTGCCTATGGTTGTGCTGAGCTCTGCTGGAGAGTGGTGACAGGCACGAGTACAGTGGACAACATCTCCACCAGCCGGTTCACTCAGGCTGCTCGGAAGCCCCTCGGGGCGGCTGTGTCAGAAGCCGAAGAGAGGTACAGGCAAGATCCAACATGACTGCATCCAAAGCCGGAGGTCACATTTTAGTGCCACCAGGGCAGTGTTGCTGCTGTGCCCTCCCCTGAGCCCGATGGAGGCCCGGTCGGTGCTGTCAGCGCTGTGGGATGCGCTGGGACGTGGCCGGGGGAAAAGTCTTTGTTAATGTTCGGCTCATGATCTGGGTGACACATGATACCCAAACCTCCCCCACGTCCTGCTGCATGGCTGGGTCTCTGCGAGAGCCCTGCAGGGAGCAGCCTCTTCCATCCCACTCTGCTTCCAATTAGCCTTGGCCCAGATTCCTCCTCTTTGCTGCTGACTTGCGTGGGATGGGAGGCTGGGTGTATGGAAAAGCTCTAGCCCCTGTGCTGGGGTTGGGACCTGACCCCCTCCTCAGGGCCGGCCTGGGGAGCTTTGAGGTGAACCAGGGGTGCTGAGTATGTGGTGGGACTGGAGTAGTGAGGCTGGCTGTGAGGTGAACCATGGGTGGGAGGGGGGCTGGCTGTGAGGCAGCTGATGGGGGGCAGAGTGGGCTGGCTGTGAGGCAGTCTGGGGGGGTTGGGGGCTGGCTGTGAGGCAGCCCATGTGGGGCAGGGGTGCCGGCTGTGCGGTGGCCCATGTGGGCGAAGGTGGGGGTCTGTGAGGTGATCCGTGGGGTGGGGAGGAGGGACTGGTTGTGAGGCGACCCGTGGGGAGCAGAAGCTGGCAGTGAGGCAGCCCATGAGGGGGGACCGGCTGTGAGGCGGCCCGTGGGGAGGAAGTGGCTGCAAGGCGGCCTGTGAGGTACGGATGCGGGCTGGCTGTGAGGCGGCCCATGGGGGCAGAGGGATGATGGCTGCTAGGTGGCCTGTATGGGGTAGGGATGGGGGGCTGGCTGCGAGGCAGCCCTTTGTGGGGGAGGGAGGGCTGGTGAAGCTGGCTGTGGGGTAGGGAGTGGGGCTGGCTGTGACGTGGGGTGGGGAGGGGCTGGCTGTGAGGCGGACTGTGGGGAGGCCGGACGGTGGCTCTTGGGGGAAGCAGGGGTGAGGTGGCTGCAAGGTGGCCTGTAAGGGGGCCGGCCGCGAGGCGGCCCGTAGGGGGCAGGGGGGCCGGCTGGGAGTATGGTTCTGGGTGCTGATGCCTCTTTTGCGTTGCAGGGGAACTCTACAAATGGAGCCCGGGCTGGGAGCAGCAAGGAGTGTGATGGGGGGGCGCCAGCCCTGGAGATGGCGGTGAACTCGATTTACTACTCACGGGAGGACGGTAGGGTCTGCCCTGCACTTGGCTCCTCTCTGGTGGCGCTGGCTGCCTCCCGGGTCATTCATCCTGGGTTTGTTTCCAGCATGGTCCTGCTGGGGGAGGTTGCAGCCCTCCCTGCCTGGCATGAAGCTGCCCTGGCCTCTGGGATAGTCTCATCCTTCAGGCAGGTGTCGGGACCTGTCCCACTGGGCTGCGTCTGGAGCTGGGATGCCTCCCTCCTCCCCGCAGTGCTTCACCCTGAGCTGCACTCCTCATAGGGGGACCCGTGTGTGTTGCTGGCCTGCTCCCATCTCTGTCCCGGGGGCTGGGTGTCGCTGCCCCCTCCCCCCCACTCTGTCCTAGCTGGCCTCTCCCTGCCCTCGTCCCAGGGGCCAGGTGTCGCCGGCCTCCTCTCTTGGGGGCGGTGCATATTTTAGTTTTCCCACTCTCCCCTTGGTGCAGGAGAAAGTGGGGCCGGCCTTGGATTTCCTGTCTTCACCCCGTGCTGTCTGTGGTCCTGGGAGTGTCCCTGATTTCCCTGACCTGTCCTTGGGAGTCAGGAGTGCTGGCTCTCCTGCCCTGTCCCTGTGAGTGACTGGCTTTCTCTGCAGTGAACGATTTCTGGGTGACGGTGCAGAGGACGGAGGCGGCGGAAAGGTGTGCACTGCAAGGGGCCTATCTGCTCAAAGCTGAGCAGGACAGCTTGATCCTCAAGGAGCCCCGGACACAAGAAACTCTCTACACCTGGCCTTACAGGCTGCTCAGGAGATATGGCCGAGACAAGGTGGGTGGGGCAGGACCCGGGGTGAGTGCCTGGGCTCTGTCTGGCTTAATACCATTCCCTTAGCGAAAGGGTGTTCTGCTCCCCAGCCCACAAGCCGTCTGGCACTAAAGGGCTGGCGTGCTGCAGTGCCAAGGCCTGACCTGGTGCAGCTCCCTATGTGCAGCCTGGCAGGAAGGCGCAGGGGCCAGCAGTGGCCAAGGGACCTGGTTAACATTTGCTGAGGGTTGGCTGCGCTGGGGGTGTTCCTGCCTCCTGGGGCCCGTGCTGTGACGGTCACTGCCCCCCCCCCCCCCCCCCCCGGCCCAGGTGACTGTAGTGTGTCTGGGTCCATCGTGCGGCTGTCCCCACACTTCACGCAGCTCCTGGCTCTGCGTCCTCGGGGGTGGGGAGGAAGTGGTTGCCTGAGAGAAGCTGCTGATAGAACTTGTGCTGCAGCCTGTAGCTGATATGAGCTGCTGCTGTTTCCACTGGAACAACCAGAGCGAACTGGAGACTGTGTCTCTGCTGAGTGGAGCCTCTGTGTGGAAGCATCTGAGCAGCTTCTCCTCCAGGCCTGGGAGACACTGGGCATGAGCCAGAGGGCAAGGCTGGGGGACAGAACCGGCATAACATGTGTGTGCTCAGGGGGAAACGGGCTGATTCCAAGCTGCAAAACCTCATTCAGCAGATGCCTCTCGTCCTGCAGGGGATCAGCTCTCGGTGTGGTACTGAAATGGTGCCACTCCCATGGCATGCTGGCTTGCTAGGGGATGCACCGAGCTGGCCCAGACCGTAGTGGTGCCGCAGAGAGGGGGTGGGGGTCTGTGCTGGGTTCCCTATGGGGTGCCATCTGGAACTGGGGTACCACTGAGCCCCCCTGACCCACCAGCCTGGGCTCCCTTTACACTGTACCACTGTGATCAGCCTGCTAAGCCTTCTCCCAGGCTTCAGCACACATACAGATAGGGGTACACCCAGCTGCAGTGCATACAGATGCTGTAATCAGCTCTGCCTGGGGAGGCTTCAGTCAAGGAACTGCCCAGCTGCTCAAGTGCACTCCCCCCCCTCTAGAGTGTAAACCCAAAATTATACCGTCTTGCGCTGCACAGAGATCTGTTCAGCGTAAGCTCATGAAATCCGCCCCCTTCCTCAGTGTGGAGAAGGATATGGAACAGGCTTCTGCCCCAGGTTATGACTCTGACACTGGTTTTAGAAGACAAAGCAAAAATAAGTTTAACAACTACAAAAGATAGATTTTAAGTGATTATAAGGGATAGCAAACAAATCAAAGCAGATTACCTAGCAAACAAACAAAACACACAAACTAACTTAATATACTAAAGAGATTGCATATGAGTAACAAATTCTGACCCTAAGTGATGATTCAGACAGGCTACAGAGATTCTTAAGGGGCCAGTTGCACTTGCTTACAGATTAAAAACTCCAAGTGTTCCTTTCACAGGCTAAAAATTCCTTTAGCCTGTGTCCAGCACTTCTTCCACCCAGTTAAGTCTTTGTTCCTCAGTGTTTCCAAGAGTCTCTTTGGACAGAGAGTCAGTGAAGAACCCTGATGATGTCACTCCCCTGCCTTAAATAGCTTTTGCATATGGCGGGAACCCTTTGTCTCAAAGCTTGGTTCACACACCTGGTCAGTGGAAAAACACTGGTATTCCAAGATGGAGTCCAGCACCAGGTGACCTGGTTACATGTCTCTGGAGTGCCGCAGGAGCCATTGCTCGGAGGCCATTTGTAGCAGCCTCAGGAAGATACCTCTCCCCCCCAACCCGCCCACCCCCCCTCCAGAAATAAAGTCCTTCTAAGGCCTATTGTTCTCCCAAATTGTTCATTAACTTGAATGGGCCCTTCCCAGCCAGCCATCTAGATTGACAGTCTTGCCTAGTGGGTGTTCCCCATGTGTAAACACATTTGTAATAGATACATAGACAATATTCCTAACTTCAGATACAAAAATGATACATCCATACAAATAGGATAATCATATTCAGTAAATCATAACCTTTTCAATATTTCACATGACCTATCTTGCATAAAATACATCAGAATTATGCCATAATCATATCATAATATCACTATGAAGAATATGGAGTGCAGTGTCACAGGGTCCACTCAGGAGACCCCATGGCTAAGGCCCTGTGTGAACCACGATTTCACAGACTGCAGGAAAGTTGTGAGATTAGCCAGTTCGGGAATTTTGCCAACAGCAGGGAGACGGAGCAGGGATCCCCACTTCTGCTGCTGCACTGTTGGAAAGTTTATGGTAGTGGGCTAATATGGTTGCCCAGGGGGTTCGCTTCCTCACTGGCTGTTATAAGACAGGGACAGGGCTGATAATGCATAGCAGTTACGAGCCCTGGCCTGCCCTGCCCCATAGAGCCCCCTGGCAGACACAGGGGAGACACTGCAGTGCTGGCTGGGAAGTGTGGATCTGCTGCTTGGAGTACAAGCAGGTACTGGGGCAGGGCCCCCTCATGAGAGGATTGGGGTGGGAGCCATAGATCCCATTCTCACTCCAGTCCCCTGCTGGGGCAGGACTCTCTGGTCTCAGCTCCTCATCAGTTGGCACTGCAGTGTCTCCCCTGGGTGTGCCGGGCGCTGCTGTGGTTTGAGCTGGCTAATTGTTGTACGTTGTTAGCACAGCTCTCTTGTCCTGCCAGCTGGACAGACAGGAAGTAGCAGCAGGCTGGGCTGAAGCTCAGTGTGGAGCCAGCCAGACCCTGCCCCTGGCTGAGCTGGGCAGCTGGCTCCAGACAGACACACACCCACCCTTCTGCCCTCCCTGACTTTGCAGGGTAGGACCAGACTGCCATCTCACCCCTTTCTGGGATGGGACCAGCTCATTAACCCCCCCACAAGCAGCCATGGCCTCAGCAGGGAGATGGAACCTGGGATACCTGCTTCTGCCTCCTTGTTGCTGGAAGAATTGCAGCAGTTAGGGGCAGTGGGTGGCCATGCATCTCCCATGAAGTTCAAACCCCTGGGATGCTACCATGAATTTAGAGGGGGTGGGGGAAGAGAGAAAGTGATTTACACAGGGCCTGATTGATGGTGCCTGCATGCTGTGGTGTCTCTTAGGGGCAGCAGGGAAGGGGTGAGTTGGCAGATGGGTTTGAGGCGGGGGTGGCTTGGCAGCTGGGGGTGGAGAGTAGAACTGGTGCCTTGCTCTCTCTTCTGAATGATGACTGAGCCCCAGGAAGGGCAAACGCTAGTTCACCTGCCTCTAGAGCCTCGGCTGAGGTTCAGGAATAGGATGTGAGTCCAGGGGGAGGATGACAGAGCTGTTCTTGTGTACGCCAGAGATCTGCCCTGCTCTGACCCTTCGCCTAAGTGCCTGCAGCATGCATGGGCTTAGGGCTGCTGGGAGGCTCTTGGGGGCTGGGTGGGACACTGACCCTCTACCTCTCCTCGGCAGGTGATGTTCTCCTTCGAAGCTGGCAGGCGCTGTGAGTCTGGCCCTGGGAACTTCACATTTGAGACCAAGCAGGGGAACGAGATCTTCCGGTTAGTGGAGGCCTCCATTCGGGAGCAGAAAGCCCAGGTAGAGGAGAACAGGCAGAGCTGCGACTCCCTGGATTTGGACTGCCCCAGTGTGGTGCTGATCCGCAATGCCCTGGCTGACTCGCTGTGCCTTGAGCTGCCTGCCGAGGGGGATGGCCCAATGGTGCCCAAAGCTGGGCTGGCAGCGAAGCTCAGTTCTGCTCCGGAGGAGAGGGACACCATAGCCCTGCTGAAGGCTCGCACTCTCCCAGAGCCCCCGGTGCCACCCAAGCCTGCTCACCCCAGCACGCCCCCACGCTCCCCACTGCCCAAGGTACCCAGGGCTGTGCCCCCTTCTGAGGACCCAGCCAGCTTGTATTCAGAGCCCATGGATGCAGTGAAGGGCATCCGGGCCAGGCTGGACCCGCTGTACTCAGACCCCATCGACAGCAAGCCTGGAGGTGGGCCCATGGGTCATGGCCCTGCCCAGGAGGAGGCAAAGCTCAGGAAACCTGGCTCTCTGTACTCAGGCCTGTATGACCAGGTGCAGCCAGCGGGGAACAGCCAAGCTGAGAGGCTGCTGAGATGCAGGGAGCACATCTATGATGAGCCTGAGGGGCGGGCCCCACACCCAGTGCCTGCCAACGCCTCCATCTATGATGAGGCGCGGCCCACAGGTGAGGCCTGGCGCACGCAGGGCATCGAAGACAAGGGTGGGTATGAGTATCCCTACAATCCCAGAACTGACGACTACTCAGTACCTGCCTTCCAGCACAAAGCCGGGCCCAAGGGCCCCAAGCCCATCCCTGCCCCCAAGCCCCAAGCCGTGTTCATTCCCAAAGGCGCTGAGAGGAGCCCAGAGCCCAGCAAATGGCGCGTGAACCTGGCTCCCGACAAAGCAGGTGTCAGATCTGGCTTGAACAACAACAACAACAACAACGAGGTGCTGTACAGCCAGGTGCTGAAGCCCCTGCGGGTGCCAGGGCAGGAACTGTCTGTGGATGAGAAAGCTCTAATGCCCATCTACGAAGACCTGGGAGAGATCTAGCCTCCTGTGCACCTTCCTCTGAGGGGCCGTGGGGCCCAGACTCCGGTAGGAGTCGTGCAGGGTGCTGTCTTCTCTGGGTCTCTGCAGGATGGGCCCAGGGCCTGTCACCCTCTGCCTTGTGAGCTAGCTGGTGGCTGCTCATCCTTCTGTGCCAAGCAGGAGGTTGGGAGATTCCCAGGAGACTTTCCCTGGAGGACGCTATGGTCAGTGATGGGGAGAAACATTTGACTGGTACCTATGTGCTGGGATTGGCTCCTTTACCATGTAACATTTTGGCAGGGGAGGACAGAGCTGTTATCTCTAGTGCACCCATCACCATGGTATCTGGACATGATGACTCTGGGATCATGCGATTCCTGGGCATGTGGGTCTCCACGGGGGCCTTTTGCTGCTGAAATGCTCCTCAGCTCCCTTCAGACTGTCTCTGTGGCCCACAGCGGTAGCAGGCTGTGCACCCCGGCACCCTATCCCAAAAATATTTTTCTAAAAATTTTATTTTAATATTAAAATCTTAAATTTTAAAATGGAAGAATCTGTACGTGTGGCATGTTTGAGGCGGGATGCTGTGTCATACGCCTGTTCTTAGAGGGGGGAGAGATGTTGTGTCAGGCTCCCAGGGGTGCTGTACCTCTGGGCGAAGGAAAGAGGCCAGGTTTGTGCTGGGACATTGTGAGTGGCATATACATGCTCATTTGCATGTGCAAGTCCATGCAGTCTTATGAAAGCAACAGCTGCACTGGAGAGGAGAAAATATTGGCTCCATCTTCACAGAAGGTACTGGAGGGTCCTGGGAGTTAGAGCTGTTGGACTTCCAGCAGGGGAAGGCAGTTGAAATGATAATGAAATAGCATTATAAAATTGTAAGTTAGACTTTCAAAAGGCCCTTGGCAAAGCCTCTCACAGGAGGCTGGTGAGGGACCAGTCGCTGTGGGGTGAGGGCGAAGCTCTGCCCTGGAGCAGAAGGCTCAGAACAGAGCAGGGATTGATGGTCCGTTTCCATCAGAGCCGAAGGGTCACAGCAGGGCCCCAGGGGGCAGACTGGGGTTTCAGATATTTATTAACAAGCTGGAAAATGGACGTGTGAATCTGCAGATGGCACAAAGGTATTGAGAGGAGCTGAGCCCAGAGGAGCCCGTGAGGAATTTGAGGGACTGACCTCGGGGGGGGGGAAGGCAGCACACTGGCAGGCACTGCTGGGATTCAGGGTTGACTGATATGAAGTAACACACAGTGGAGGGTTTAATCTGAACTCGGCATGCGCCTTCTCAGGGCCCAATTTAACAGTATCCACTCAGCAAACGGACCCAGCGTCGCTGGGCAGCTCAGTGTGACCTCAACACAATGGGCAGCTGATGCCAAGAAAGCTGACTGACTGCATAAGGGATGGGATGGAGAATAGTATGAGTTGGGTTCTGCTCTGTGCTCCTGTGGAGCTGTGCAGCAGCTGGGCACGGTGTGGGCTGGTGAGAAAGGAGTGGGGGAAGCCCTTGGACTCTGCTGAGTGGAGGGACAGCTGGCCCTTTTCCCTGTACTCTTTGTTACAGCAGGGACCTGCGGTACCTTGGCCAAGTCCCATCTTCATTATGAGAGAATGATGCAACGCTTGGGGGAGTGGTAAATAATGGAGTGGATGGGTCACTGGACAGAGCAAGCTGGCTCGCTTGGTAAGCCGGGCACAAGCAAACACTGTATTTTAATATGGCTAAATATAACTGTGTACATCTAGAAACAAAGAATGCAGGCCATACATACAGGATGGGGGATTCGATTTTGGGAACCAGTGACTCTGAAAAAGATTTGGGGTCATGGTGGATAATCAGCTGACCATAACCTCCCAGTGCGGCACTGTAGCCAAAAGAGCTAATGTGAGCCTGGAATGCATAAATGGGAGTAGAGAGTAGGAACAGAGAGGTTATTTTACCTCTGTATTTAGCACTGATGGGACCACTGCAGCAATATTGCATCCAGTTCTGCTATCCACATTTCAAGAAGGCTGTTGATAAATTGGAGAGGGTTCAGAGAAGAGCATTGAGAATGATTAAAGGATTAGAACACCTGTCTTATAGTGAAAAATTCAAGGAGCTCAATCTATTTAGCTTAACAGAGAGAAAGTTAAGAGATGACTTGATCCCAGTCTAGAAGTATCTACATGGGGAACAGAGTTCAGAGTAACAGCCGTGTTAGTCTGTATTCGCAAAAAGAAAAGGAGTACTTGTGGCACCTTAGAGACTAACCAATTTATTTGAGCATGAGCTTTCGTGAGCTACAGCTCACTTCATTGGATGCATACTGTGGAAACTGCAGAAGACATTATATACACAGAGACCATGAAACAATACCTCCTCCCACCCCACTCTCCTGCTGGTAATAGCTTATCTAAAGTGATCATCAAGTTGGGCCATTTCCAGCACAAATCCAGGTTTTCTCACCCTCCGCGCCCCCCCCCCCAACTCACTATTTTGTTATTTGTTTTGCTATTACCAGCAGGAGAGTGAGTTTGGGGGGGGGGGGGGCGCGGAGGGTGAGAAAACCTGGATTTGTGCTGGAAATGGCCCAACTTGATGATCACTTTAGATAAGCTATTACAAGCAGGAGAGTGGGGTGGGAGGAGGTATTGTTTCATGGTCTCTGTGTATATAATGTCTTCTGCAGTTTCCACAGTATGCATCCGATGAAGTGAGCTGTAGCTCACGAAAGCTCATGCTCAAATAAATTGGTTAGTCTCTAAGGTGCCACAAGTACTCCTTTTCTTTTTACATGGGGAACAAATATTTAGTAATGGACTCTTCTATCTAACAGAGAAATGTATAATGCAATCCAATGGCTGGAAGTTGAAGTTAGACAAATTCAGCCTGGCAATGAGGTGTAATTTTACAGTAAGGGTATTTAACCATGGAAACAATTTACCAAGGGTGGAGGTGGATTCTCCATCACTTAACAATTTTTACATTGAGACTGGCTGTTTTTCTTAAAGATCTGCTCTAGGCATTATTTTGGGTCAGGTCTCTGACCTGTTATACAGGAGGTCAGAAGATGATAGTAATGATTCCTTCTGACCTTGGAGTCTATGACTCTATATCAGTGGCAGGAGTGTTGCTCTGCAGATTTTTCCATCAGGTCTCAGTGCTCATTTAGAGAAGGCATTGGTTTCCCTTTGTATGGTTGTAAGAGCTGTTTCTGTCTTTGTACGCAGGAGAACTCTGCTAAACTCTGAGCCTGGGAGCACGGTCCTGAGTTGCATATACGTAGTCTGGTTTCCTGTCTTCTATTTAAAGCTACTTCAGCCCTAGTTAAAATTAAAATATGGTAGGAAGTGGCTTCTGCCTCCTCCCACTTCAACTAATTTCTGCTCAGTCTGTGGGAGAAATAACCTGTTCCAAAGATGCCAAAAAAGTTAGCAGCCTGTTTGAAATTTGCAGCCCACTGGTGCAGTTGTTCATGGGGACAGCAGCCATGATTCTCTCTGAACATGTGGTCTGGGTGCTTTGCAGAGAGAAAGGAGACGCCGACCCTGCACCAAGGAACTTAGGGTCATGCTGAAGGTAGCCAGCTGCTTTACCTGAGGAACATGTCTTGGAGTGTAAGGGGGAAGAAGGGCTAACACCAGGTTTTACAGAGTGAGATTTATGTTTTTCTTTCTGCAGCAGAAATGATTCGGAGCTGGCAGCTCCTCCACCCACTTTCCTCGTGTCACAGCATCATATGAGTAGCCAGGAGCTGGATGCTTTCTCAGAAGCCTCAACTGTGGGCAGCCTGGATGCACTCAGACTTTGTCCTAGCACATCAAGGGTTTCTAATGCTTCCCTCCCTGTGTTAGGGTAGCACCTGGCCTCCACAACTGACTGCAGTTGTCTCCCCAGGGGCCCGTGACCTTTGGAGTAGCACTGCACCTACTTCCCCTTGTGTTTAGGGCCATAGCTGGGTCTAGTGAAGCGAGTCAGAGCTAGACTGAGCTGCTGTTGATAGCATTAGGGTTGCTAATTTTCTACTTGCACAAAAGTGAACACCCGTGACCCGCCCTTCCTCTGAGGCCCTGCCCCTTCTCTGAGGCCCCACACTTGCTCACTCCATCCCCCCTCCTGTCACTCGCTCTCCCCAACCTCACTCACTTGCTCATTTTCACCGGGCTGGCTCAGGGGGTTGGGGTATGGGAGAGGCTGAGGGCTCTGGCGGGGAGTGTGGGCTCTGGGGTGAGGCCAGGAATGAGGGCTCTGGACTAGGGGTGGAGCCAAGGGGTTTAGACTATGGGAGGGGACTCGGGGCAGGGAAGGGGGTTGGGGTCCGGGGTGAGGGGGGTAAGAGCTCTGGCTGGGTGTGTGAGCTCTGGTGTGGGGCTGAAGGGCTTGGGGTGAAGGAGGGTGCTCTAGGTTGGTACCGAGGGTTTCAGAGGGTGGGAGGAGGATCAGGGCAGGAGGTTGGGGTGCAGGAGGGGGTCGGGGTGCAGGCTCTGGGCAGCACTTACCTCAAGCAGCTCCCGGAAGCAGTGGCATGTCCCCTCTCCAGCTCTTACAAGGAGGCGCGGCCAGATGGCTTGGCGTGCTGTCCTTTCTGCAGGTGCCACCCCAGCAGCTCCCATTGGCTGCGGTTCCTGGCCATTGGGAGCTGCGGAGACGGTGCTTGGAGCAGGGGTAGCATGTGGAGCCCCCTGGCTGCCCCTATGCATCAGAGCCGGAAGGGGGACATGCAGCTGCTTCTGGGAGCTACACGGAGCCACAGCAGGCAGGGAGCTTGCCTTGTCTTGCTGTGCCACCAACCAGAATTTTAATGGCCTGGTCAGTGCTGGTGTTCTGATAAAAAAAAAAAGACACCTGGCAACCCTAGATAGCATAGAACCTAAATCCTTCTTACTCCCTGTGTGACGAACAGCATTAGGGTGGGGAAGACAGTCATTTGAGAGATCACTGTAACTCCCAGCTTGAGGGAGCAGCATTGAGGCTACGCAATGTGCAATGGGCCCCTGCCTGTGGTGGTGCCTGCTCCTTACTAACCCTTTTGCAAGGAAAAACTGCTTTGTCCCAGCATGCCTTTACCGGGGGTTCGGCAGCATGCCTGAAGTGACCACTGGACAGCTGGTTGCATGTCCCCCCTTCCCCCCAATGGGTGTCTTGAGCTCCTAGAATCATAGAACTGTAGGGTCAGAAGGAACCGCAGGGGTCATCTAGTCAAACCCCCTGCCAAGATGCAGGATTTGTTGTATATAAACCATCCAAGACAGATGGCTCTCCAGCCTCTTTTTGAAAACCTTCAGTGCAGGAACTTCCGCAACCTCCCTAGGCGTCTGTTCCATTGTCCTACTCTTCTTACCATTAGGAAGTTTTTCCTGAGATTTAATCTAAATCTGCTATGCTGTAGTTTGAACCCACTGCCTCTTATCATGCCCTCCATGGCGCAAGAGAACTTTACTCCATCTTTTTTATGGCAGCCTTTCAAGTTTATGAAAACTGCTATCGTGTCCTCCCTTAAGCTCCTCTTTTCCAAACTGAACATACCCAATTCCTTCAGCCTTTGTTCATATGGCTTGCATTCCATCCCTTTGATCATCTTTGTCGCTTGCCTCTGGAGCCTTTCCAGTTTCTCTTCATCCTTCCTATACGTTAGTGATGAAAACTGGACACCGTACTCCAGCTGAGGCCTGACCAGCGCCAAGTAGAGTGATACCATCACCTCCTCTCATAGACTCATAGAATATCAGGGTTGGAAGGGACCTCAGGAGGTCATCTAGTCCAACCCCCTGCTCAAAGCAGGACCAATCCCCAATTAAATCATCCCAGCCAGGGCTTTGTCAAGCCTGACCTTAAAAACTTCTAAGGAAGGAGATTCCACCACCTCCCTAGGCAATGCATTCCAGTGCTTCACCCCCCTCCTAGTGAAAAAGTTTTTCCTAATACCCAACCTAAACCTCCCCCACTGCAACTTGAGACCATTACTCCTTGTTCTGTCATCAGCTACCACTGAGAACAGTCTAGATCCATCCTCTTTGGAACCCGCTTTCAGGGAGTTGAAAGCAGCTATCAAATCCCCTCTCATTCTTCTCTTCCGCAGACTAAACAATCCCAGTTCCCTCAGCCTCTCCTCATAAGTCATGTGTTCCTGTCCCCTAATCATTTTTGTTGCCCTCCGCTGGACTCTTTCCAATTTTTCCACATCCTTCTTGTAGTATGGGGCCCAAAACTGGACACAGTACTCCAGATGAGGCCTCACCAGTGTAGAATAGAGGGGAACGATCATGTCCCTCGATCTGCTGGCTATGCCCCTACTTATACATCCCAAAAGGCCATTGGCCTTCTTGGCAGCAAGGGCACACTGTTGACTCATATCCAGCTTCTCATCCACTGTAACCACTAGTTTCAGAGTAACAGCCGTGTTAGTCTGTATTCGCAAAAAGAAAAGGAATACTTGTGGCACCTTAGAGACTAACCAATTTATTTGAGCATGAGCTTTCGTGAGCTACAGCTCACTTCATCGGATGCATACCGTGGAAACTGCAGCAGACTTTATATATACACAGAGAATATGAAACAATACCTCCTCCCACCCCACTGTCCTGCTGGTAATAGCTTATCTAAAGTGATCATCAGGTTGGGCCATTTCCAGCACAAATCCAGGTTTTCTCACCCTCCACCCCCCCACACAAATTCACTCTCCTGCTGGTGATAGCCCATCCAAAGTGACAACTCTTTACACAATGTGCATGATAATCAAGTTGGGCCATTTCCTGCACAAATCCAGGTTCTCTCACCCCCTCACCCCCCTCCCAAAAACCACACACACAAACTCACTATCCTGCTGGTAATAGCTCATCCAAAGTGACCATTCTCCCTACAATGTGCATGATAATCAAGGTGGGCCATTTCCAGCACAAATCCAGGTTTTCTCACATCCCCCCCACCCCCATACACACACAAACTCACCCTCCTGCTGGTAATAGCTCATCCAAACTGACCACTCTCCAAGTTTAAATCCAAGTTAAACCAGAACATCTGGGGAGGGGGGGGGGTAGGAAAAAACAAGAGGAAATAGGCTACCTTGCATAATGACTTAGCCACTCCCAGTCTCTATTTAAGCCTAAATTAATAGTATCCAATTTGCAAATGAATTCCAATTCAGCAGTTTCTCGCTGGAGTCTGGATTTGAAGTTTCTTTGTTTTAAGATAGCGACCTTCATGTCTGTGATTGCGTGACCAGAGAGATTGAAGTGTTCTCCGACTGGTTTATGAATGTTATAATTCTTGACATCTGATTTGTGTCCATTTATTCTTTTACGTAGAGACTGTCCAGTTTGATCAATGTACATGGCAGAGGGGCATTGCTGGCACATGATGGCATATATCACATTGGTGGATGTGCAGGTGAACGAGCCTCTGATAGTGTGGCTGATGTTATTAGGCCCTGTGATGGTGTCCCCTGAATAGATATGTGGGCACAGTTGGCAACGGGCTTTGTTGCAAGGATAAGTTCCTGGGTTAGTGGTTCTGTTGTGTGGTATGTGGTTGTTGGTGAGTATTTGCTTCAGGTTGCGGGGCTGTCTGTAGGCAAGGACTGGCCTGTCTCCCAAGATTTGTGAGAGTGTTGGGTCATCCTTTAGGATAGGTTGAAGATCCTTAATAATGCGTTGGAGGGGTTTTAGTTGGGGGCTGAAGGTGACGGCTAGTGGCGTTCTGTTATTTTCTTTGTTAGGCCTGTCCTGTAGTAGGTAACTTCTGGGAACTCTTCTGGCTCTATCAATCTGTTTCTTTACTTCTGCAGGTGGGTATTGTAGTTGTAAGAAAGCTTGACAGAGATCTTGTAGGTGTTTGTCTCTGTCTGAGGGGTTGGAGCAAATGCGGTTGTATCGCAGAGCTTGGCTGTAGACGATGGATCGTGTGGTGTGGTCAGGGTGAAAGCTGGAGGCATGCAGGTACTAGGTCCTTTTCTGCAAAACTGCTGCCGAGCCACTCGGTCCCTAGTCTGTAGCAGTGCAGGGGATTCTTCCGTCCTAAGTGCAGGACTCTGCACTTGTCCTTGTTGAACCTCATCAGATTTCTTTTGGCCCAATCCTCTAATTTGTCTAGGACCCTCTGTATCCTATCCCTACCCTCCAGCGTATCTACCTCTCCTCCCAGTTTAGTGTCATCTGCAAACTTGCTGAGGGTGCAATCCACACCATTCTCCAGATCATTTATGAAGATATTGAACATAACCGGCCCCAGGACCGACCCTTGGGGCACTCCACTTGGTACCGGCTGCCAACTAGACATGGAGCCATTGATCACTACCCGTTAAGCCTGACAATCTAGCCAGCTCTCTATCCACCTTATCGTCCATTCATCCAGCCCATACTTCTTTAACTTGCTGGCAAGAATACTGTGGGAGACAGTGTCAAAAGCTTTGCTAAAGTCAAGGAACAACACGTCCACCGCTTTCCCCTCATCCACAGAGCCAGTTATCTCGTCGTAGAAGGCAATTAGATTAGTCAGCCATGACTTGCCCAACTCCTGAGGTCCCTTCCAACCCTGATATTCTATGATTCTATGAATCCATGCTGACTGTTCCTGATCACTTTCCTCTCCTGTGACTTGCATGCGATGCCTCTGTTAATGGAACCCAAAATTACATTTTCTTTTTTTTGCAACAACATCGCATTGCTGATTCACATTGAGGTTGTGATCCACCACAGCTCCCAGATCCTTCTCAGCAGTGCTGCTGTCAAGCTCGTTTCCCCCCATTCTGTGTATGTGTATTTGGTTTTTCTTTCCTAAGAGTAGCACCTTGCATTTATCTTTGTTGAATTTCATCCTCCTGCTGCATCCTCCAACCTCCCTGTGGAGCTGGCATATTCACACCCCTTACCCTCACTACACATGCTGTCACATGGTCTGCCCTGAGCAGGCAGAGTTTAGCACTCAAGCTGGTGCCTGGGCTACTGCCCTGTAGCACCCAAGAGGGGCCAAGAGCTGCAGAGAGCCAGAGGGGAGCTGGTTGCTGCCACAAAGTGTGGTGTGAACTGAAGGGGGAGGGTCACAGCAACACAGGATTTGAATGCGGGGGAGCAGCTGTTGGAGGACATGTCCTACCTCGCATTCGGAAGGAAGCAACACAATGCGATCCTTGCCATGGTTTTGGTTGGGGGGCACAGCCTCTTGCAGCCAGTGCCATACAGCACTGAGAGGAGGGCCAGGCCTGACCTTTGCTGTGTTAAGCTTTAGGCTCTTAAAAGGCCAAACCGTCACCCCAGAAACGCACTCATTTCCAGCTGAGCCTGAGCCAGGGTGGGATTGGCTGCTTGGTGCTTGCTGAGGGGCTGGACCGGCTGCTCCTGTGATAGGACAGCTCAGGCTAATGGCAATTCCATCAGAGTCTGCTTGTGTCAGAGGCACTGGCCTTGCAGCATCTGCTCTTCCCCAGCCTGGCTTGTGCAGGGAGGGAGACAGATGGCCAGCAAGGTCCACTGCTGACTACTGGGATGGCACCTGGCTGCAGAAGTATAAAGGCTCTGCAGCACACCCTAGTGTTATCAGCTCTCCCTGCTTCGGGGCCCACTGTGCATGGCGTTGCACAGACCCTGCCGCCCTCACTTGATGCCATCTGACGAGGGAGTAAGGACGAGGGTAGAAAAGCTCTATAAGATGCAAATTATCCACAACAGGCAATGTAGGTGTCATTATGCTAAATAATTTTATTGTTGAACCATAAAAGCGTGGAGGCTCAGACTCGCTCTGGACTGTACACAGTGCTCTAACTGCTCCTGGGTGCTCAGAAGGCCATGCAAGGGACCCCAGTAATGCCCCAATTGGAAACCACCATGAAGTCCAATAAACACAAATCTCTGGCCAACTCCCTGCTAGGACAGGGAGTTACTCTCTCCCCAGCATCTGCTCTGGCAGGGACTGCTAACTAGCATCTGAGCTGAAATTCTGGTGGACTTAGCCCCTAGCTGTGTACTGGGGAGAAGGTCTCAGGGAAATCCCACACCATCCCGTTGACCCCAGAGCCAGAATTCTGTGCAGGGAGGTGACTACCGGTAGGCTGTGGTTCCGTCATTGTCCATTTGCAGCCCAGCCTTAGCGGACTCAGGGGGGCACAGAGGGAGGGGTCTTTCCCAGCTGGAGTGGCCTGGGAGCAGGGGTTATAGCCCAGGGCACCACCATTCTCTGCTGCTGACTCATGGGGACTGTGGTGTAAGACATGGGCCAGTGCTTCTGATCACGGTGGTGTGTTGGATAACCTGCAATTGGCTGTGTGCCACTCGGTGGGAGGTGTGGGGCTGCCCTGGGACTCAAGGGACCTCACAGAAAACTTGTAACCCGTTTCACCACCACTGTTCATTCAGGGAGCTCAAGGAGCCTGCTCGGGCAGGGCTACGGCTGCTTGGTATTGCAGCTTGTGCAGGGACTAGCCCACAAGCTGCCTCCAGGTAGCTCCTCTGCATGCTCCAGGTAGCTCCTTTACATGGAGCCCTGTGGTCACTGCTCTCTCCAAGATCTCTTCCCTGCATTAGAATGCAAATCCTGGTCCTTGGGCTTCGGGATTTTATGCCAGCATGTGCATGTTTGTTCTCAGAACCCACCCTATGAGGCCATGTGGTGTTGTGTGCTGCACTGACATGAATGGGAGGCGCCGTGTGGGGTAGCAATGGGTTTCATGGCCAGAGAGGGGCCCCTGCGGAGCAGGCTCCCTGGAGACTGTCTCAGCAACTAACAAAACCGTAGAACAACAAGAGAATGAGCGGTGGGAAGCGCCTTTCACAGCAAGGCCAAGCAGGCCCAGTGCGTGCCTGACCTTGTCCTGTGCTGGACCCAGCAACAGGCTGAGCTGTGAGTGCATAGTGACAGGAATGTGTGCGTGGGGCCTGCTGGTTCGCGTGCGCCAGGGCAGGACGGCATGTGTGTGGGGGGGTGCCTCAACACTTGGGCTTGTAGTAGAGAAAGGCCCTTGTCATTACATGCCCCCCAGGAATTCATCGTCTTCATTGGAGAAGAGAGAGAGCTCACAGGCGTCCTTCCTTGCAGCAGATGATATGAATGCTTTGGATGGCTGGGGAGCCAGAAGAAGGGGAGCTACCGTGGCCTTGGCTTTGCTCTGGTGCTGTAATGAAGGAACACACAGTGAGTACTGTCCCCAGAGGCCTAGGGGGAGCTGCCGCTCCCCCTGGTCAAAAGCTATTGTGAGCTTGTGCTTACTGCACCTGTGAGAGCTGACTGAAGGTCCTGCGTATCACCCCAGAGCAGCAGGCAGGCCTGTGCACAACGAGGACACATCCTCTACCTGTTTCCACCTCCCTCCCAACATCATGCCTGCTCAGTGCCTTCAGCACCTCAGCTGCTTGGTCAGTGCTCAGGCAGTGTGGGGTTTCTCCAAGCCAACCAGTGGGCAAGATCTGTACCTGTCTCGAGTGATGCCGCTCTCCTGGGCGATGCACCTTGGGCTGGGCCTGCTGCCGGTACTGGGGTCTGGAGAACCCGCTCACCAGGTATTTGTAGAGGTTGCTTTTCACATGGAGCGGGTTGTATCTAGGTTCCACTTCCAGACTGTTCAAGGCACTCTGTTCAGAGAGAAGTGACACACAGGTCCCAGCTGGTACCACATGAGTGCCCAGCATCCAGCTTCCTGCTCTGAAGTGGCAGAAAATGGATGTGAGGATTTGTACCTCCTTTCTGTACCTCCTTCCCTACTTAAATGACGTGCACTTCTTCCAGTCATTCAGGGCAAAGAGGGAACCAATGGGTCCACCACAGTAGCTGATGGAAATTGTGCAGGGCCTGATCCTTATCTGGGCCTTCCCTTGCCCTACATGGAGAACGGCTTGTACTTAGAATGAGCCAGATGTCACTTCCCCTGGGAGTGTCTCTCTCTCTGCCTTTGGGCCTGGTAACCATATCTGCTGTTCCTGAGCAAGCATGAAACACAGGAGTTCAGACACCGGCCTCTCTGTCTGTCACCTCTCACACAGTACACAGGTGTTCAAACACTGCCCTCTACGTCTCCCTCACACACACGCATTTTCAGACACTGGCCTCTCCGGCTCCCCTCACACAAAGGTGTTCACACACTAGGGTTGCCACTTGCCGACTTTCTATTCGCACAAAACTGAATACCCTTGACCCACCCCTTCTCTGAGGCCCCGCCCCCTGCTCACTCTATTCCCCCTCTCCCTCTTGCTCGTTCTCCCCACCTTCACTCACTTGCTCATTTTCATCGGGCGGGCTGAGGAGGCTGGGGTGTGGGAGGGGGTGAGGGCTCCAGCTGGAGGTGCGGGCTTTGGGGTGGGGCCAGGGATGAGGGGTTTGGGTGGAGGAGGGCGCTCTGGGGTGGGGCATGGGGTTGGGGTGCGGGGTGGTTTCAGGGCTCCAGCTGAGGGCACAGGCTGTGATGTGGGGCTGGGGATGAGGGATTAGGGATGCAGGAGGGGGCTGTGGGCTGGGGCTGAGGGGTTCAGAGCACGGGAGGGGGCTCAGGGCTGGGGCAGGGGGTTAGGGCTCTATCTGGGGGTGCAGATTCTGGGGTGGGGCTTGGGATGAGAGGTATGGGGTGTAGGAGGGTGCTCGGGGGTGGGACCAAGGGATTCAGAGGACAGGAGGGTGATCAGAGGTGGGGCAGGGGGTTGGGACACGGGGGGGTGGTGAGGACTCCAGATGGGGGTGTGGGCTCTAGGATGAGCGGTTTGGGGTGCAGGAGGGTGCTCTGAGTTGGGATTGAGGGGTATGGTTGCCGGTAGTGGGATCAAGGCAGGGGGTTGGGATGTGGGGTAGGGGGTGGGCTCCAGGCGGCGCTTACCTCAAGCAGCTCCTGGAAGCAGTGGCATGTCCCCCCTCTGGCTCCTAAATGGAGGCACGGACAGGTGACTCTGTGCGCTGCCCTGTCCACAGGCGCCGCCCCTGCAGCTCCCATTGGCCACGGGGGAACATGCTGGAGGCTTGCCAGGAGCCACGCTGAGGCTAGCAGGGATCCACCAACCAGACAGTCAACTGCTTTTTGACGGGGTGTTTTGGTTGAAAACTGGACTCCTGGTCACTCTATCAGACACAAGCCTTTCTAGATCCCTCACACACAGTATTCAGACACTGGCCTCTCCGTCTCCCCTCTCACACGGGTGTTGAGACACAGGCCTCTCGGTCTGTCAGCCCTTTGTCTCCCCTCACATATGGGTGTTCAGACATAGACCTCTCTGTCTGTCTCCCCTGACACAATCGTGTTCAGACACAGGCCTCTCCGTCTGTCTCCTCTCATATATAGGTCTTCACAGTTTTCGGACAGGGCTTCTCCACTGGTCTGGAAAAGTTCTGCTGCTCAGGCCGGCTGCCTTTCTAAATCCTGCTGAGGGCCCTGAATGCTCTTAGCTGCAACTAACCAAAATGTTAGATACCCATTTCCTTCTTTGCTCACCTGCCAGGCCCCAAGAGCAGGGCGCTGGGTTTCCCGGCTATTCCATGCACCTGAAGCAGAGGAGGAATACAAGCAAAGCTCTGCTTCCGGACATGTACTGGGGAAATGTAGGAGCCTGAACCCATGAGGGGAGGAAGAATATGGGGGGAAAGACTTATTTGTGCTAATCCTATTCATGTCAATAGGCCTGCACCTGCAATGCAAGTGAGAGGGTGTGAAGACCTTGCACTCCAAGCCAATGGAGGGATAGGCACCCCCCTCCCCCGGCAGCATGCCTTGCACATAGGTGACATGTCTGTGTCTGGATGTACCATTCCCTGCTAGTGAGCTGGTATCCTATACGTGCAGAACCTGCACTGCCTCTTGTTATCTAAACTTGTGTGCAGCCATTCGTCACTTGCCTCTATGGTGCTGAGCGCTGTCTCTGGAAGGTCAGCAGGGAGAGCTGGGATATTGCATGGCAGCAGGAGTTCTCTGACTGCAATGGCTTTGACGAGCAGCGTGAAGGAGTCAGCGGGGATGATAACACAGTAGGAATTCACTGTGATGCTCCAGCTTGGAACCACACTCTGTGGCTCACGTTTGGCCAAAAGCATCCAGTCCCTTTTCTACAATCAAAAGCCAGAAGCAATGCTATCAGTGAAACCAGGGCAGGGTTGGCAGCTTCCCTCAGCACCAGCTCATTGCAGGGGCTGAGGGGCTGTGTAGCAGAGTGGGATAGATCTGTGTCAGATTATGAGCTCCATTTTGTGTTAGGTGCTGAACTCAAGTCTAAAGTTGCATTGCTTTTGAGACAGCACCCTTTCTGGAAAGGGGCTTGCCATTGCCTTGAAGGACTATCACAGAGAAGCCAACAAGGCTGCAATCTGGAGCCATTGATGACTGTGTTGCTCAGCTACAGCCCCACCCCTAAGAACCAATGGTACATTGGTACAGCTGGGTCAAGTACTGGGGGAGAGGCTGGAGCATCCCCATGGTGCACATGGCAATGGAACAGGCTATGTAAGAGGGGGTTCTGCTCTGGGCAGGGGGGCTGGCCATCACCACAGGTAAGAAGGGGTGGAAGGAGAGAGAAGGCAGGAGGGACTCTGTCCAGTGTGACACTCTGATGAACTCCAGACTCAGGGCTGAGCTGAGAGCAGGAGAAGGAGTGTCTCAGGACTTTTATTTTGTTTCCAAAGAGCTGTAACTCTTGAGGACTTTCAGATTAAAGTTTCTGTGGTCAAGAAATTCATTTTCTAAGACTGTGTTCCTCGCTTTCCTGCTGCGCTGTTTCCACAGGAGTTAAAATAGAAGACCAGTATCATTACAGCCTAAGTGATGCTCCAGGAAAGTGTGTGTAAGCAAGTGGGAGGGCTTGGCTGGTTCCCAACACTGTTTTAATGGTCTAGGGCAAGTGGGCAGTGGTGCCCCATGTCTCAAAGGAGGGTCTTGGAGAAGAGGTCTGAGCCCAGGAGTGTGCCATACAGTCCCAGAGCTAGAAACAGAGTTTAGACTCTGCCATGACCCAACTGGCTTAGAAGCATGTAGGACCAAGTGATTACATCCACCCACAACCTGGTCACCATACAGAGTGGTACCGGGCCAGGTTGTAACAAGCTCCATCACCCAGACTGACTGTTGAAAATAGCCCTGCTTCTGAATTGTATAGCAACTGGATCAGAGAGACTCTGCTCCCCAGGCTGGGATCTGGAACTCTGCTTTTTACTGCTTCATTCATAGATTCCAAGGCCAGAGGAGACAACTTTCATCATCTAGTCTGACCTCCTGCATAGCACAGACCAAAGGACTTCCCTGAATTAATTCCTGTGTGAACTAGGCAGATCTTTTAGAAAAACATCCAAGCTGGTTTGAAAGTTTCTAGTGATGGAGACTCTACTGCAGCCATTGGTAAGCTGGGAATGGGTGACAGGAGAGGAATCCCTTGATGATTACCTGTTCCAATCATTCCCTTTGAAACACCTGGCATTAGCCACAGTTGGGAGACAGGATACTGGGCTAAATGGACCTTTGGTCTGACCCAGTATGGCTGTTCTTATGTTCCAGTGGTTAATTGAGAACATAGGAGTGACAGGGACCCCCTGGGGCATTGAAACCAGGAACCCACATCATACAATCTGTTTTATAAACTAATCAAGATCCATCTTAAAACCAATTTGGTTTCTTGTCCCCACTACTCCTACTGGAATACGGTTCGAGAACCTCCCTCCTCTGATGGTTAGAAATCTTCTAATTTCCATCCTAAATTTACTCATGGCCGGTCTATCCCCATTTGTTCTTTGCTAACACTGTCCTTTAGCTTCAATAGCTCTTTTCCCTCTCTGCAGTTAACCCCGTCATGGATTTATAGAGAGCAGTCATATCCCTTCTCAGCCTTCATTTTGCTAGACTGTACAAGGCAAGCTGTTTTAGTCTTCTCTCACAAAATAGCCTCCATTCCCCTGCACATCCTACTAGCTCTTCCCTGCACATGCTGCAGTTTGATTTTATCTTTTTGAACATGCATGACCAGAACTGTACACAGTATTCTGGATGAGGTTTTACCAGTGCTTTGTACAATGGGATTAATGTTTCCCTATCTCTACTGGAAATACCTCACCTCATACATCCTAGGAGTTCACTTTGCCTTTTTTCATGGCTGCATCACATTGGTGGCTTATAGTCATCTTATGATCGCATAATGTACCCAAGTCTTTCTCCTCCTCTGTTATTTCCCCATCTTATAGCAGAAATTCCTACTAGTCCCTAAGTACATCATCACTTCACAGTTTGTATTATTACATTTAATCCCATTTCTATTACTCCAGTTCTCAAGGTCATCCATTTCTTCCTAAACGATATTCCAGTCCTCCTCTGCATTGACAATACCTCCCAACTTTGTCAAAGTTCACTAGGCATAGTGGATGTGGGGAAGCAGTAGATGCAACAGATCTTCATTTCAGTAAGGCTTTTGACACAGTCGCACATGACAGTCTCATAAGCAAATTAGGGGAAATGTGGTTTAGATAAATTACTATGAGATGCGTGCACAACTTATTGAAAGACCATACCCAAAAAGCAGTTATCAGTGGTTTGCTGTCAAACAGGAAGGCTGTATCTAGTGGGTTCCCACAGGGGTCAGTCCTGGGTCCAGTACTATTCAATATGGGATGCATAAACAGGGGAATCTTCTGTATATGGCACTGATGCAACCACTCATGGAATACTGTTTCCAGTTCTGGTGTCCACAATTGAAGAAGGATGTTGAAAAATGAGAGAAGGTTCAGAGAAGAGCCACAAGAATGATTATAGGATTAGGAAACATGCCTGGTAGTGATAGACAGGAGATCAATCAAGGGGATCAATCTATTTAGCTTAACAAAGAGACGGTTAAGGGGTGACTTGATCTAAGTCTACAAGTATCTACATGGGGAACAAATATTTAATAATGGACTCTTAAATCTAGAAGACAAAGGTATGACACTATCCAATGGCTGAAAGTTAAAGCTAGACAAATTCAGACTGGAAATAAGGTGTACATTTTTAATGGTGAGAGTGATTAACCACTGGAACAATTTACCAAGGATTTTGGTGGATTCTCCATCTTTCCGATCAAGATTGGATGTTTTTCTAAAAGATTTGCTCTAGGAATTATTGTGAGGAAGGTCTATGGCCTGAGTTATACAGGAGATCAGCCAAGATGATCACAATGCTACCTTCTGGCCTTAAAATCTATGAATCTAGGAAAGCTGATATTAACAAACATAAAAATATCACTTTTCACAGCAGACTTACCCAGCCCAGGAAAGTCTGGGGACAAATTAAGCCCTCGATTGGGGGTCGGGGGAGGTAGCGGGGGCCAGGGGCGATGGGAGGGGTTAGTGGAGGGCTAGGGGAGGCAGTGAGGGGCTGGAACTTGAAGTCCTGTGGACAGAGCCTTCTGCCCTGCCATCAAAGAAGCCCAAAACCTGATCCCCACCACCCATGGGAAGGTGGGGAACTCACCTGCTGCCTGCTCCTCCAGTGTTGTGCCCCAGGTGTCTCTCAGGGGGGCAGGGCCCAACCCTTGCTGGTGGCCCCAGCAACCAACACCAAGCTGGTGTATCCAGGAGCAACAGGGATGGGGAGGTGCCGCTACTTTGTCCCTCCACCCCCAAATCACAGCCCAGGAGGCTGTGGCCGCAAGAAAAGTCCCTGGTGGCCACAAGCGGCCATGGTGGTCGCATTTGAGAAATGCTGGTCTAGGTTTACTTGGTCCTATCTCTGCACAGTGGGCTGGATTTGATGACTTCTGTAGGTCCCTTCCAGTCCTACATTTCTATGGTTCATTAGTACACTCCTGCTTTTTGTGCCGCTCTCATTAATGAAAATATTACATCAGCTTCGGTCCCAGGTCCAGTCCTTGAGGAACTCCACTAGTAATGTCTCTCCAGCCTGTAGTCATTTCCCTTTCCGACAGCTTCTTGCCCACCTTACAATTCCTGTACTCATTACTGTCTTCTCTACCTTAACTAATAATTTCTCATGTGGCACTGTATCAAATGATTTTCTGAAGTTCAGATAGATTAGATCTACTGCATTTCTCTTGTTAAGAAATCAGTTATCTTAACAAAGAAAGATATCAGGTTAGTCTGGCATGATCTATTTTTGGTAAACTCATGTTGCATTTCATCCTATTTTCCATTTACCTCCATGTCTTTAAATTTTCTTTCCTTCAAAATTTGTTCTAAAACCTTGCATACTATTGAGGTCACAATAATAGGTGCCTGGATCACTTTCCCCCCCTTTCTTAAATTACACCCAGGATTAGAAAATGTTAAAAATGTATGTCTTATTTCCAGTCTGGATTTGTCATCTTCAGCTTCCAGCCATTGGTACTTGTGATACCTGTGTCTGTTAAGCTGAAGAGCCCTCTATCTCCGTCCATCTGCTGTAGAATAGCTCCAGTGCATCTTCTGGAAGAACTCTCAGTCACAGCTGTGGACTAAACACAGAAGCTGCAGGTCCTTGGGACAGCTCTCTGAGAGCAGGCTGGATCTTTTCACCCAGACTGATGCCTGCCTTTGCCCCAACCACAGATCCCATGCAGACTGCAGCTTGCATGCACTCACCAACAAGCTGTGACACAGAGCATGGAAGTTGTGCTGGTTCATCTCCAGCTCATCCCAATCCAACTGCCAGCAACTCGTAGGTTTAATGATGAAGGGAAGCCCAAACAGCACCGATTCACAAACCCCTTCAGCCTTCAGAGCCCTGCAAAAACAAAGAGCAACCTGGTGAAGGCTGTCTGTGCTCTACCCATAGCAAAAGAAACTGACTGTTAAACACTTACTCCCGGGATGTAGTGGTGGTGCAGGGTC
The DNA here is from genome assembly GCF_965152235.1 of Eretmochelys imbricata. Lineage (NCBI taxonomy): Eukaryota > Metazoa > Chordata > Testudines > Cheloniidae > Eretmochelys > Eretmochelys imbricata. The sequence continues at coordinate 146,041,350 of NC_135575.1, forward strand.
TGGGATCTAACCCATACCTAGAGCCAGTGCCCTAAAGACACACTGTGGTGTGTGTGTGAAGGGGAAAGGATCCCATCCACGCCCGGTGCCAATGGCCTAAACACTCACTGGAGGTGGGGGGATCCAACCCACACCCAGTGCCAGTGCCCTAAAACAGTCACGCCCCAGGGGAGGAGATTCAGCCCACACCTGGTGCCAGAGACCTAAACACTCACCTTCCTGGAGGGGACCCATCCCATACCCAGTGCCCTAAACACACACTACTGTGGGGTGGGTGGGGGAATCCAACCTTCAGCCCTTGGTGCCATACCACCATCTGCCATGATCCTGCCATCCTGCTGGGTCTGCTCACTACTTTGCTGGGAGAGCTCAGAGTAAAGCTGAGCTGCTGCAAGAAGGCAGGGTTTGCTATTCTGTCTGGTCAGCACAGAAACGAGTACTCCACACTGTGTGACTGACAGTGCCCTCTTTTGTATGAGCTGTAAATACTAACCACTCACGTGTCCCAGTCACATCCCAGTGCAGGCAATGCCATTCTTTCCTAAACGGTTTCAGTTCGATCAATATTCTCCTTCACTTCCCATCTTAAACTCTGATGTTGTGCGCTATTAAACAGCTGCTGTACCTCACCCTAGAGATTGCTGCTTTTTAGTGGTGTCTGAAATGTTCCCTCTGTAGCTTCATTGGCAGTTGGAAAGGGTTGTTATGTGTAAGTGCTTTGAAAATGTACAGTTGTATACATGTTCTAAGTATTTTTAAACTAATCTTTGGTATAATCACAAATTTATACAAAGGTGACTGGGAGGGACTGTAAAATCATTGCATACAAAGCTGTTCGTTAATTAAATAAAATCCCTTCTATGCACAAGTCACAGGCTCTCTAGTTCTTTTCTGTCTCTATTATTATCATTATTAATTAGTATTACTGGAACAACTGCCTGATGAGAAGGAGAAGCGTAAGGTTGACTTAGAGGCATGAGAAAAATAGCACCACCTTATTCACATATTTGTAGCTTTCCCATCACCATGTCACACAGGCACTGGACTGTACAGGACGAAACTGTATGTGGGACCAGCTACTAACTCATTCATAACAGGGGCTGGGGGGCCATGATTCCGACCTGGCAAGCCTGACAAAGTATTTGTACTACATTTATAACTGGGAGCTTTCTTGCTATTGTATCTGGTGGTGGAATAACTGCCTCAAGTATCTGCAGGTCTGTTGTCCTACTATACTAATGGCTAATTTTGTCTTTGCAGAATGATGTCACAGCATCGTCATTTGCTAAGCTATACTCACTAGGGGGAGCTCTGGCCCTCAATAAGCATTTGGCTTCAGTCTGTAACCTAAGAGTGCGTGACAAGATTGCTCATAACGTGACTCCGTCTTTTCAATGCAGGTAAATGAACAGCCTGTGTTGAACTCTGGGGAGGGAGGGCGAAGACAGAGATGGGACATTTGGCCACACGGCTTTGTACAAATAGCCCATCCTTCTGTTGTTTCTTGCATCTCTTTCCTTCTGTGGGTTTTTGTCTCCCTGCTTTTCTTCTGAGATTCAGTTTTCCCATGCCATGTGTGACAGGACAAGCTGTTGCTGGGGAGTGAGGAAAAGGCCTCTGAAGAACAAATCAAAGCTCAAGAGTAATCTAGACTCCTACTCCCTATTTATGATGTAGAACCCCACGATTGGGGCTCAGAGCTCCCCCTTCCTCAGTACCAGAAAACCAGATTTCAGGGAAAGGGAGCAGATCTCGGGAAGTATTACCTCTTACCTGAAGGCTAGATTCAGGGCATGGGGCACACACAGTAGGAGTGAGCCATGTGAGGCTCCTGTCAGAATGGGGGAAGGGAGGGCTTGGCTGTCTCCCTTCATGGCAAAGCCTGCTAGGAAAGGGGAGGAGTCTGGGGACTTTAAAATACAAACCCCTCACTTGGGCAAGGATAGGGAAGACAGCAGGGAGAAGGAGGTGAGGGGGTATGCCTGAGTGTGGCACTTGGAGGCAGGATCTGTGGGACGTGCAGTTAGGGGCTTGGACAGCCTCATCTCTCTGGGCTTTAACTACTGCTGGACTGTGGCTGTACTTGGGATCTCTCTTGTTCTGGAAGCTGGGCTATGTGCTACCTGGCATGTCTTGTGGTGCAATGAACACTTTGATTTTTACCACACCACCCAGTGACAGTGCAGAAGCATCCTGCTATTGCTGTGGATGGTGTATCAGGCTGTGCAGTTGGTTGTGTCTTGCATCCTAGGGAGATGATTGTGCCATTCACTTAATCTGTGGGGTTTCTCAGTAACAGTCCCTGTCAGCAGGGTTGCTGAAGGATGCACCATCACTGCTCTGTGACCTCACTTCCCAGACAGATATGTGGAGATACAGTCTGGTAATGTCAGAACCTGTTTCTTGCCTTCAGAACTCTACTCCTCATATCCCTGCTGCGTGACACGCTAATGAGGTTTCAGTGTAATCTTAATTTCCCAATAGCTGACATCCTGTGGTGCGCATAAAAGTGAGAAACTAAACAAACTCTTGCATGGTGACAGGTTTCAAAGTGGTAGCCTTGTTAGTCTGTATCAGCAAAAACAAGAACTCCTTGTTGTTTAAACAAACTCTCTGCACCTCTCACAGAAAGGGTTTGTGTATTACCTACTTTATGACTCTGAGTTTATACAGTGTCGTAGCTGGATAGGCTGCCATCTGGTACGGTGTGTTGACATCATCTGTTCTCACTGTGACATCAGCTGCCCCAGGAAGCAGAGCTGGGCTAAGCAGTCTCTCCTGAATATCACATTTCACACATGCTACAAAGAGATTTGGCAAAGATGACTGGAAATATAATAACTAATAACATTTTGTACTTTACATCAAAGCAGTGTACAAACACTTAAATATATTAATATTGTTTACTGATAGGCAACTACACAGGGAACAATGAAACCAAAGTATGGGACACCAGGACAACACTGTCTAGCTAATGAACGATCCCAGCTCCCTCACAAGGTAGGTAAAAATAATTACCCCATTTTAAACAGAGAAGAAAGTAGTGCATACTTAATTTTTAAGCATGTGCAGAAATGGTTTCCTGAAAATGGACAGACTGCTGAGTCAGCTCAATAAAAGGCACACAGTGTGCCAGCTGCAGAGCTCAGATTAGAACTCAGGAGCACCTGGCTCCTCATCCCAGGAGCAGACCACTAAGCAATATCACACCTCTAGTCAGTCTCTCTCTTCCTAAATCATCCACACAGAAGGAGGAAACAAAGAGCGAGACCTTGTCCTGCTTGGGATATTAATAAAATGGTTGTTGGTGACAGACCAGGGGAAGCTCTATCTAAAAAGAAAGGAAATCCTCTGAACAGCTGTAGGAAGGTGGAGCTGAGGCAGCGTCCTAGCTGAATGCATCCGATGAAGTGAGCTGTAGCTCACGAAAGCTTATGCTCAAATAAGTCTCTAAGGTGCCACAAGTCCTCCTTTTCTTTTTGTGGATACAGACTAACACGGCTGCTACTCTGAAACCTAGCTCCATAATGGGTTCTCAGCCCATTCTTTCTCTTAGGGTCTTTTGTTTGTTGTTTCCCCCTTCGGCTCTGAAGAGTGATAGTTACTTAATATCTGTGAAATCCCATCACTAGGGTGACATCTGCTCCATGTCCAAAGGGATCTTGCTTATCTAATGGCTGTAGGTAGCTTCCTTTCTCTTCTGGGGATGCAGCTAACCTCACACTATGCAGAGGTGAGGAAACTCTTGGCTTTGGTTCCCTTCTTAGGGCTTGCTGACACTTGAAAAGCTACAGTGGCACGGCTGTGCTGCCAAGAGGCAATAGCTAGAATTCTTCTGTCTATCTAGCACTGTCTATGCTGGGGATTAGTTTGGTTTAACTAAACTGCTCAGTGGTGTGAATTTTTCACACCCCTGAGCGACGTAGTTAAGATGACCTAATTTTCTAGTATAGACCAGGCCTCAGCTCCAACAAGGCAGTGTATTAAGCGCAACATTCAAAATGAGCAAAGGAACAAAATCCATTTTTCACAAACAAGAGAATAAGTGCCAGCTCCTGCCTACAAATACAGCTTCTGAGGACAGTGCCCTCCTAAATGAAAGGGCAAAATAAGCTTCTGAAACATCCATTCTAAGGAAATGTGCAAGAGAGCATGCCATCTTTGTCTCTGGTTTGGACCTGGTCAGATAAGAGCTGTCTGTGCAATGCCTGAGGAGGATAGACGTGTGCCCCTGCTACTATGGCAATAGGATGCTGTGAATTTAAAAATGGCCCTGTATCACACAGGCATTGATGGGAGGAGGGGTAGGGCCATGTGCTCAGAGATTCCAGTGGCAATGCAGGTGTGACCCCATGGTTAATAACTACCTGGGGGAAAGCACCTAGTTCTGCTGCATTGAGGAAGAATTCAGATTTCTAATCTTCTAATGATCACACACACACACCAAAAGACGGTTGCTCACCTTCTTGTAACTGTTGTTCTTCGAGAGGTGGTGTTCGCGTCCATTCCAATTAGGTGTGCATGCGCTGAGTGCACGGTCGTCGGAAACTTTTTCCCTCAGCAGCTCTCGTTGGGTCGCCCAGGGAGCCCCCTGGAGTGGTGTCCTCATGGCACTCAATATATGACCCTGCCGACTCGACCCCCATTAGGTTTCTTCTTGCCAGCTACTCTGACAGAGGGGAAGGAGGGTGGGTTTGGAATGGACGTGAACAACACATCTCTAAGAACAACAGTTACAAGAAGGTGAGTAACCGTCTTTTCTTCTTCAAGTGATTGTTCACGTCGCTTCCAATCAGCTGACTCCCAAGCTCTCCCATGGGGGTGGGTTTGGAGTTAAGGAATCGCTGATCGGAGCACTGCTCTACCTGAGAGCTGCGTCGTCTCTAGCATGCTGGGTGCTGGCATAGTGGGGGGGAAAGGTATGCACCGAGGACCAGGTCACCGCTCTGCAGATCTCCTGGATGGGCACCTGAGCCAGGAAAGCGGTAGAAGAGGCCTGAGCCCTTGTCAAGTGGGCCATTATAGCCGGGGAACCTTGGCGAGGTCATAGGAGGGACAGATGCAGTCCGTAATCCAGGAAGAGCTGTGCTGTGAGGAGACTGGAAGTCCTTTCATCCGATCTGCCACCGCTACAAACAGCTGGTTTGACTTCCTGAAAGGCTTTGTGCGCTCAGTGTAGAACGCTAATGCCCTCCGCATATCTAATGAGTGAAACTTCTGCTCCTGTGCATTGGCATGTGGCTTGGGGTAGAATATTGTCCTGGCTGAGGTGGAATTGCGATACCACCTTGGGGAGAAAAGCTGGGTGTGTCCTGAGTTGTACCTCTTCCTTGTGGAAGACTGTGTAGGGGGAGGTCAGAGGTTAATGCTTTTAGCTCTGATACCCTCCTGGCCAATGTGATTGCAACCAGAATGGCCACCTTCCATGAGAGATACAGAAGGGAACATGTAGCAAGCAGCTCGAATGGGGCTCCCATAAGCCTAGCTAGGACCAGGCTGAGGTCCCAAGTCGGTACTGGTGGACGAGGCTGAGGGTATAAGCATTCCAGGCCCTTAAGGAAAAGGCCTACCATAGGACTGGCGAAGACTGAACGCCTCCACTCATCCTACCACTCTGAGTTCCTTTTGATGTGGAGCAGGATCTCAGACTGTGACCACATGCCCTGAGTCTGTAAGTGTCCTAGGTGTGCCCCCCAATTGAGGTCTGATGTGTCCATTACTAAGGTCATGGACAGTTGGAGGTGGTGAATGGGACTCCTTTGCAGATCATGCGAGGGTCCAACCACCATCCTAGGGTGTCTAGGACTCGTGACAGTACTGTTACTACTGAGTCTAGACTATCCTCACCAGGGTGATAAGCTGTAGCAAGGCATGCCTGGAATGGTCTGAGCCTCATCCTGGCATGCCTCACCACATAGGTGCATGCTGCCATGTGTCCCAAGAGGCTGAGGCATGTCCTTGCGGTGGTGGTGGGGTACTGTCTGAGCGCCTGAATGATGCATGACAGTGTTTGGAATCTGTGTTGTGGCAGGATGGCTCTTGCCTGAACCAAGTCCAGCACTGCCCCGATGAATTCTATTTGTTGAGTGGGTGATAGAGCTGATTTGTCTATATTGAGGAGGAGACCCAGCCTCTGGAAGAGGTCTCTGACTAACTGAACATGGGACTCCACCTGCTCCCTGGAGCGCCCTTGCAGGAGCCAATCGTCTAAGTAGGGGTACACTTGCACTTGTCTCTTTCGGAGAAAGGCTGCGACAACAGACATACACTTGGTGAAGACCAAGTTCAATATCTTCATAAATGATCTGGAGGATGGTGTGGATTGCACTCTCAGCAAATTTGCGGACGATACTAAACTGGGAGGAGTGGTAGATACGCTGGAGGGGAGGGATAGGATACAGAAGGACCTAGACAAATTGGAGGATTGGGCCAAAAGAAATCTGATGAGGTTCAATAAGGATAAGTGCAGGGTCCTGCACTTAGGACGGAAGAATCCAATGCACCGCTACAGACTAGGGACCGAATGGCTAGGCAGCAGTTCTGCGGAAAAGGACCTAGGGGTGACAGTGGACGAGAAGCTGGATATGAGTCAGCAGTGTGCCCTTGTTGCCAAGAAGGCCAATGGCATTTTGGGATGTATACGTAGGGGCATAGCGAGCAGATCGAGGGACGTGATCGTCCCCCTCTATTCGACATTGGTGAGGCCTCATCTGGAGTACTGTGTCCAGTTTTGGGCCCCACACTACAAGAAGGATGTGGATAAATTGGAGAGAGTCCAGCGAAGGGCAACAAAAATGATTAGGGGTCTAGAACACATGACTTATGAGAAGAGGCTGAGGGAGCTGGGATTGTTTAGCCTGCAGAAGAGAAGAATGAGGGGGGATTTGATAGCTGCTTTCAACTACCTGAAAGGGGGTTCCAAAGAGGATGGCTCTAGACTGTTCTCAATGGTAGCAGATGACAGAACGAGGAGTAATGGCCTCAAGTTGCAGTGGGGGAGGTTTAGATTGGATATTAGGAAAAACTTTTTCACTAAGAGGGTGGTGAAACACTGGAATGCGTTGCCTAGGGAGGTGGTGGAATCTCCTTCCTTGGAAGTTTTTAAGGTCAGGCTTGACAAAGCCCTGGCTGGGATGATTTAACTGGGAATTGGTCCTGCTTCGAGCAGGGGGTTGGACTAGATGACCTTCAGGGGTCCCTTCCAACCCTGATATTCTATGATTCTATGATTCTATAAGACCCGGGGGGCTGTTGATAACCTGAATGGGAGCACCATGAACTGAAGATGTATGCAGTTGACAATGAACATTGGGAAGCAACTGTGGGGTGGCCAGATGGCTAGGTGGAAGTAAACATATTTCATGTCGAGGGCAGCATACCAGTCCCCTGGATCCAGGGAAGGGATAATTGTGCTCAGGGAGACCATGTGGAACTTTATCTTTACCATGAACTGATTGAGTCCCTGCAGGTCTAAGATGGGTCTGAGATCCCCCTTTGCCTTTGGGATTAGGAAATAACGGGAATAGAATCCCTTGCTCCTTAGCTCCTGAGGAACCTCCTCCGCTCCCGTGGCGAGGCGCGCCTGCACCTCCTGGATAAGGAGTTGCTTGTGAGAGGGGTCCCTGAAGAGGGACGGGGAAGGGGGGTGGGAGAGAGGGGAGGAGCAGAATTGGAGAGAATATCCAACTTCTACCATGTGAAGAACCCAGCGGTCCAATGTTTTATGGGACTACACACGGTAGAAGTGGGATAGACGGTTCAAAAAACGGGGGGAAGGATCCGTAATCATGGCTGGTATGCCGTCCTCGGGCGTCCCTTCAAAACCCTTGCTTGGGTCCCGACAATGGCTTGGTTGGGCCCTGCCCTTGGCCTGAGGGAGGGTTGGAAGGCCAACACCTGGAATTCCTGCCCCTCTGGTGGTAAGTATCCTGCCTCGGGCGGGGTTGGTATTGCCTCTGCTGTTGCACAGGCTGAGGCTTGAAGGGCTTTCTCTGGGTAGCAGGTGTGCGCAGCCCCAGAGATTTCATCGTTGCCCTGGAATCCTTAAGGCTGTGAAGCCTTGAATCAGTCGGGTCTGAAAACAGCCCTGTACCCTCAAAGGGAAGGTTCTGCAGGGTCTGCTGAACGTCTGGGGGAAGCCCGGACACTTGGAGCCAAGCTGTTCTCCTCAAGACCACCCCCAAGGAGATGGTACATGCCACAGAGTCGGCCGAATCGAGTGAGGCTACAGGGATGTCCTGGCAACCGCCTTCCCCTCCTCGACCAGAGCCGAGAACTCAGTCTTTGACTCAGTGGGGAGTAACTCCTTATATTTTGACATGGAGTCCCACGAGTTAAAATTATACCTGCTCAGGATAGCTTTCTGGTTAGCTATACTCAGCTGTAGACCTCCCAGCGGCATAAATTTTCCTGCTAAAGAGGTCCATCTGTTTGGCCTCTTTGGCCTTAGGAGCTGGTGCTTGTTGTCCCTGACACTCCTTCTCATTCACTGCAGAGACCACCAGGGAGGAAGGGTGTGGGTGGGAGAACAAGAATTCATAACCCGTAGAGGGAACAAAGTATTTTCTTTCCACACCCCTGGCAGTTGGTGGAATGGAGGCTGGAGCCTGCCACAAAGCACTATAATTGTTGCCAACAGTCTTAATTACTGGCAAGGGCAACACCACTCTGGAAGGGCCCTCCAGCATAAGAATGTCCACCACCGGGTCCTCTGGCTCAATGACTGCCTCCGCCTATAGGCCCATATTACAGGCGATGTGGCGGAATAGGTCCTGGTGGGCCCTGTGGTCAATGGGTGGAGGACCTGAAGTTGATGCCCTTGCCACCGCCTCATCAGGCAAAGATGAAGAAGAGGCCAGTGGAAGCACAGGGTTATCATGGCCCACCATGTGCTCAGGTTGGTCCTGGGCAGCGTTGGTGCCAAGTGGCTCAACGTAGTCCGACGGGACCTTGGATGTAGATGGATCTGGGGCTGGTTCTGTGCCCTATGTAGTATGCAGGGGTGGTCTGGATAGAGCCGCCTTTGTGGTACGAGGGATGGTTCTGTCCACCGGTGACCGTGCCCAGTGATGCCCCAATGCAACCACTGACCTAGAAACCCTGGAAGGGGTACCCTGGGCTGGATGGTAAGCCCAGGGGGTCCAGAAGGGCCATTGTGCAGCGGGTGGCCATTGAGGTTGTCAGGATGAAGGAGCATGTCTCCCGTGTTTGTCCGACCTGTGTCTACTACACCGTGAGTAGTAGGAGCTGTCCTCAGAGTCAGAGGAGCCTGAGGGCGACGACACGGCGGTGCCGAGGATCCCTACACCGGGCGGTTGGTGCCAAGAGGAGGACGTCAGAGATCAGTGCTGCAATGACTGTGTAGACGAACAGTGCTGGCTTTCCCATGACTTAGACCGGTGCCGGGGAGTGACTCCTATGTTCCAGTGCCGTATCACAGAGCTTGGTGATAGAGGGCGATCGTGACCAGCAGGACCGTCCCTAGACATTGAGGTTCCCTATACAGCCCCCCTGTGGAAGGGTGAGGGAGGGCTGCACCCAAGGTCTGTGGGGGGTAGAAGCAGGCTTGGGGGGCAGGAGGAAAACGCCCCCCCCCCCCCCCCCCCCGCAGCATGAGCCGGCGGAGTGGGTTGGGGCCGGATCATTCCACTTCCTGCTGCCCGGTGATTGCACAGGGCAGCGGGAAGTGGAGTGACCCAGCCCCAGCCAGCTCCACTCTGCTCCCCTGGCTCCCAGCCTTGTGACTTGGGGGGCAGGGGGGAACTGCCCCCCAGCACTCACTGGCAGAGCGGAGCGGGCTGGGGCTGGGTCGCTCCACTTTCCACTGCCCGGTGAGTACAGGCCGTGCCCAACCCCTGCTGCAGTCCCCCGAGATGTAGCTCAGGGGAAGGGGTAGTGTGGCAGTGGGCTGGGGTGGAGCAGGGGTGGGAAGAGGCAGGGCAGAGCAGGGGCAGGGGCTTTGGGGAAGAGGTGGGGTGGAGCAGGGGTGGGGGCAGCTTTCGTGGCTGGCTTAGCCGGCCGGGGGATTGGGCTGGCTGCTGGAGCAGCACACAACTGCGTAGGGCACCAGGAAATTTGGGGTAATTTTGTACCCCAAATTTCCTGGTGCTGTATGCAGCTGCGTAGTTTGCATATGGGTAAGGACAGCCCTGGTGTCTGGTGCCAACTCCCCGGTGCTGGAGATCCTGAGTGACTCACTCCCTGCGTCTTACTGTCTTGTACTGGGGCTGATGCTGGAGGTGAAGTAGACTGTGAACGGTGCCATGAACGGTGCCGGTCTTGAGAGGAAGATGGCCTCATCGTTGCTGGTTTGCTTCTACATGGCATCCATCTAGGCGGTGCCGGGGGCGTGTCTCTAACAGCAGGGGGCTGAGACACAGTATTTTCTGAGAGGTCCCTTGCTGCCTTGAAAGTATCTGGGGTGGAGGGGGCTTCCACCTCCTCCACCAAGTCGAGCCCCACTGGTGAGTCACTGGGTGCTGGACTCAACAGTTCCAGCTGGGGTGCTGGAGTCAGCGGCACAGGGTCTTGCTGTTTGGAAGTTAAGTCCTTCCTCTGGGGCAGCAGGGTCTCCCCAGATGGTCTCGCTCTCTGAGGAGAGCGCCCTCTGTTGAAACAAGAAAATAAAAGTTTTAAAGAACTAAGAATGGCTAACGCAGTTCCAGTGCCACCACAGACTGTAAGAAGAAACTGAAGGGGGGTCAGGTCGCAGGATCATATATTGAGTGCCATGAGGGTGCGGCTCCAGGGGGCTCCCTGGCTGACCTGACGGGAGCTGAGGGAAAAAGTTTCCGATGACTGTTCACGTGCACACGCACACCTAATTGGAATAGATGTGAACAATCACTTGAAGAAGAACCTCTTGAGGGTGGGTGGTGAATATTAAGGGGAGGGCCGCCCATGGTGGCGTGGAGAGCATTGAGAGACTGAAGTGAAACCAGTAAGGAAAATGGTGTTTTCCTTACTGATTTTACTTTGTACTCCTGCTAATATGTAACTTCTGGTAGCTCCAGATTTCAAGCATCTGACGTTTACTTCAGTACTGTATGAACAGACTGAACTATTTGTAAAGGACACCTATCTATGTGCAGTTCTGGCCCCTACTAAGCATAATATATGAGCACAGGAAGTGTTATTTCTATCACCGTCAAACATAAATCATCTCTCAAATCATGAAAGGTGTGGAAAAAGTGAATGTTGAAGGGTCATTTACCCTTCCCCACAGTACAAGAACTAGGGGTCACCTGATAAAATGAACAGGCAGCAGGTTTAACACAAACAAAAGGAAGTATTTCTTCATACAATGCATGGTCAACCTGAGGAACACATTGCCATAGGATGGTCTAGATGATACCTAGTCCTGCCATGAGTGCAGGGGACTGGACTAGATGACCTCTCGAGGTCCCTTCCAGTCCCATGATTCTATGATGTTGTGAAGGCCAAAAGTATAGCTGGGTTCAAAAAAAGAACTAGATAAATTCATGGAGGATGGTTCACCAACGGCTACTAGCCAGGATGGTCAGAGATGCAGTGTCATGCTCAGGATGACCCTAAACCTCTGGTTGCCAGAAGCCAGGAAGGGAAGATGGGTGCATCCCTCCAAGTGCCCTGTTCTGTACACTCTCCTTGAAGGTCTGGTACTGCCCACTGTCAGAAGACACGGTCCTGGGCTAGATGGACCACTGGTCTGACCTCGTCTGGCCGTTCTTATGTTCTTAAAAACCAGTTGAACCAACTTGGGTCTCATTTTCTAAAATATTTCCTCATGAGAATGTCTGATTCTCTGCTACACTAAGTCTCCTTTACACTGTCATAAGGCACATTTGGGGCTGCCAAGGTGGTGTAAATGCACATCCACGTCAAGGCACCTCTATGGTGCCAGAATGTAAAGGAGTCTGGTGTAACTGAAGGCATGGCTACACTCGAACCTTCAAAGCGCTGCTGCGGGAGCGTTCCCACAGCAGCGCTTTGAAGTGCGAGTGTGGTCGTGCGCCAGCGCTGGGAGAGAGCTCTCGGAGCGCTCCTGGTGCTCCACCTCCACGAGGGGATTAGCTTAGAGCGCTGGGAGCACGGCTCCCAGCACTGGGGCACTGTTTACACTGGCGCTTTGCAGCGCTGTAACTTGCTGCGCTCAGAGGGGTGTTTTTTCACACCCCGAGTGAGAAAGTTGCAGCGCTGTAAAGTGCCAGTAAAGCCATAGCCTGAGAATCAGACCTGAGACACTTCAGTCCCAATGGTGATGTCTGATAAGCACCTGAAAATGGGGCATTCTAAATCAATTGCCCTTTTCAGCCTCAACTATGGTATTAGCTGCAGCCAACAAGAGAATGCTGGACTCTGTCACTGTGCTGAGTGGTGACTGTGCCCCAGGCTGGTGATTCCACTGCACAGGCCTGTGTGATCTGTGGGCCAGTGAGAGTCAGTGGGCCACAGCTGAAAGGGAGAGAAGATGAAATACTTAGACTTGTCCTGGGGGCAGTGAAGTGACAGAAGTCTCCTGAGGGAAGGAGGAGATGGAGCTGCTCTCTGTCTGTGCCACGATCATGAAGCCAGGTTTTAAAGAAAGTTTCCAAGCTGACAACATCATTCTCTATGGTCTGAAGGTCAATGTCCATCCCCAGGATCACACTGTCTGCAGAAGGAGAGAATTATAGAAATTTAGGACTGGGAGGGATCATCCCCCTGTGCTGAGGCAGGACCAAGTATACCTACATTGCCCCTGACAGATGTTTGTAGAAATTATACTAGGACAGTCCCCAAGACTCCGAGGCCCCAGAACCATACAAACCATCTGTCTGTGGCCACTCTGAGCAGTTGTGTTGGTGTCCCAGTGGCTCATGTACTTTCCTTACTCCTGGTTTGTTTGTACCTAAATGGCACCTTCCATCAAAGGTTCTCAATGCACTTCAGAGCTAGCTGTTCGTTTGGTCTCCTGGGGCGGGGACATTCTCCCCATTAGACAGAGGGGCTTGCTGAGGAACAGGGGCTACAGGATGTAACTGAGGAGCGAATGTGGCCCACTTATTTTAGCTTACTGGTTCTCTGTACACCAAGTGTTGAAGCTCACCATCAGCTTTAAGCCAGGATATCTTAGCACGTCTTGGCCATTTTAGCATCCCCACTGGGGAGCTTCAGGAGACAGAAGTCTTGCACTCCTAGAGCGGGGCTCCACTCACCCCTCTTTTTCCCCACTAATGAGCAGTGTTTCCTGCTCAGCGGGGTTACCCTGCCCAGCACCTCTTCACACACCCAACCTGCACTCAACCCACTCCCCTTCACTTGCCACAGTGGCTTCAGAACCAGCTTCTCTTTCTTGCAGGGAAGCCCAACAGCTGCAGCAAGAGGAGTCCATGCCTGAACACAAGGAGTGCTCCCCTAGGCCTCGCTGCTTATGCACATGCATGCCTCTACACTGCTGGTTATAAGGGCCTTCACCACACCAGCCTGGGATATTTTACGTGGCAAAAAAACCAGGGTTCAGAGCAAAGGTAAAAACACATGCAGATTGTGAGTTCATGGGCTAGAAGTGGCAGTTTTAAAGTAGACTGTATCCATTTAAAGAAAATGTAGGTGAAACAGAAGCAGTACCTAACATGGTCAAAACTCTGTCTCAGCCTCACAACTCCTAAGGAGAGTAGGTATCATTGCAGATACAGATGGGGAAACTGAGGCTGAAAGTTACAAAGGATCTTATAGAGTCAATGACAGAGCTGAAATTAGAACTTAGGTCTTCCTGACTAATGCTGGGCATAGTCCTCCTATACTGCCCATCAATGGTAGTTTCGAGCCAGGCAGTATTTGTCCTATAACTGCTCAGTTGAAATCACTGTTAGCCCGTTAGCATGCAGTCTCAATCCTGCCCATTTTATAAGAAGGGCTAATCTGATACTTGGATTCAGTGGAAAAATGCGCAGAATTCTGAACTCCAAGCGAGAGTTCTTCAACTGTGCCCCAAACGAAATGGTCAGACTAAATACTGCACACATTCCACTCAGCCACATGGAAAATCTACAGGAACTGCAGCAGCATGTATGGCACAGCCTGAGATATATGAACGTCTAGCAGGGAGCACTTTCCAGGGAGCTACTTGACTCAACTCCAGCAAAGTCAGACACCAAGGATTTCTCTGGTGGCACAACACAAGGCTGCTGTCACTGCCCTGGCTCACCGTGGCAGGGTGGATAAAAATCAATGATTTAAAAAAAAATTTAAAAATTGGATTTTTTTTAATTTAAATTGGATTTTTTTGATAAAATGCTTTTTGAGGAAAAAACCTATCTAAGGACAGTTTTAATTAAGTAAGATACATGAAAGCTCAAAGATATCTCATCATGGAATCGGGATTACAAATTCTAATTCTATAGCAGGGGTCTCAAACTCAAATGACAACGAGGGCCACATGAGGACTAGTACATTGGCCCGAGGGCCGCATCACTGACACCCCCCCTTCGCAACCCCCCCACTCTACCCCTTCCATGAGGCCCCGCCTCTTCCCACCCCTTCCCTGCCCCCATTCCAACCCCTTTCCCAAATCCCCACCCCTGCCCCGGCTCTTCTCCGCCTCCTCCCCTGACCGCACGGCTCCCTGCTCGTCCCCCCCTCCCTCCTGGAAAGCTCTAAGTACCGCCAACAGCTGTTTGGCAGCTTGGTGGCGGGAAGCACCTGGAGTTAGGCAAGGGGGGGCACGGGGAGCTTGACAGGCTGCAGAAAATAACGTGGGAGGGGGTGGGGAGGTGCGGGGAGCTTCGCGGGCCGCAGAAAATAACCCCGTGGGCCATGTGTTTGAGACCCCTGTTCTATAGTATGAGAGAATATATTCATGTAGAGTTTAAGAAAAGTTTTGTAAATGAGTTCCAATAGTTCATGGATTAGGGACCCAATCTTATGGGGTTCCAGGGGCTTGAGTATAGATTATTTAGGTTAATCTTTCTATCTGCCCAATGGGACTCAGTGCTCAGTCTAGAAGATACCATCAGAGATGCTTAGTTTTGCAGTTCTCAAACTGTGGATTTGTGTCTCCAGAGATAACATGCTTGTTAACAGGAAAAATGTTTTTAAATAAATAAATAAGTATTATATAGAGGTGAGAAATAATAGACCTCAACTCTATTGTCCCTCTGCAAATTTGTGTACACAGAGTCAATCTCTTACTTCTCTCTAAAAGTGCAAAGTTTCAAAAAGTTCAATGAATAGAAGATTGTTGGGCGCGGAATAGATCTGGACAAGGCGAAGTCTGGAGATAAATGTGAGAAGGGAGGGACAAGCAGTAGAAGCAAAAGTGACACTGTTTGAGCAGCATATTCCAGAAGTCTTGAGGTGTTTCTGAGTGTAGCCTTCATTGATTTGAGATCTACCATACCATTCTCTCACTACAAGGGAAAACCTATAATGGCAGCAGGCCGTAAAAGAGACCCAATTTGGGAATCATAGAATATCAGGGTTGGAAGGGATCTCAGGAGGTCATCTAGTCCAACCCCCGGCTCAAAGCAGGACGAATCCCCAACTAAATCATCCCAGCCAGGGCTTTGTCAAGCCTGACCTTAAAAACTTCTAAGGAAGGAGATTCCACCACCTCCCTAGGTAACGCATTCCAGTGTTTCACCACCCTCCTAGTGAAAATTTTTTTCCTAATATCCCAACCTAAACCTCCTCCACTGCAACTTGAGACCATTACTCCTTGTTCTGTCATCTGCTACCACTGAGAACAGTCTAGATCCATCCTCTTTGGAACCCCCTTTCAAAGGTAGTTGAAAGCAGCTATCAAATCCCCCCTCATTCTTCTCTTCCGCAGACTAAACAATCCCAGTTCCCTCAGCCTCTCCTCATAAGTCATGTGTTCCAGTCCCCTAATCATTTTTGTTGCCCTCCGCTGTACGTTTTCCAATTTTTCCACATCCTTCTTGTAGTGTGGGGCCCAAAACTGGACACACTACTCCAGATGAGGCTTCACCAATGTTGAATAGAGGGGAACGATGATGTCCCTCGATCTGCTGGCAATGCCCCTACTTATACATCCCAAAATGCCATTGGCCTTCTTGACAACAAGGGCACACTGTTGACTCATATCCAGCTTCTCGTCCACTGTAACCCCTAGGTCCTTTTCTGCAGAACTGCTGCCGAGCCATTCGGTCCCTAGTCTGTAGCGGTGCATGGGATACTTCCGTCCTAAGTGCAGGACTCTGTACTTGTCCTTGTTGAACCTCATCAGATTTCTTTTGGCCCAATCCTCTAATTTGTCTAGGTCCCTCTGTATCCTATCCCTACCCTCCAGCGTATCTACCTCTCCTCCCAGTTTAGTGTCATCTGCAAACTTGTGGAGGGTGCAATTCACACCATCCTCCAGATCATTTATGAAGATATTGAACAAAACCGGCCCGAGGACCGACCCTTGGTTGAAGTTCCTCTACCTGTGGGTAAAACAGGCATGTGTGCAAAATGCAAACAGTGCAACAAAGAAATGCAAGGCCTGGTTGAAACAACATTGCCTGAATGAAACAACATCACGAAAAGTGTTCCTTCTCAGGAGGAAGCTGTGTTGAAGATGATGAAAGGAACATGTATGAAAATGTAGGATCTTCAGGTTGGTAAACTTTTTTATTTCATACTTCTTTCTTAAGGACTGCCTGTCTTCCTTCTGGACTATTCTTGAATTCTCACGTTGGAGCAAAAAATATGGTTGTTACTCTATGGTACTATCTTTTTAGATGCAGTTGTGATAAAAAAATAAATAGCTGAAATAGGCAGATCTTCCTTTTACAGTTTCACCTTTAAAGTAGTACTGAGTGTTAGTGAATCCTTCTGTGGCCAGCAGGACCATTAGATAATCTTGTTGACCTCCTGCAGAGCATAGGCCAGAAAATTCCACCAGTGGTTCCCGCATTAAGCGATTAACCTCGGTTCAGATACAGCAGCTCTTTTAGAAAAGCAACTCAGCTTGATTTAAAGACTTGAGGTGATGGTGAATCCACCATGTCCCTAGGTAAGTTGTTCCAATGGTTAATTATTCTCACTTAAAAAATTATGCCTTGTTTCTAATCTGAATTTATCACTTCAACTACCAGCCACTGGATTTTGTTCACCTGTCCTAGATTAAAAAGCGCTCTCCTATCAGAAATCTCTACCCTATGTAGGTACTTGTAAACGACAACCAGCCTCTTTGTTAAAATAAAGAGATTGAGCTGCTTTAGTCTCTTACTATAAGGCATGTTTTCCAGAGATGGACCCATTCTTGTAGCTCTTTTTGGAGCCTTTAGCAATTAGTAAACATCCTTTTAGAGCTATCAGCCTGAGACACAATAGGCAGTAATGGTCTCACTAATGCTGGATATGGAGGTAATACCATGGCCCTATTTCTGCTCACTAGTTCCCTGCTCACACATTGCTGTAGCAACCATTGATAGTAAATGATTTAAACCTGGGCTCTCAAAGCAGTTTATGGGAATTGGATGCTTAGCTCCCACAGAATGGGAATTTGGGTGCCCAAATCCCTCAGACTCTTTTGAAAACCCCAATCTTAAAAATTAAAGCATGTTCCCA